>NW_024425452.1:26851307-26932168 GCF_017311325.1 Ursus maritimus
AGGAAGGAAGGAAGGAAGGAAGGAAGGAAGGAAGGAAGGAAGGAAGGAAGAAAGTTTTTACTTTTAACATGCACTTGTAAATTCACAGATCCACATTTTGTTTTTTAACCCAAAGTAGCAATTTCTGACTTTAATAGGTGAATCCTGTCTATTCACATTTAGTAGGAGCCCTACTGTTGTTGATTGTGTTCCTTTCGCCTTACTCCGTTGTTTACTACTTACTTACATGGTTGTTTCCATATTTTTCTTCCCTTTGGTTTTGTCAGTTTGATTGAATTGCTGTTCGTTCCTATTTCCCCCATGTTAATTTAAAGTTTCTGGTGTATTTTTCCACTCCCTTAATGGTTACCATCTCTTTCCCTGCTTCTCTTTCCCTGCTCTCTTAATCAGACACATATGTCACTATGATTGCTTTAGAAACAAGATACACACTACATTCTTGTTTCCCCACCATGATGTTCTAATCCTACCTGCTTCCCCACCTCTCAAAAACAAAAAACAAAACAAAACAAAACAAAACAAAAACCCACAAAAAACAAAAAAATCAAAACTTTGAAGTACTTCAACGTTCCCCACATTCTTCTTTCCTTACATAACCCCCCATCCTTTGGGTTACTTTTATCTTGCCTTTCTTTCCCCACATACCAATGGTTTGCTGAGATAACTTAGTGATTACCATATCAAAATTTCCCTTATGAAATGTCTCTTCTATTTCAAGAGTCTTTATCCAGCTCTCATGTACTCTTAGTGTTTTCTTAGACTGATATGTAGCATACTAATGTGATAACTTTTACTGAGCATATATTATGTGCCAGGTTCTCTTCTAAATGTTTTACATATATTAACTCACTTATTCTTTGCAACCATACTGTGGGATAAGTCCTACCATTATTCCCATTCCTTATTCTGTAAGTGAAAAAATGAGACAAAGAGATGTTAAATACTTACCCAATGTCATAGAGCAAATGAGTGACATAGTCAAGAACTAAATTCAGGTGAGCCACTCAGAACTTGCATTTATAATTCTTGGGCCACACTGCTTCAACCACATTTTGGTCCAGGTTGTGTCTCTTCATTTTGGTCCAGGATGAGGTCCCTGCTTTGGTTAGTTTGTTATTTTATTCCAGTCTTTTCTCAGAAAATTTCCAAATATAGGGAATTTGGGTGGCATTCAGTGTGAGTTCTTGCCTACCCCTGAGATCATATATTTCACCCTGACATGTGAATGCATCTTGGCCATGTATAGGATTCTTGGGTATGGGTCTTTTCCCTATATGATCTAATTTCCAAGACTGCAAGTGAAAAGTTTTCCTTACTTCCACTCAGTTTCTGGAAAGTGTTCCTTATTTTCACCCAGCTAAGAAACTGTAAGAAGACAGAGAACAGACTTCTTCCAGGAACACCATAAGTGTGTTACAAGTGTGCTGACATTCTGCGTGTAGCCCATAAGTTTATGGATCAGACCATCACAAGAGGATTCCCACCAGTCTCACCAGTATTTCAACAACTGGCCTGAGCTCTAATGTGCTGGCAGGGGAATTAACTTCCCATCCACGGAGCCCCCACAGCCTAAAAGAAATGGATCAGACTAACAGTGTAGACACACACTGTGAGATAGAATTGCTGCATGAGACAGATGATCTCCTGAATACAAATTGGTCATGAACACTTAAGAAGAGTCAAGCACAGCACCAAAAAAAAAAAAAAAGGATTTTCTAGAGATTCAAATCATTATTCTCAAACAAAAGCAAATCAGTAGGTAATAAATAAAGGAGTTCAACCAATGAATGACCAGATCAATAGCCAGAAATACCTTAAAGTATAAGAACGAAAGAAGTAGAAGTCATGTGGGAAAAGGTGAAAGCGTGGTAGGAGACCTAGCAAACAACTCATGGGTGTTTGGAAAGAAAAAATGGGATGCATGAAAAATAATATCCTTGGGCTGAGAAAAGAGCTGAATTTCTGCACACTGAGATCCAGTCAGTTTTCATGAAAAAGAAAACACATGTAGGTATATCCTGATGAATAAGAAGAAAGTCATAAAAGCTTCTACAGGAGAAGAGCAAATTACTTATCAATGGCTATTTTTCACTCTGAAACGTGAATAAAAAATCGAAGTGTGTCCCCTCCTGGAGTAGTCCATAAAGTCATCGCGCCCGGGACTGTTAGACACAAGGAAGAGAAGGAAACCCATTCTGCAGGACAATGGGCCCCATTTTTGCAACAAGTCAGCATCCTAATAGAAGGGACTGTGTTTGATGAAAGAAGAATTTATGGGGGCATAAACACCATGTTGTTAATCAGATGCTGTTTTGGGTGAAGCAACAGCAATGGTCATTCTGGAATCAACTGGAGAAATTTAAATAAGATTTAAGTATTATACGAGGTGAAAATTTACTGAAATTGTAAAATGGTGATAACTAACTGGAAAAAGCATGTTATAAAACAACAAATCTCATAAATACATATGTATTTATATATGATGTATACACACACATAACACACAAAATAGGTGCACATATATGGAAAACTATATATATGAAAAACTATATATGAGTATTATATGTGTTATATAGAGGTCTAATATTGGAAAGGATATGCATTAGAGTTTAAAATGGTGATCTAGAGTTGGTGACAATATGATTTTTATTTACTTTATTTTCTAGTTTTCAGCAGTGCAAAATACGGTTACCATAAAATGTATGTATATAGTATTTGAATCACCTTACATAAAACATATATATTATATATGTGTTTTTATATATTATTATATATATTATTAGAGAGAGGAGGAGGAGGAGGAAAAGAAGAGGAAGGAGGAGAGGAAGATGAGAAGGAATAGGAGAGGGAGAGAGGTGATGGTGGAGGGGAGGAGAGGAAGGGGAGGAAGAAGCGGTGTAGGAAAGTAAATCTTGAAAGGAAACTCCAGGGTCTCCATAGAAGGGAGTGGCGATTCAAGGACGAAGGGCAGCTGGGCTACACAATCATTACAGGGGGTCTGGTACACAGCACAGCTATAGACGCAGATCGTGGAAGAGTCTTGCCTGTTGTAAATTACCACAAACTACCACAGGAGGAAAATGTAACCTAACCATTTATGTTTAACTTTCCACACATCAAAATATGGCATGAAAGCTTTCAGAAAGACAGGATTAGATTCAATTTTGAAAAAGAATCCCAGGGACGCCTCGGTGGCTCACTCGTTTAAGCATCAGACTCTTGATTTCAGCTCAGGTCATGATCTCAGGATAGTGAGATGGAGCCCTGTGTCAGGCTCCACGCTGGGCATGGAGTCTGCTTAAGATTCTCTCTCCTTCTGCCTCTGCCTCCCCTGCCCCCACCCCACACCTGTGCACTCTCTCTCTCTCTAAAAAAAAAAAGAAAAGAAAAGAATTCCAAAATCTAGATTAATTTTGGGTGTCTCCAAATTATGGTGCCTATTTATGCACATGCTAGTGGTATGAGTTTTATGACATCCATTTCTCTTACAAAAATATTCAAATTATTACAATAAACTTGGACTTTGTTCTGTGATATTTCAATAGTTTTAAATATCACTAATTTAGACTTCACATCTTTGAACTACATAAAAGTTTAAGCTGGCACAAAGCAATATTTACATTAAAATTGCCCATGAAAAAGAAACTTCCGGACAAGTTCATCTTATAAGTAAAATTGCATGAAGCATGTTTAATTTTTATAAATGAAAGACCTTAAACTACTGCACATAAATTGAAGATGCTGAATATTCAGTTAAACCTTAGTAGATGTCAGCAGCAGCTGATCAAGTTCCTTGGCATTTTGTTTCCTGACTTTACTGGCTTGGCCCACTTGACAAAACAGACCTTACTACTACACTAATCCTCCCTACAATTAGTCAAGATTAGAGAACTTTGAATGTTCTTAAACTTAAATATATTTAAAATAACTTCCAATTTAGCTTTGCCTTCTTTCATGAGGAGCTACATTCAGAACACGGACACTGCTTCATTCCTGGCATAGTATCCCTCCATCAGCCTGGGGATAAGGCAGGATACTATTATCAGCCAAATGGTTTGATGGATTTCTTTTCACCAATTGATCGACTCTAAATAAATATTCCCCTTTCAGGTTCTCTAACACTTCATTTTTTAGGGTTCTCAGGAACTAACAAACAGCCACAAAACCAATTTAGGAATACAAATTACTAGTGTTGTTGAACGATGACTGTGATATATATACAATGGGCTCGCTGAGGCCAAACTCTGACCACCAGTGTTTGGCTCCGTGACAGCACAAGGAATCGGATTTCATGCTGTCTTTGAGTGTTTTCCTTTTGAGCCTTTAAACCGTGTCTGTGTGGTGCCCTATAAGCCGAACGTTCAATCACTTTTGTGTAACGCAGTTATTTTTAGTTTGTCATATAGGTAAATACTAAGTCAACAATGTTACCTTTAAAGGATTTTAGTTCTCTTTCAAGTTACTTATTATTTGTCAAAATATAGCAACATAATAAGATTTAGTTCAGGGTCCCTCTTTTTGTGTATAAAATTCTTCTGAAGGTATTCAACTAAATATGGTTCTAATGAAATGCTGGCAGTAATGTCATAAAGTAGCAAAACCTTCCAGGCAGTCTGAAATTTTGTTTTCCAGGAAGCATGAAACGTAAACGGTTGGAATGCATCTTGGGATGAGGAATACCAGCGGCATGCTTACGCAAACAGAGGAGATAACTTTTCCAGTTCGCTAAGATACTAGACCCATAAGAGCACATGGACACAGTTGGCATTAAATCATATTATCTTTTCCTCTGCGTGCTGAATTGAGCACGCTGGGCTCTGCCCTAAATTATCAACTCTTTCCCATTCATGGTTAGTCTGAATACTTTCACCTAGCCGCACAGCCACAGCCGCCAAAAATGCATGCAGACACACCCTCGTAGTCTTAAAATGGATGTACTTACAAATTTCAGGAGTTCCCTTGCTTAATGTCTCCAGATTTTCTGCTGTCAGCCTGGCTGCTCAACTTTAAAACAAGCCTGCTCATGTAATTGTTCAGAATTTAAAATTGTCCGTGTGCCTAAAATCTGGGTGATGGTTCACCAGCAACCTCCATTAATTCATTCGTGTGCTCGCTAGTTGGCATTTATTCAAACGGGGGCCTTGTTTTGATTTGGATGAAGATCTCCCGGCAGGAAGGAAAGGTGGGTAGGAAGAGAGAAACTTTACCCTCAAGATTTGCACAACGTGACCTCTTCTTTTTCCACATTCTTTACTCCCCGTTGGCTTTGGCTGGTTCATACTTTTCCATTAGGCAGATATTGCGGTCTTTCCCACTAGAGGTGATGACACCCCCCTCAGTGATCAGGTCCCTTCTCCCTTAGAACCAGGCCAGCATGGTGGCTGACGTCGGGTCAAGGGCTAAAGCCTGGCTGCCTGTGACAAACAGAGGTTCCCCCAGTTTGCTTTAACGGAGGGTATTTGCGGCCAGCTGGAACTGTGACGTCCCAGAAGCCCCCTAATTCTTCTTTCTGCAGTCCATTCAGCTCTCACCTCCCTCTCATTGTTCTTTTCTTATTCTCAGGCTTCGCTAACTAGCTGCTCCCTCAATTGGACAGTGCTTCATGCCAAGCCACCTGATTAGACCCGGCCAAACTGCAAATGGGCAGCGTTGGGCCCAAAGGCCAAGTCCTCTGGAACGCGAGTGTGTTTCTGAGCCTGGAGCGGACAGCACGGGGTGTTCGGCAAGAGGAAACCGGCCGGATGAGCGACTGGCAGTTCCAGCGCATGTCGCCAGTCTCCGAAGCCTTACGGAAGGTTCTATGATGTGGCATGCCCTACATGACAGTATCTTTCGCTCCAGCTGTGAGCCATATCTTGTCAGTTACTCTCGAGTTTTGTCCAAGCAGAACTCTCCATACTGGTTTCAGTTGATAAAGTCCTAATTTTTTTTTTTTTTTTTGACAACTTGTATTTTCAGTAACCAGTCTATTGAATTCCTCGAAATGGCTCTCAGTCATCTAAAAACCCAGTTTTCTGGTAGATTAGAAGAATCCTACATCTCTAAGGAGCAAGTGAAACTACGCAGGTGCCATCCTGCGCTTTAGAGCTAGGCGCCACAAAACCCGGATCCCCTTATCAAAAAAAAAAAATTAAGCTAAGATAAAAATTCATGAAATGACGTAACAGGAAGGAAAGTCCAGGGTCTTCAGTCAAGACGAGGGAAGCTGTGCCCTCACTGCACAGGGACGTTTGCCTGGAACAACTGCCCTTCCTCAGCTCTCCCAGATAATTGAGAAGTGAGAATGCATGTGAACCTGGTGTTTTCCTAAGCTGACTCTCAGGACTGCCTCTCTCCTTGGGAGCTGTGTGCACATGTAGAGGTTGGGTCCACAGTTACTCCTGAAGACGGCATCCCATTTACGTGGTCACCTCTTTCAGTACATTCACAGATTTTATGTTGTATTATAAAAGAGAAAGAGTTAGACACTGTCAGCCCCCTCAAGAAAGCAGATTATTTTGTCTTTGTTCTTTAAAATGGGATCCTCAGACCTTGGATATTTTAGGATCATCTGAAAAAGAAACAGATTCAAAGGAAGACGAAGACAATGAGATAAAACAAGTGATGCCAGGTGAGCTTAAAAAGGAGCAAGCCAGCTCTATAGCTTGGGTCATTACTTAGTCAGATGTTGACAAATTAGAGAAGATAATTCTGGGAATTTCAAAAAATCACATTCATTTATATTTCCACCTTATATTAAGGCACAGCAAGTGTATGGCTGCTCGGGTTGTTTACTGCACAAATCTAGAGAGTGTTATTCATATGGACAATATTCATCTGAACTACATAAGAGATTACAAACCCCTTGGAACTGTGCAGTACACCAGCTCTGCTTCTGGCCCGTGTAGCCTAAGAACACTAGCATTAAAGGAAACTTCTTGTTCATAGGTTTCTCTCTCTTCTAGTGTCTCATTTGATACAACACTTATGTATAATTCATGGGAATGTAAGCCTTCCTAGCCTACACAACAAATAAAAAAAAATAGAAGTTAACGTCACTTCCGGACCCAAAGCCACACCTTTTCCAAGGTGGCCCTCATCCCGTGAATAATTGATGGAGGTATAAAGGCTTGGTCCTTTCCTCTATCTTGAGACAGTTCAGAGAAGTCTTCCCATCATGAAAACTTCCCTCTGTGTCAGCAAGGTCTCCAATGAGGCTGCATCAGAGCTCAATTTCTTCCTCCCTCCTTCTTTCTTTCTTTCCCTTCCGGAGGTGTTGATCTCAAGAGTACTCCCTAATAAACCTCCTACATGTCAATCTTCATCTCAGTTTCTGTTTCCAGGGGAACCCAAGCTGCAGCAGCCTTGAATTCCACATCCCATGCTGTCTTTAGCAAATCACACTTGACATCTTCAAGAAGTTTGTCAATAGTAGATTCAGAACAACTCAACCATACACAGATCAGACAATCAGTCCCTTTTCTGTTATTTCAGGGGAAAACCACCCCTACTCTAATTTTTCTCACTTTCCAACATTCCTTTCTCACCACTGATTCTTGAAATCCCTTTGTCAATGCAAAATCTGCATTCTACAGGGCATATTTTAATGAAGATACCCACAAAAGGCAACACAAAAAACAGTGTATCATATGTAGCCCAAGGGGCAGGGGGGTTCAGCTACCGGAAACATATGGGAACAGGTTGAATAATAATACAATATACCTGACGGATCCATGTGCAATCTGGTCATCATTAGCTCTGTGTTGCACCTACGTACTCTAGACATCTCCGTGCATAACGGTCAGTATTTGATAGACTTATTCCCTCTGCCCTCTCTCATGCCTAAGCTGGACAAAAGATTTAATGTCTGTTTCATTCATGAAAATTTAGCTATGCTTATCAGTCAGCATGAACATATAACAACAACAACAACAAAAAAAAACGTGACATAAAGTCATAAACTAGCCAGATCTGCAAAGACAATCAGATTCAATTCCTTTCGAATTACCAGATTAAAACAAAACGTTGTTCTCCCCGCCCTCCTTTCCCAGCAGGAAATGGATGAAACGAGCTCTAAATTTGACCCTCCTTTCCCATTCACTACTCTAAATAGAATTCGTTATACGAATGGATGGTATGAGGAAAGGGAAAGGTTTTATCATCAGGTGTCCATACATAAACACATGTGTGTGTACAGAATCATGCGTGCAGTCATACACACACAGACACACAACATTCCTACATCCCTTATCAGCCACCATGGATTTTTATTGCTGCTCTTGTTTACCTACTTGTAATTTTGTAGCAGTCGATGTGTGCCAAATTATACTGTGACAGTAAACAACTCCAGTGGTTCGCCAAAGCAAGGCTAATTTTTACTCACACTACCTGCCCATCACAGGGGCAGCATCTTTATACTGGGAGCCAGGCTGCAGGAATGGCTATGACTGGTTTTCTTCTAGATATATCTAGATTTGTGTGAAATAGTAGAAGAATGTGTCTAATTTTCATAATATGTACCTGGCGTAAGAAGCAAATAGATAATTTTTATGCAAAAGAACTGGAAAACTTAATAATAAAAGGCTTTCTCCTCCAAAATTAATAGCATATGAAAAAATGGATTTTTGTCTTCTAGATTGAAGACTTTTTGCTTTTTTTAATTCCTTAAGGAGATAGTCTAGGAGGACATGCTGTCCACTTTGAAGTAAAAAGAAGGCAAATCTGAAATCCTTTGTCCTATCATTCAAGACCAAGGTAAAGTTGATTATTTAAGTCAATATCAGGTTATAACTTAGAAAACTTAAGAACTGCCATCTTTGTTCCTAACTCCATTGTCTACATTTGACTCCCAAACCAGTTACAGTTACTCCCAAACCTACTTTGACCTCACAGCTGCTGAGGAAGTATTTCTACCTGACAGGTTTTGGCCATAGTCAGGGATCCCTCTTAAGACACAAACAAACACTTAAGAATACTGTTTCGATGACATTTCCTGTTATTATCCTGATGTTCTGGCTTCCACTGATCATCTTGCCTAAGACTGTCTGAATTTCAGATTTAGGTTTTATCTTCCCCCTGAAAAACTGTCTCCTGGTTCTATCTCTTTCCCATTTTCTCAGCAAGTAGCCACAAAGGAGAGTGAGTTATTGTAGAAAGAGAAAGAAAGAAAGACCAAATAGAAAAACAGTCAAGAAAAGAGTAAGAAGAATAAATTGCTTGATTGGGTATTTTGTGAAGACTTCAATGATAAGGATCTTATTTTGATGGAGAAATTAAAACCCAAAGCAAATATTCATTCTCAAGAGGAAGTTTATTGCCCTAGAGGAAGTTTACTGAGAGACCATATCTGGGACTTTAAGGGGAAAAGTGAAAGAGAACCAAGACCTTTATTCCTGTTGTTTGATGGCCTTGTGCATAAAGTTAGAGAAGCCAGCCTCATCTGGGTCCAAACATTCTAAGTTACCAACAGCACTGCCTTACGCACCCCCCCACGCCCCCCCGCACGACATACTGTACTGCCGAAAGAAACTGAAATTAGTCTTTTTGGATTAAGATATTTAGGGCCACTGTTCAAGTGTTAATATGATTATATCTAAAAAACAAACAAACAACATTTAGGGTTTTTTCCTACCGCTTATCAAGGTCTTGAGATAAAAGAAAGATTTTCTAGAAAACAAGAAATGTTTAGGCTCAGCAGCAGAACAAATGGGAGACCCTGGGAGGACTTAAATCCCACTCCCTCTAACCTCCAGCAGCCTCTCCCCAGACCACCTCAAATATGTGTTTAATCTGTGGAAAATGTCTCTGTTCACAAGCGCAACTTCACAGACCTTCCCTTTCAATAGAATTACCGTGCTAATCTCCCTACACAACCTTCGTGGTCCAGACCACAGGTCCCTCCCCACCATGAGCAGTTCCCAAGTGGAAACACTAGAGAACATCAGCCAAAGGCAGTTCCACAAAAGGAAACACTAGAGAACAGGAGAGTGGCATTCGGTATCTGAGACGTTCACTTGGGAAGGTTAGGGAACCGCAAAGAGGGGAAGGCAACCTGTTAGTTCACGGTGGTGTCAAGTCGGCTTAAGTGTGGTTCTCAGAAGTGATGGTAACAAGAATTCCAGACTGGTTGGTGGAACCCAGCAGCAATCACTTGCTGCAGGCCAGCAACAATCGGAAAGTTAGTGGCATCTTGGCCCTCAGAGGTAGATAGGCTCATGGCCGGGCAACACGATTGTAAAAATTAAAAATAGTTGGCTGATGCTACTTTGATTTTGCTAAGTTTTTAGAAAGAAAAATACAAATGGTAGCACAGCTTTTGCAGAAGCCTTCATCTTGGGACAAAGAGCTACCTTATTTTCTCCCCACTTTGAGAACACCAAACAGTAATCTGATCTTATATTAACACCCAAATTTGACCCAATGATTACATTCACAAGAAGCCAACATTTCCACTTCTTTGATGTTATTCACCTACTGTTTAAAATTTAACATGTTGTTCCGCATTCATATCAGCTGTCTATATGCCTCACTCTAAATATTTAAAGCAAACCACACTTGAACATTTCACGAAGCTTCCTTTAGGATTGTGGTGTATACAGTACGTATGCGGGAGCTCTAGCTAAACATGATCCATCAGCTCAACTGTGGAGAAGACGAAGGCCTCTCTCAAGGGCCGGAAACAAAGCTGACAATGGAAGAGGGGCAGGGGAACCAGGGAAAAGTTGATAGGGAACTGGGTGAAACAGATTTCTGTTTTTCCATTTCAGAGCCACATTCAATGAAGCAAACTATCATATACAAAGATGTGAAGTCTGTTTCAGATGGGCCTGTGCCCCTCCTACGTATTAAAGATGGAGAAAACAACTTATGACTCATGTTCCATCTTGGCTTATGTGGAATTGTATTGGCTCTCAAAAAAAAAGTGGTCAAGCATACTTTATATCTTTCAGGTTTGCAGAGCTGCTAATAGATTTGAGTCTCCTTCCATGTTGATAGCCCTGCAGGATCCGCAAAAGTCCCTGAAAACACATGGGCGTGCAGTCTTCAGAGTGAAGGATAGCTAAACCATCCGGGAATTTCAGCATTCAAGGGGATTCGGATGCCTATGACCAGACCCACTAGATGTCACCATGTGTGGGAGTAGCCCTGAGTCAGAGCGACATGCACCGGTGAGGAGAGAGAACGCTACAGGAGAGAAGGCCCCATGGCAACAGAGGTAGAGATTGGCATGTGTGTCTACACGCCAACGAACACCTGGGCTTGCCAGCAACAACAGAAGCTAAGAGAAAGGCATACAATGAACTCCCCTGAGGCCTGCAGAGAAAGCATGGCCCTGCCGACAACTTGATTTTGGATTTCTGACCTCCAGAGCTATGACAGAATACCTTTCCATTGTTTTAACTCACTTCGTGGTACTTTCTTATAGTAACCCTAGGAAGCTACTACAACCCACTTCGAGACCAGGTTATCTGACCAGCAATACCCCAAGTCTGGGCCTTTCTGGCCACACTTTGCCTATTCAGCAATGTCCAAATTTCTTCACAGTCTGGATTACTGATAAATGCTCTTTTCGACAGCTACTACTAATTTTTCCCAAGAAGTTCCAGTTACTTTTTCCACTTCTGGCTCACTCCAAAGAGTTCCAGAGGTTTAAGAAATGTTTGGAAAACCAGAGGTTTCTTTTTTCAAAAGGAAAAAGAACTCTCTCATCTTAAACCTCTCTCCCAGAATGACCTTAAAAGGCTTGAAATTATAGGTTATCGCGGGTAGCTAAAGAGCTCATATTTGAAGAGTTGTCTGGGGAATTTCTCTTCTGGGGCTAGCACTGGGGAACGGAGGAGGTTGGCTCTGAACTGCTGTCTTTTAGGCCTGCCTTAGAAGCAACAGTAAATGGCTTTTTCTACAGAGTATTAGAGAAGCCCGAAACGTGTTCTTACGTTAAACCCATTGGCCTAGCCATTAACTCAGAAGGTAGAGTCAAGTTCTTTTCCCAGATACATGTGATCTGAGTCAAGTCGTTTATCCTCTCTGGATAAATTTATTATGTAAGATGTTGAAATGGCTCTTCGTAAGGGCCCTTGCACCAGTAAAATCTATCAAACCACACGTTGCTTGACCAAATTATTTTTTTAAAAAGTTTTAATTAACTTATTTATTTGAGAGAGAAGGAGGAGGAGGCGGAACAGAGGCAGAGGGATAAGCAGACTGTGCAGAGCGCGGAGCCTGACATGGGGCTCAATCTCAGGACCCCGGGATCATGATCTGAGCAGAAATCAAGAGTCGGTTGCTCAACCCACTGAGCCCCTAGGCACCCGCTTTATCAAATTCTTTACCCTCATGTTTCCTGAACTACATTAAAGCATTGAACACGCTGTTGTTGTTGTTATTATTGTTTTCCTCTAGCATTGGTACATACCTTTTATTCAAGAGCTTGGTTGGCTCTTCAGACTTCTGTCACTTCCCTTGACTTTGATCAGAAGAGGGCTTCAACTTTTGCCTTTTGCCAATGTATGTTTGTGGATTTATCTTCCAGTCACTGTCACATGAATGGAAATCACATTTGTATAGCTTTTCAATCTTTAGAGCCTGAAGAAAAAGAGATGGACTATGGTTGCAATGCTGGACATGCCTTCCTTTGCCCAAATAAGTAACTCAGCGGTGAGGTTACTTGGGAGAAGGGGTGGGCAGGATTGGGCCAAGGAGAGTGAGAAGCTCACACCAAAGTTGCTCCCACATGCAGAATTTTGGATGGACTTCTTGGAAAACCAGAGGATTTGGAAGAGACATGTACATGTAGTCACATTAGTAATCCTGGTAGTACACTACTTGAGCGAGCACACATACCACTCCTCTTCACGAACCATGCTTAATATTTGATCTAAAGTAGCTAGTTAGTCAAAAAATATCTGAGAGCCCAACACCAATTTCTGGGATATGGCAATCTACTGACAAAATTCCAGACACAGAAAAATCCAGCAGTGGTTCCCTAGGAACTAGAATTCTCTTCCTTTTTTAATGTCCAGAGTTGCGCTTACCCAGATCACAGCCAACAGCACATGTGACTATTTAAACTTTAATTTTAACTAACATTAAATAAAATTTAAAACTCATCTTTTGAGTCTTCATAGCCACATTTGAGTAACCTATAGCCCCTTTTATCTGGAGGCAACTGTATTGGACGGCACAGATATAGGCTTCACCCAGAAGAGGCAGCAGATCTCACAAGAAATTTGTAAGGGGTTTTCAGCCTTTGTCTCACTATACAAAGCATCATTTCATTTCTTATTAAAAAAAATTAATCTTGAAATTCACAGTAGTATGATAATGTCTATATCACATTTTCTTCCTAACTATAAAAATATGGAAATAATCTTGTTTAACAGATTTTTTTCAATTTAAACATGTTTTTCTTAATACTTTTCTACCCCTTCGAAATTCAATATCCAAGATCATTGCAAACACAGCTATTGTCATTTTACCACATCATGAATTTTAGTGTGTTCTCTTTATGTTGGAATATAGAGGTAATTGAGTTTTTAAATGTAAGCTATTCTGAAAATACAATAAAGTACCATGAAATTAGTAAATTTTTAAGAAAACCTTTCCTCCAGATGTTTATAATTTTAAAGCTATTTGAACTTAAAAGAGTTTTAAAACAACATGATTACATGTGGCAGTGAAGAGCTATAAAAATTTTTATGGCTATCATAAAATAACACATTTATATTTATATGCTTGATGCCATTGATGAGCATTGACTAAATGCTTTTCTTTGGACCTCACCATCTTTTTAACTTTAAATAGAGTCAAACTAACAATATTCTGATGACAAAGATATTTCAAGTCAGCTTTCATTCTAAGAAGCAGTAAAAATTCTGTTTCTAGGTTGTTGGTTGTATAGTTAAAATCTTAGTTTAAGTAAACCAATTCTCCGCATATATCTGACTTACAAATGTAAGTATAAAGAGAGGTCATGGTTATCCAAAGTGGGACAGCAATACTAGTGATTTGTGATTGCTCTGATTTAAACCCTGAGACACCTGATACATAAAACTGTACCCAGGGGTCTCCCAGGATACAGTCCATTGGAGAGTGTAGATGACTCAAAGAAACTGAATTCCTTTCCGGTAAAAAACATATGTTCTCTAGACAATTCGTCAGTAGTTTCTTCTTCGTACGTGAAATAACACATTTCATCTGAGTCACTTAGTGGTTGATGAGCATCCAAATAGACTAAAAATAGATGAAAAATTCACATAAACATGTTTTCCTGTTCATGTTTCTCCTCAAAGAAACATTCTGTAAAAGCAACATAATCATCAATGAGTTTAATGGTCCACATAGACCTTAATCACTCTCACATTGAAAATGGTGTGGACTACGGTACTTGGGTGGCTCAGTCGGTTAAGCCACCAGCTCTTGATTTGGGCTCAGGTCATGATCTCAGGGTCATGGGATTGAGCCCCATATCAGGCTCTGGGCTCAGGGTAGAATCTGCTGGAGATTGTCTCTCCCTCTGCCCCTCCCTCTGCTCATGCGCACTCTCTCTCTCTCAAAATAAAATAACGAAAGAAAAGAAAAAGAAAATGGTGTGGACCACAAGCATTATATGTGTATTTAGCCATGACTGAAAAGACTGTTAGGGGGCCAAGAGCATAAAAAGAGAGTCCACAGGGGCGCCTGGGTGGCACAGCGGTTAAGCGTCTGCCTTCGGCTCAGGGCGTGATCCTGGCGTTATGGGATCGAGCCCCACATCAGGCTCCTCCTCTATGAGCCTGCTTCTTCCTCTCCCACTCCCCCTGCTTGTGTTCCCTCTCTCGCTGGCTGTCTCTCTCTGTGTCGAATAAATAAATAAAATCTTTAAAAAAAAAAAAAAGAGAGAGTCCACGAGTGAAACTCAGCTCTATTTCAATTCAACAAATACTAAATGAGCCGCTACTATGTAGGGGACATGTGGTACATGAGAGGTTTGGAGGCTGCAGGTGGGAGAATAGAGGTGAAGTTTAAGACAAAAAGACGATTTTAATTTTATCACACATATCTGAGTCAACTTGATTTTTAAAAATGTGAACTGCTCTCCCTATTAAACATGAAAAAAAGGGCGCTATGAAGCAAATCGATGTCACTGATCTGAATCAGATTTAGTTTTTCTCTCTAACTTTTCATTAAATATTAGAGAAGTGGCTAAGACATAGTCTGCAAAGAAACCACAGATATATATCAAAATTGATCACGCTAACGTGGCCTTTTCTTTTTTTGGCACACGTGAAAGCATACTCCGCACGTTCGCTGAGCTAATGTTTGTAGTAGTTACATTTCTGTATTAAAATGTACTGTTTAAAGTATTACGTATGTGGAGGAAGTTTTAAGATGCAGGAAAGACTCTTTACCGGTAGAAATATATCACAGAATGTTTTCCTTTTCAGCAAAAACGATATTGTGAAAATACAAAACACCGAATTACCTTATTTTAAAAGAGAACATCAAAAACACAGGAAAAATTTGTAAATTTTATTGCCAGCCAAATTATATTGAGTCAATTACATGTGTGTCAGCAGGGTTTTCTCCTGCTCTGAAGCTGTGCTTCTCCAACTCTAAAATGCATGTGAATCACCCAAAGATTCTATTAAAATGCAGATTCTTGGGGCACCTGGCCTGTGCAGTAGGTTAAGCCTCCAGCCTCTAACTCTTGGTTTCAGCTCAGGTCATGATGTCGCAGTGCTGGGATCCAGCCCTGCAGTGAGCTCTGTGCTGGGTGGGGAGTCCACTTCCGAGTCTCTCTTCCTCTCCCTCCCACTCTCTCTTTCTCTCTCTCTCTCTCTTAAATAAATAAATAATAAATAAGTCCTTTAAATAAATAAATGAAGTCAATTAAATAAATAAATAAAATGCAGATTCTCGTTCATGAGGTCCAGGGTGGGACCTGAGATGGTGAACAATGAGCAAGTTTCCAGGTAAAGCGAGTGCTCCTGTCCCTCCTCCCTTTGAGTTAACACTAGGCTGAACAGCATTTTTATGAGTAATGATTACAAGCAAGCTCTTTTCCTTATAGACTTTAATTGCTTCCTTATGACAGCAATTTTCAAAAATTAGAATTTCACTGTTGATTTTGAAATTAAGACCTCAGGTTATCTGTGTGGATGGACAAGAGTGGCCTATGTTTGTGATTTAGGGGCTCATATAAACCACTCCCAAGAAAGAAGAAAGCATGCCAATCACAGAGGATGTAATCAGCAGAAATAGGGTTATTTGACTTAAAGTGGTTTTTCCAGACTAACCAAATAATAATTTCTGAGGTAGTTTTTTATAAATATAGATCCCCAGGGCCCATCCCGGCCCAGCTAAACCTGAATTTCCAAAGAAGCCATCTGGAGGTTTAACAGTCTTGGGTGTTTCTTGCCATCAGCAAAGTTTGGGGAAGAAAAGATTGCTTCTTTGAGTGCTTTATTTTACACGCAAATGCCACTTGCAGGAGTCACCCAGTAAACTGGTGTCCGTCATAATTTAGCCAACCGCCTTT
This sequence comes from Ursus maritimus, assembly GCF_017311325.1. Lineage (NCBI taxonomy): Eukaryota > Metazoa > Chordata > Mammalia > Carnivora > Ursidae > Ursus > Ursus maritimus. Next base: position 26,867,806 of record NW_024425452.1, read on the forward strand.
CTTGTGATAACTAAGGCTAGAGCTGATGGGAAAGCCGTTTGGACCGGGAGACAAGCAGTGCTGTCAAAAGAGAGCTGGGCCACAGGTGTCACAGAAGCAATTCCTGGGCAACCCATCGTGAGAGGCAGAGAAAGAGAGAAAGGAAATAATAGTTCGCCTTTACTAAGAGCTTTCTATGTGCCCAGGATCTTTCTAGGTGTCGCACGCAATAATGCTTTTGACCCTCACAATGTGGCTTCTACCTTTAGAAGGTAGGGCTCTACTTTCGGCCCCGTTACACAGAGGAGGGAACTGAAGCAAACCAGCTAGAAACTAGCAGAGCCAGTTTTCAGACCCAGGCAATCCAGCTTCATCGTCCACGCTTACATTGATCATGTTAAATTCTCCCCAAAACAAATCCTGATAACTTTATAAACCTGCTCGAGGTCTATCAGACCCGCTACAACCATAGGTTCATTAGTATCTGAGAAGAGAGATGACTTTGAGCCAGTCGCAGTACTATAAAATTGACTTGCTTAGCTCAAAAATAATCAAATATTGGCCATTCTCTACGGCTCAATCTACACTAAGCGTTTTAGTCAACATTTGAGTGTTCCTTGAGCACTCACTTCTGCCTAGTCCTGGACCCATTGACCAATGACGTTATAAGGTACACAAAGCCCACCTCTGCCTACACAGGCCGACAGTCCAGATGGATACAGACTGCAGGGGAATTAGCACAGGGTCAAACGGCTTATTTGGGACTTCTGCGGGCAAGACCCATACAGTTTCCGAGCCTGCAATCCATCGCCATTCTCTCTTCCCAGTAGCTTCACCGTCCTTCTAGAAATCAAAGGCGCGGAGGAAGATGACCCTTTTCACTCTAAAGGCTTTCTCTGGTAAAGAAGGGAAGAAACCTTCAAATAAGAGAAGCCGCTCCAATGGCACAGCATCTTAAAGTTTGCAACCTGTTGACTCACAGGCCAATTATGAACTAGAAATATGTTTTATTTGGCCTACACGGCATTTTATTTTTTTAAACAAGTTTGAATTAAATACCAATATTTGAAATGTGACAGTTGTTTTTACACGAACAACTGGATTTCTGGCTGTCCCGAAACACTGGAAGACCGGACATGCCCCCATCTCCTTAACAGATGGCAGGAGCTGATTAACAGGGGACCCTCTGAGACCTGTGGGTGCTCTCTACCAGCCTCTACTCACCACCAGCCCTGGCGGCCTCCTAGACCTGCCGTGGTTTTGAGGCACTGGAATTGGAATCTCCCTGTCCTAGCTTGGGTTCCCTAATGTCTTCTGTCTCCCAGAAGAGCCTCAAGCAGCTCATTTTATTACCCTCCCAACAACCCCTCCAGGGGCCATTCATGGGAGGATGAAGGATGTAGGGACACAAGCTTGAGAGGTAGATGGACAAGGGTTCGAGGATGGGGCTGAGGCTTTAGAAAGACTTCAGGAAATGGCTCATGTGATAGCAGTTTCACTCCCAGGTGAGTCATAGAGACAAGCTGGTTCACCATTTCTTTTCCATTTGACCTTTTCATAATTCTGCCTTATTCTCCCCTAACTTCAGTTTGTGCAGCCTTTTCTGGACATGAAAAAGTGCCTAATTGTTTCAGCTCATTTTCCTGCCAAGACAGAATGTTTCCCCTACTGTGCATTTGACCTGAGTTGTGAGTTACTATCTCTCAGCATGACCATTTGGTATCTTTAGTTTCACAAAGTATCTTTTTCCAACCACCATCAAGATGTCAAATGTATCTGTAAAGCAGAAAACATCTTTTCTCTCTGTTTGTTCCACTGGGGGCTTCAGTTTCCTAACTCAACCTACACTGAGACTATATATAGGTTGCTTAGTATTGTGCTTAACGTTTTTACCTATCGAAAGGTATTTGTAATTTTCCTACATTGTTCTTGGATTATTTTCTGTGCATAGTTTCTCCATCTAGATTTAAAGATCTTTATGAACAGAGATGACTCTTTTGTTTCTCTCATGCATCCCTGGACACTTAACACAGTGTTGGGCATGTCACAGGCCTCCAATAAATACTTCTCGGTCACTGACTCAATTTTTGTCATTCCATTTCATTTGCTTGGAATTTGATGTGTATGCTTTGATTTGAGATAATATTTCACTTTATTTATTTAAAAAATAGCCAGTAAACAAATTATTATGAAATATCAGGAATTTCATAAATCTCTGTCTTTTGTTTGGGATTTTAGTCTGGAACATAATCTTGGCATTACATTCATATTAGAAAAAATGCTATTAGACAGTGAAGCTTTAAAAAATGTATGAGGCAAGGCTTTCTGCCTTAAAGAAACTGCCACCATACCTACTTTGGGAAGCACCTATCGAAGAAGCTATTTTAGCATCCATTGCATCTATATGTTGCTACTTGTTGTCCAAAAGATTAATTCATTGCATATATTTTTTTTAAATAATAACGCCACTTTAAAGGGAAAGTCAAAACCAGAAAATGAGACGAATGGAGTCAGATAACAAGAAAAGCAAACATAGGGGGAAAAAAAACAGAAAGAAAAGAAAAGCAAACATAGGGAAATAAGCAAGAGTCACATGTTGGGAGCAGTAGGGGGATGAGGGAGTGGTAAGACTCAGGATTAACTCCACAGCCCAGCCTGTTTGCAGGATCTTCTGCATTGCCAACCCTGAAGTGCATGGCTACCTGCAGCCTTGCTTCCTCTATGCCGCCCAACTCCAGGGCACACCACGCACAGACTCCATGGGAATCAAGCCCTGAGTTATATGACACAGAGGTGCTGAACAATCAGGAAGAGACCAAACCAGTCCAGACCAGCAGTCCTTGTCCCTGCAGAATCAGGGAGCCACAGAAAATGCTTCATAACATGCCAACATACTATCTTACGATTCCATGTTCTCTGCTGATTTTAATGCAGGAATATTCTCATGGACTCAGAAACATATTCCCAAACGGAAAAGAGGGAAAAGAGAGAGAGTAGGGAAGTGGGGAAGGTGGGAGAGGTGCAGGTAGGGGAGAAACAAATAGACACGGAAAGGAGAAAGGAAAGAAGAAAGAAAGGAAATGTCTACCTTGAGTATTTTTTTTTAAAGATTTTATTTATTTATTTAACAGAGAGAGACAGCCAGTGAGAGAGGGAACACAAGCAGGGGGAGTGGGAGAGAAAGAAGCAGGCTCCCAGCGGGAGAGCCCGACGTGGGGCTCGATCCCAGAACGCCGGGATCACGCCGTGAGCCGAAGGCAGACGCTTAACGACTGAGCCACTCAGGCGCCCCTACCTTGAGTATTTTTAAGCATAATGCCATGTGTATTTTTCCTTATAAATTATTTAACCTGGGTTCATCTTTGAACGTCCTAGTGATGATGGAACAAAAGCACTCATCTTTCTCATGATCTGTAGCGTGTGAGATCTAATTTCTCATCTAATTTCCCTACCTCCAACCTCGTGCTCCCCAAATCTATCCTTAATTTGGTCTCCAGATCACAGACTGGATCATGTCACCCCTAGTCTCCAGCATCCTTTATATAAAGCCTGTTACCCAACAATCAGGCCCAAACTTCACGAGACAGGCCTACTTTGTTCACCTACATTATTACCAACTGAAACAATCTCTCGCTGCATTGATTCAGTTTTTTGCCCACACACCCCATCCACTGGATCTCAGCCAGAGAGAGGGCCCCATGCATGTCACAACCACACTTGTGTTTCTCTTTATGCTCTTCCTTTAGAGAAACTTTTCCACCCCCTTCCAAAATTTCGATCCCACTCTATCACAGAGTTCTCCCCACTAGCATGTGAACTTCATGACCCCTGGGACCCAGTTCTATTTTCTTCTCACGACCTGATGTCCAGTGGCTGGGCACTCTGGAGGACAGGGATGATTTTCCTATTTATCTTTGTACCCCAGGCACCTAGTTCCACACGCAGTGACTCCACATTTTGAAATTCTGCCGTTTTCATGCCCCACCTCAGACGCAGCGTCACTGTGAAATCTTGATCGATCACGATAGTCTTATCCACTCCATCCTTCCTGTTCTTTCCTGGCACATTTTTAATGAGCTCTGTTGCAGCTCCTGGTTCCTCCCGTGTGTCTTTACCCTATAATTTGAACGGAATCGTAGGTGGGAAGTAGAGCTAATTTAGGACAACTCCTCACCATTATAGGCTGCCGGTCCACCAACCAATGGTTTCAGCCACTGAGTCTTCTCGGTGACGTAGCAGTTCACTCAGCAGTTCCGGACCTCTAGCCCAGTGTGTTGACTTTGTTAAATTACCATCCATTAAGTACAGCCCTGGGGTGCCAGATAGGGAGCCTGTTCGACAAAAGACCACAAGGGAAATTGAAATAGAGAAGTCTCTTACAGGTTCTGAAGGGGGCACATGGCACAACTCAAATCGCAGGTAGAGAGCAGAGTCCCTGGGCTCTTCCCTTTGTTAGGTCTGTGGGAGGAGAGCTTTGGGCTACGGCTAGATTGGACAATTTGAACCAGAAAGAGCAGAGTTTTACCTAAGAGGGCACAAGGGGAAGACCTGGAGAGGCGGGAGAGACCGTTAATCACAAGGGACATTGGAGAAGTTGCATTTACTTGTGACATTGTGGCTGTTGTCTTGGGCATGTGTTTGCATGAGGGGTTAGTGTCTGCTTAAGGTTGCTGCCAGCCGCTTGGCCAAACAAAATGGATGCCAAGGCAGCAATATCATTGAGTGTTTGAGCTAAATTCTCCACCCCTGGAATCTGTTCTACACTCTTAAGTGGTACCTGTGGGTTCCTTCCATAACTGTAATATAGACTTGTATTAATATATCCTGAGGTAACCTTAGCATTTTTAGAGCCTCTTTTTCTTCTTAACCATATATTGACTTTATGATCAAAGTTTGTCTTGAATTCCTACTCAGTTACATTTTATTGGTTGGGAACAGGTTTCAATCTATAATTCCATGTTCTGACCTAGCACTGCTCTATTTGTTGAGTGAACAGTTTGCTGAAAGAATGTTTGATTAATGAAACTAATTATGGATTAATACAGGAAAAATCTTGACCAAAAAGATACTATGAAAATGTGTTTCAGTTGCTTTTCTAAAATCAGTACAAACGAAAGCCAAGTTCCAGTGGTTCTCAAAATTTGGTTCCTGGTCTGGCAGCCACAGGAGCAGTACCTGGGAACTACTTGGAAATGCAAATTTTCTGGCCCCAGGCCCAACCTACTGACTCAGAGGCTTTAGAGGTGGGGCCCAGAAAGCCGGTTTTAACAAGCTCTCCAGTGATTCTAATACACACTAAAGATTGAGAATTACCACCCTGGCTTATCAAATTGATTATTCTGACGCTGTCCCTTTGATTTGCTCTCCTTGCTGTGTTTGGCAGGTCTTTCCTTGTCATGAGGAAAAGCCAATTTTATTTCTAATATATGAGCCATTTATTCCATTGATGCGGGGGGGGGGGGCTTTAGCAAATTATTTAAACTGTTAGACCCGCTCTATTCTCATCTGTAAAATAAGCACAATAACAACAGTCTTATAGCATCAGATTAAGCACAGTATATACATAAAGCCTCTAGCTGCCCTTAAGGTGCTTAATAAGTATTTGTTCTCGTTGCCTTTCCTCCTCCTTCCATTTTGTTTTCATATCTATGGAATCACCTACTTTTTTTTAATTGAAGTATAGCGGACACACAATGTTTCATCAGTCTCAGGTGTGCAAATAGTGATTCCACAGCTCTGTAAGTTACGCTGTGCTCACCACGAGTGTAGCTACTGTGTGTCCCCACACAGCACTATTACATCATTGACTGTATCCCTTATGCGATACCTTTTATTCCTGTGACTTATTCACCTGCTTCTTGATACTCCGTCTTAATGATCCTGTCTGATTTTGACACAGGAGCATTTCCAAATATTTACTCTTTATAATTTTCATTCAGCTAAATTTCCATTTGGCCCTGACGTTCCTATTCTCTCTATTCAGTGATTTTATATTTATAGCTAGGAAATTATGCTTAAGGAGTACGTGGTTGTGGAGTGGGTGTCACGGCTAGGCTTTCCATTGAAAGCTCACCTTCAGAAGTCTGGGTTTATTAACATGAGGTTTGCTCATGAGTAGCGTCTGGAAGTCTTTCCTGAGCCCACCCAAAGGGCAGGGCAATAAGCGTCGGGTACTGGAGATCCTGCCGTGACTCCAGTACAATTAAGTTTCTCATGGAGCTTCCAGATGAATGGATTTATCTTATCTAGCTGCCTTCTCCCCCTACACCAGAATTTATTTTTCCGAAGAAAAAAAAAAGCTACCGTTCGGTGACTAAAGTAGGGAAACATGATGGAAACAGAAGTGCAGCGATGCCAAGCCAGTGTGTCTCTGAACACGAAATCCTGATTTTTGAAACCCGCCCTTCATTAGCCTCTACTCACTAGAAGGATTTCCAGTTGTACCAAATGCCAGCCCTGCCAGGAACTGCTGGGAATATAAACTTTCTTTTAGTCACTACCGAAAGTGGAAAAATTCTGTTTAGAAAGAGCTTGATTAATTTCAGTGTTCTAATCAGGATTTTAGTCAAATGCATTTTTGTTATTGGGTATTCAAAAGTTTTTGGTGAAAAATCCTGTGGGGTTTTTCTGAGTGTGAGCCTGGTTCGCTCAAAGTTGCACCTCATAAGCTTCTTGAGGAAACGTGGAGAACAGAGGTTTGTCTCGCCCACAGATTTAACACAGTGTGCTGACAACCATAAGACCTCAATAATGGGTACTTTATAAAAGATGATTGTGGTTTTTCAGTAAAAAAGGAATCTAAAGTGGACCTGTTGGTTCCAAGGATATGCTCACTGAAAACTTCAATAAATATAGATGTTACCTTCCAAGAAAAGTGGTACCAATTTACATTTTTCACTAACAGGGAAAATAGTGTACAATTTTTCCAATCCTCACCAATGCTGAGTTTTGTTAGTCTTTCTATTTTTTACCAGTCTAATCAATAAAACATTGTAATTCGATGTCCTTAGTTGCACAGCATAGATGTGAGTTTGAACATAATTTTGTGTCTCTATTAGCCTATTGTTTTTCTTTCTGTGAATTGTGTATATTCTTTTATTTTTTCCTAATAATATGTTTACCTTTTTGCTTACTAATTTCATTATAATTTTGCAAACATTTTTGTAAATTTAGTGTGTATGTGTTTATTTTGGTTTTGTGTCCCAGTGGTCAGTTTAGAAAATTTGGTTAAGTAGAAGATAATACAAATGTACAATGGAATATTTACCATTAAAAATGATGATGTGGCTCTCCATTCATGAATATAAATACTCGTTATACATTCTGTTGTTGAGTTTACATGAAAACAAGATAAAGATTGGCTTGAGTTTTGTTATCTCATTTGTGTAAAGTAGATTAATATATGAGTAAGTGCTCAAAGGACAGCATTTTCCAGATTTGGGGGTTTTGTTTACCAAAAAGGAATCCCAGTGTTATAAGCTTGGGAACTGCGACGTAGTAACATTTTCTAGTGGTTGTCATAGCATAAGCAGATAGTAAAGTTTCTGAAAAGGTCTACAACAGAAAAACATTCTTAATATTGTTTAACCTAGCATGTCTCAGACTTAATTTATCACTAAACTCTTCTCATTAAAAAATAATATATAACCTGAACCAGAGCTCTGTGTAGCACAATTGGAGAACTCTAGCATGGAAAAGCATTTAGAAGGACATTCACCAAAATGGTAGTTGTAGTTATCTCTGGATGCTAGAATTTAGGTAATTTTTACTTTGTTTGATTATTTTTTTAAGATTTTATTTGTTTATTTGTCAGAGAGAGAGGAAGCACGAGCAGGGGGAGCGGCAGGCAGAGGGAGAAGCAGATACCCCGCTGAGCAGAGAGCCGGCTGAGCAGAGATCCTAGGACTCTGGGATCATGACCTGAGCCGAAGGCAGACGCTTAACCCACTGAGACACCCAGGCATAACCTTTCTCATTCTGATGGTAAGAGGAAAAGTTTAAAAGAAAACTAAATTTAGGAATCTTAAAAATAAATCACCAACACCTTAAGTGACTTCTCTTGAGAATTTTAACGGCATTTGTTTTGTACACGGAGATGTTATCGGCATCATCTGGAATTGTCTTTCCAGTCACGTGGTGGATTTGGCAGATTCTGTCCTATTCACTTCCCAGACAGTGGAGAGTAACACTGGTGCACGGATACACACTCAGCTAGAGGTTCCCCAGCAGAGAGCCCCTGTTCCCCCAGGCGCGGGGCTCAAGGGAGATACAGAGATGAGCAAGGCTTGGACTGACAGCCCTCTCGGCAGGTTAGGGTTATGGTAGACCAGCCTTGCCACCCCTGCTCTTTCAGCACCTGCCCACGCCCTTAAGGACTGTGTTTGGCTAACCTCATGATGGTAGCAATGTTGTTGTTTCAAGGCAGGAGCTAAGTAGGGATATTATTCCAGGAAAACATCTCTGACTGTCTTCTTAAAATGAAAGTGTCTCACGGTTTTTATTTACATAATTTCTTCACACATTTGCTGAAAGTACTTTCAAAAACATTTCTAAAGCAGGCTTCCACTCATGTGAAAATGCAGCCTCAATTACCTAAGTTCTCTGGGAGAACGTCTCCTCATCAGCATCTGCGAACAAAACCAAAGACACAAGTTTTGCAGGATTTGCTCATATGGTGGCACTTAGGGGCATTGCCTTCTGAGGCAAGCAGCGACTTGGAAGGAGCAATGCTGATTCCAGCAAAAAAGGTTTTATTAAAACTGTAGGCAAACTACAAATGGTATTCATATCAGAAGCAGTGCTGCCAAAGGCCTCGGGGGCAAGAAAAACAGCACAGGGTGGCACCAGTCTCGTGACTCAAGCTTAGTCAAAGTGTTATGTCGGAGTCTTTCAAGGTTACTTCAAAAGAAAAGAATCTAGGTTTCATCTGGGGAGAACAATTGGTACTGGACAGAGAAAATATGAGAGAGAAAATAAGAGAGCTGCAAATGAAAACAATAATGAGCTTCCACTTAAGGAAAGTCCAGTAAATCAGGAGCCCATTACTCCAGGACAGAACTGTCAGCAGGAATCCCAGTAAATCACTCCACGTCCCTGGCACAGTAAAAGAGTTTTCAGTGGGCACGATAATTAATTTTCATCAACATGGCTGAAAGTGCCAGCTCAGCCAACGGAGAATGACCAGCCCAGAGCTGAGAAAATTGTGTTATTCAACGTTGACTGACTTCTAACTCAGATTAGGGAATGGAATTCAGGAAGAATTCAAGTTTGTGTTACGCTCTTTAAAACAACTTCTATGTTCTTAAAAACCCAGTGCTTCCTCTGTCCGATTGTTTCTGTGGGAATGGCAGGTATTGGTGATAATGAAGACATTTCCAACCTCCCATAGAAAGCCCTCACAGGTTCTCCGAGGGGTTATTGATTCCTTTCTTGATTCTAACACTTTTCTGATACTTGTTTGGTTTTGAGGACACAGATCTAATTTTTCATAGCTTTGTTTTTCTATATACTTTTTTTTTACAATGACAATAAAGGAAAACAATGAGCATCATAAATCAGAGCACAATGTTACTTAAGATGTTCTTCCCAACTCGAGGCAAAAAGTCGCCTAATCCATTCAGAGCCATGCAAGGTACATAACGGATGCTCAGGAGACGCCTTAAATACGGCTAGAGGGACCCTCCTCATCTGCAGGTATATTCGTTCTGCTTTTCCAATTTTTTTATTATTTTTTTTCATCAGGATATGTGCATTCCTTAACCCCCATCCCCTATTTCACCCCTCCCCCCCACCTCCCCTGTGTAAACCACCTGTTTGTTCTCTGTGGTAAAGAGTCTGTTTATTGGTTTGTTTCTCTCTTTGTTTTTTCTTTTGTTTGTTTCGTTTCTTAAATTCCACATTGTGCTTTTTTTTTTTTACATTGTAGCCAATACATCTAATATATTTGTATAGCACTGAATTTTAGATACCTTTTTTTAATCTGGAAGAGACTTTAGCAGATATCATGTAACAGTAAGAGCCAAAACATACATTGTACTGGCAGCTTAGTAGTTATTACTCATTTAATCCTCACAAAAATCAGACAAGCCAGTACTGTCATTAGCCTCATTTTACAACAAAGGAACCAAGGCACAAAGAGTTAAGTAATATGCTTACGGTCATGGAATGAGTCGGTGAGAGAATCGGGATTTGGATTTAGGCCGTCTGGCCACACGGGCTGCACCCCCAGATCACCCGCTTGTGTTCTAGCTCAACTGCTCCTTTTACAAATAGACTCAGTAGGGTTGACACTCGTCCTGAAGTAAGAGCAGGGTCTGTGCGCCTGAGCCCTAGGTCGATGCTCTTATTTTCTAAATTTGGGTACACCCTCACCGGCCACTTGCAAATAGAGTCACGGAGATGAATTGTGATATTTATTTCGAAGCCTCCTAAAGAAGAGATTTAGTAACTCACAGGAATCTATGATAGCCCTACTGACAAATTCTTCTTTTCATCCCACCTAGTCACTGCTTCTCCATTGCTTTAACTGCACACCGCGGACAGTCACCCTCTTCAGCACAGCCTTTCATCTGCGCCTAATGGGAGCAGAGGAAGCAGCCCTGAATTGGGCATCGGTTTCAGTCCCGGATCGTCACTAAGCTTTGCGAAGTTACAGAGAATATTTACTATCTTGTGGCATTACTCCTCGCTTGGGAAGTAAATGAGTCAGATTGCTATAAAGGAAATGAAAAATGCTTTAGTTTTAAATAACCTTGTATGACAGAGGACCTAGCACAGAGTATAAGTGCTGGACAAATGTTTGTTGCACTGAATAAATTTTTGGCAAGACATTCAGGATGTTGATATTGATTTATTACACATCCTTACATTTGTCCTCTTTCAACCATGAATTATGTCGGCTTGGTTTTCAAGCTGGGGCATCTCCCTGCAGACAAAAGAGAAGGATGGAAGGGCCTGGTGGAAACCACTCAACTTTCCCAATTGCATCAGGTACATCACTAAATAAGCACCCTTATCTTGGAAAAAGAGCTGTGGATAACTCTATGAATAATACTCTCATCCAAATTTTCAACACGGTGTTTGTTAATCAATGAATTGAAGAGTAAATGATGTTCCTGATAGAATCTGTACTCTAGTCGTCCCGTATCTCCTATGCTCTGAAGTCATGGGGATAAGGGCCCGACTGGCACAGTGTGGATCATATGCTTGCACACTGAATGTGCCCCAGGGCGAGTAAAGGCTTCTTTAGCTATTGTAGTAAGAAGGAGAAACTGGGAAGCATTTCACATTGAGCCCACTTATGTTAGTAATGCCGCACAAGGTATTCCGAGCTCTACTGTAAAAAGAACAACTGGGGAACCAAAGAATAAACAAATATTCACTAAAGCTTTTTCTTTTTTTTAAGTTGGGAAAAACAATCTTTTCATTGAGTGTACCTAGACTTGGAGCAGAGGAGGGTGGCAGGATGGAGTCAGAGCCAAAAGGCTTTATCTTAGGCAGCGCCAACAACCCAGCGAGGCGTCCTGGCCCACCCTCGAAAGGGAGGCCTGACACCAATAAAACTTTTAATGCATATGTCCTCTCAGCCTTTCTTGAACAAAGTCACAAAGTGACTAGCCATTGGGTATTACTGATGTAATATGATCTGGCATATTGTAGGCAGATTTAATAGATTACAATCCTCCTGTTAAACCTGAGGATAAAAAAAGTTTGGGCTGCATTGAAATATTCTTTATAAATAAACCAGCATGGCCCTTTTGTTCATTGTTTCCAGACTTTGCTTAAAAAAATAGCCCTGTTTGGAATTTCACAATCATATTAGTATATTAAAATCTTTGTATAATTCTACTTAAAAAAAAAAACTTGTTTTGCCTTGTTTAATTCAACTTTATTTAGCCATGGAACAATTATTTAATTATTATTTTACTGTACCTTTTCACAAAACAAATATCATTTTAAAAGGGGTGTTTAGCGGGGTTTGTGTATCAGAATTGCTTGTGGAAATTTTTTCTAAAAATACATACGTATGGTTCCAAACTCCAATTGATGAGGGGGTAGAAGAAGGAACTGAAGGATATCTGTATTTTTCAAATCACTGAAAGTGACACTCCTAGTTGGAAACCTTAGAGGAAGAGAAGAGTCCAGTAAAACTCAGCATGAACCAGGCTCTCTCCACTGATTTGTGGGAAACATTAGCCATTTTTCTCTTTATTATTCAAAACAGATTCTTGCCCTTTTAGATTGGAAATTCTACCCAACTAATAATCTGTATATTACAGCAGTTTGTATTTGGGAATATACCAAAATCATAGCTATTTTCTAGCACCACAACGGAAAGAAATCTGCAGTAAAATATAGTAAAATTGGGTTGTTATTTCTCATTTAAAAGATGATCACTTAGAAATATAAGGTGACCTACTCAGGGTGTCCCTCTCCAGACTGACGAAGAGTAGGGAGAATTCTTAGGATTTCATGAACTCCTCAGTATGGCTGACGTTGTGGCTTTTGGAGTCTTGCCATTCCAGAATCACATTTCTTTCTTGAGCTGTACCTCTTAGAAGCCCTGAGTTTTATCGCTTTCTCATTTCGATTGCTGCCCTGCCCTTCTTTCGCCTCGTTTTCCCCTACCTGTTACTTCATTATGATTGGAGTGGGGAGATTCTACAAGACAGCTTCATTTCACTGTCTTATCCAGAAAATTCCTCTTGAATTTTGTTTATGAAATTATTTATAAATAAAATTACTTGTATGTATTACTTAACTTTATGTAGCTTGTTGCTCCTAACTCAATTGTTTTCCCCATATCCGGTTGCAGAACTTCCTACAAGTCTCTGAATTAGAGGCTCTAGAACGCCCATTCTGCGAGAGAAAAAACATGAAACCAGAAATGTGATTGTCCTTTTTAAAAGAGAGTCAGCCCCAATTGAAAGAAAACTGTGAAGCCATTCACCTATTTCTGAGGGAATTCTTCCTTTTAATTCCAGCACTATATCGTACATATTTTCTCTTTGCTGGTGGGAGAAGCTACAAGATACAGAACACTTAGGACCCAGGGAGCTAAACTAATAGCACTTTTCTAACTATGTTCCAATGTACTTGAAATTATGTTCTGTTGTGTCTTCCTACTACTCAATGTAAGGAAATAGGGTTATATCACAATTAATTTTTTAAAGTCCTGTTTTTAGACATCTGCTCTGAAAAATTCTAAATGCTTTTATGAATGCAAAGAATTATGAAATATGTTTATGTGATTGTGGCCGTTCACAAACTGATAACAAAAAGTGTAACTTCTAAATTTCCGTTTTCTCCCCCAAATCTATATCCTTGTGTTCACCAGCACCATAAACACTATGACGTTAGTTCCCACGTTTGAACAGCAGCACTCTATCTCTGCTCTGACATGCTTAACACAAAATTTCTTTCTAAAGTCACAAATTCTGTAACACAACTCAAAGCTTTGTTTATTCTTCAACAAGGTCAACTTTTTGAAAAACAATTGCTATTAGACTATTAATTTTAATTATTTTCTTTTCCCCTCCCCTTTATCTTAATGTTTTGCCTCTTTATTTATACTCTTTTCCTTTAATAGACCTGTAATTTTCTCCTTCTTTTTCGGAGTGGTCAGGTCATTCTGTACCCTAGCAAGGATGCCAAATAGCATATAAAACATTTCTGACTTCCAAGGTAAATAATTTTGAGCACCGTGCTATGAATGGTGTCCTACTTCCATTCTCCTATTGTATTTCTATTGGTCCTCTGTAAGTTTCGTTCTGTGTACTTATCCTCAGATAAGGAGATACCTATAAAGACCTGGTGTTTCCAAAAGACTAGGGAAATAGCAGGTCCTTGGCCCTGCTTATTCCCTGGTTGGGTGCCAGTCAAAACGCCAACTAAGACTTACTGAGGATGAACAGGTTAACACTGTGTAGTTTCTAATCCAGGCTCCCATTGTCTTGGAGGATTTCATGTAGTAGAGCCAAACTTAGGGGAGATCTTCAAATCTTGATCCTTAGATGTCTGATATTCCTACTGTGTACACTTGTAATCCACAGCATCCACTAAAACTAGGACTTTTCCTATTTCTACCCCAACCACCTTGGTTTTGAATGTGTCAGGAAACAATGGTCACCATTCTCCCTCTGCTTCCAAACCTTTGAGAGCTGAGACCACTTGTGTCCACAGAGTTTAACTATCAGAATGGAGAAATCAGGCCATCTCTGTCGACATGACTTAACTATTTATTTCAGGACATTATTAAAGGAAGATAGGAATATAAACCAATAAATGATATCACTGATTGTTGCAGTGAATTCCTGCAAACCAATTTATTTAAAAAAGAAAAAAAAATCTGGGCAAATATCTTGCTTATGAAGATTTAACTTGAGACCCTCACGTCATTGCATTCACCAACCCTAAACTATTATGTTATGAACTTTGCCCAATTTTAATATGTTCCCCACCATGAAAGACCCACTTTAAGCAACTTGAGTCTGGACACTAACACATAGAAATATCCTGCCCTGACCTCCCTCTTCTGAGACATTCCTTTTTTTTTTTTTAAGATTTTATCTTTTTATTTTATTTGAGATAGAAAGAGAGAGTGGGGGGAGGGGCAGGAGAGGGAGGGAATCTTAAGCAGACTCCATGCTGACCATGGAGTCCAACGTGGGACTCCATCTCATGACCCTGAGATCATGACCTGAGCTGAAACCAAGAGTTGGATGCTTAACCACTGAACCACCCAGGTGCCCCATCTTCTGAGATCGTTCTAACACAATAATGGTAGTGTTCTCCCTTATTACAGTAGGTTTGTTAAGTATAGTTTTGATTGATCAGCAAATCTTCTGGTGGTTTTCTGGAGAGGTAATATCTTCTGAGGTTATTTGTCATCTTAATGAGTTTGCATATTTTTTAGTAGGGAGAAAAAATGGGAGTGGAAGAATAGTATCATTCTCCTCCAAGAGCATGAGCAGGAGAATTGTTTGCCCATTTTTCTAGCTGATTTATCATGTGGGCCTAACTCAGAGCCTAGTGAAAAGAAGGGAGATGTCTTCCATTACTTCAGGTATGTAACGTTGGTTTTGTCACATTAAGCGAAATGCAGCTAGGCTACATTTGTAGTTTAATTGTTATCAATCCAGTTATTGGCAACCTTAATGTCTTGGGATTTCTCCAAGTGTCTGCAGCAGGTTGTCTCTAAGCACACTTGGGTTGTACTTTCATTTTTACTAGATTTTTATTTTTAAAATTATTTTAGAGGAAATTGGAAGATATTCCATAAAATGACAGATGTCATTTTAAGGCATGAACTAGTGCTCCTTTTCAAAGCAAAACATCTGTGTCTATCATTCAAATTGGCCATTCATTTCTTTTTCTTCTCTTCATTAAGCTAGTATTTACAGGGTATCTACCCTGGGCCAACCATTATGAAATGCATTGAAGATTTGCCTTCCCTACTCTTGAAAATAATCTATTAGGATAGATAATCTATTAGGATATAAAAGGTAGCTTTTATATACCTACTGTTTATGTGAACATAGATTTTTCTCCTTGAGAAGAAAAGCTATTGCATAATGAAAAGTGAGGTTGAATGTTAGAAAGGAACAAAGGGCATTAAAAAAAAATCCCAACTATTTAAACCAAGAAAAGGGCTCTTGACTCAAAATTTTGAAAAGACCACATTTCCAACAGATTTATTTTATAATGTTTCCTCTAGAATAGTCTTGCAAATGGTCACTCATATAAACTTGAGAAAAGTTGCAATTTGTTCCAGGCTAGAAATGGATACTGCCTTCACTCCTCTTCCTTCCCATGCACCTCCATGTTGGAAGGCAGCCCATAAAAAAAATTACAGAGAACTGGTGTTTTTCAAATTTATTTGTTGGAAATGATTTTCAAATTAATTCAGTAATCATATCCTGAAGTCGACCTACACAAGGCCTTTATTATGAGTATTACTGAAGTCAAAGTGACTTACAACAATTTTTAATAATGTGTTAGCTTTCCCATCGATGTAACTTATGTTTGACCAATTTCCAGAGTTGGTATTAGTAGTTTAAAGCCACTGTTAACTAACAGCCAATTAATAAAAACGAGAAAGCCATGTTGGGCGGGATTTAGACTCGGATTAATACAGAAAAAGCAAAATTTATGAAGATATGGCAGACAGTGTGTGTGTGTGTGTGTGTGTGTGACAATCCTTTGTGTTGATTTTTCTAGACAACCCCTCTTTCAAATATTTTGCCTGTCATCACATCAGAACAATTCCAAATACTTAACTTCAGGTCAGAAATTATGGTTCAAGTTCCTATATTACATATCTCTATGAAGTAGGACCACACAGAATTCTATCTCCCATACTACTGATGGATTGAAATTCTCAAAAAGTTTTACAATTATTTTATCCAGTGATTTTCGGTATGTATAGTCCTGGTAGTGTTAACACAGTGTGAATGTATTTTTCATCTTTTCCTGAGGGCAAGTTTTTAAAAGGCTGAAAGTAGGAAGAACACATAAGAGTGCTGGGTACATATAGAGTATGGAAATTAGCATTAAAGAAGACTAATGAAAATGGGATAAGGCACAGATATGGAGATTAAAATATGAAAACACATATTTTGTCTCCTCAGAATGTGTCTAGATTAAGCCCCATATGCAATGGCTTTTCTGCTCATGAACAATAAGAGTTACATGTCAGTTATATTCTGTTTGGTTCTTCCCACTATGCATATCAATAGCTATTAAAAGAAGAATATTCTTGGGGTGCCTGGGTGGCTCAGTCGGTTAAGTGTCTGTTTTCAACTTAGGTCATGATCCTTGGGTCCTGGGATTGAGCCCCATGTTGGGCTCCCTGCTCAGTGAGGGAGCGTCTCCTTCTCCCTCTTCCTCTGCCCCTCCACCCCGGTCATGTTCTATCACTTTCTCTCTCAAATAAATAAATAAAATCTTTTTAAAAAAGAAAAAAGAAGAGGAAGAAGAATATTGTCTGTTGTTCTCCTTTCCCCCAAATACAGAGGAGGAGAAATAAGGATATTCATGGTAATCCAATACCAAAATATTTTGACGAAAGGAAGGTATTTTTTCTACCCCCGGAAATTTGTCAAATTCTGTTGCAGTTTTAGGGATGTGTACTGAGCCCAAATTCTACAAGCTAAATCCCAGTCTTTGCACCCAGCATAAAAACCTCTGTAGGCTGGTCAGTTTTAAGACCGTCTTTGTACTTAGGTTCAGAACAGAATTTGCTCAGAGTAAGCTTGAGGCGTTCTTAACAACGAACCTCTGAAATTTGACCTTGAGCTGAATCTGGAATTCCCAGTCCATTTCAGTGTCAAACTATCCTCTGAAATGCAGAGACAAAGGATTTGACACCTTGATTGTTCATGTCATCTATATTTGTGTGTCAACAGAAGGCAGAATTTTTTTTCTTAATATTTTATTTATTTATTTATTTATTTATTTATTTATTTATTTATTTAAGAGAAAATGAGAGAGAGTGAGTGGGAAAGATAATTTGAACCAGACTCCACACTGAGCGCAAAGCCCGATGCGAGGCTTGATTGCATGGCTGTGAGAATATGATCCGATCCAAAACCAAGAGTCAACCCTTAACTGACTGAGCCACCCAGGTGCCCCGGAGAAGGCAGAATTTCTTAAAAGCCATCATTAAGATGCTAGAGGGGAGGTTATAAAACTCCCATTGGCAAAGACTCTGTGTGGGATGAAGTAGGTGAGAGTCTGTCTGGACGTAGGGGATGGCTTTCAAATTGTCCCCCCCAAGTCAAGACATTTCATGATCTAGCGATGCACTTTCCTTGGGCAAGAGTTGTGCTGAGATTATTGTGCTACTCAGGGTCATAAACACTTCCATTGAGAATCTTGTCTTGTGTTTGTGCTTTTATCTAATGTAACTATAAACACTTAAATGGACAAAGGAGAAGAAAGCTAACACACCTCCCACTGCCCTGAAGAGCGGTAAATGATGCAGAGGACAAAGAAAGGAAGGAAGCAGGAAACAAAGGAAGTAACTGACCAGGAAAGAAACAGGAGTCAAACAATGAGCAAGAGACTCGTAAATACTTCAAAAGGAATGCCTAAAAGCTGATGTGATACGCAAATCCTATTAAGTATTCCGCAGAAATGTGGCTATAGGGTGACCAAGGGCAAGAAGGAACCACAGTGTGAGAAGAAGGCATAGATTTTAATGTGGAAACAGGAAGAGAGGATATATGGTATTGGTCTCTAAAATCTTTCAACATACAGAATCAAGCTTTCAGTATGCAGATGTTGGTGTAAGCCAGTTCGAGACCTCTGAAAATAAGAAATTCCTGGAAGCAGAGGGAGGAGGTTGGTAATGGAAGAGGTAGAGGAATTTTATTAGCCAAAGAAAAGGCTTTCTACAACTTGGAACTCCCTTCGGGTTAAGCTTGCATGCCAAGAACTTATCCATGCCAGGGGCTTTTCAAAGAAGACTGCAAGTGAAATAAAAACACCTGTCATGACTATGGGTGAACTCTTCCTGGACATTTTGGCAAAAAGAGATCCCCTTGCTCTATGGTGGAGAGTAACCAGTCATACGCGGTAACTCTTGAGTAATCCGTTGTGTAGAAGCCATAGTCTATATGTACCCTCCTTCCAAAGACTGAGACTGGCCTGGCACAAAAAGCATACTTTAAATTCTGTAGCCCACAGCCTTTCTTTATCTTTAAAAGCACGTGAATGCATTTCCTATTTGTATGACCTAGTTGGGAAGGCCAACCCCAACAAACTGTGCAGCATCAGCTCCCAACCATGCCTCATTACCTCCATCCCCACCGTGCCTTCCACAAAGGGATGGTCCCGTGTGTGAAGCCTACAGAGGGCCCTGGGGAAGCTGACTGAACCAGCTACCAGACCTTCCCAAGGAAAACTCAAAAAGGAGGCAGAATTAATCTTTTCTACTACTTCCATGAGGTGACAGTTGCCGCTGTCACTCAAGAGCCAAAATGATAGGGTCCCATGGACCTGAGCAGCTGCCATTATTCCAGACCATTGCTCCCCCTTACTCTAAAATCACCATAAAGTTCACATCAACTGGCGGCAAGTCCATAAGCTTAGTTAATCAGCTTGCTCAGCTTTGGATAGCCTCATTTGAAAAAAATATTTATTGGTTTTATACATTCCATATTCTAGGCACACTTTTGTTTGATGAAAGGGTTCTACAGTTCTATCAGTTAATGTTCTTAATTACAAGCAAAAGAAACCCACTACCTTATGGTCATTGAAACCTTGTGCAGAGTACCTTAAGGAATTATCTCACTTGATATTTACCACAAAGGGATGCTATTATAATCCTATAAGTACTATAATTTTAGAGATAAGCAAACTAAGGACTTTAAGAAGCTAAATTACATGTGCAAGTTCACAAAATTAACATGCAATAAAGCTGTCATTTGAAAACCAATAAAACAAATGATCTTAAGTACTTAGCCACTTTAAGGAAGAGTATATGATGACTTCAGTTTGGGCCCCTGGAGAGAGATGTTCACGGATCATCCACATTTCTAGTTAGAATTTGGATAAACAGATTTATTTCTCAGAGAAGAGCTCAAAGAGGTAAGTATTAGGTAACTAAAATGAAATCTTTGAAGACTATCATAAACCACTTAGGAATTTTAAACCAAAACCAGAACTCTGTTTCTATCTCTACAATTACTAAGCTGTGAGACTCAGAGGTGAAATAAAGTTACATATGTACAATACATATGATTTTCAAGGACCTTCTCTTTGACAATTTATACTTGTAAGATTCATCAAAAAAATGTTGCATTTCAAGAATGAAAGAGATTTAATTTTCCTTAGAGAAAAATCAGAGAGAAACATAACCAAACTTCAAGAATTCTTAGTTTTCCTAGTGAGTCACAGATTTACACAAGGGAAGGAAGTGAGAATTTCAACAGGAAGCATAAACCTTCTCTATCCCACATAACAAGTTCTGTCCCCAATTCAAACAAATCTATTTAGTCATTTAGGAAGGTGACTACATACTATGATAATGTTTCGTCTTGTCTATAAGTGTCTATGATTCAGTCTGTCTCCTAGACAGGTTCAATAAAAGTCACCATGTATAGAAGCTTGTCAGTGAGGTAAGAGGGGAAACTAGAAATAACTAGAAATAATAAGAGAAAAAAATTGGAAGAATCTGAAACAAAATAAGAGTTGGATACATTATCTCTTTCAGCCATAAAAAAGTGATTCTATGATTCTCATGGTACATAAAGCTTTATTGAAGTAGAATTTATGTACTACAAAATTCACCCATCATAAGTGTCCAGGTCATTGATTTCTTTTAGCAGATTTATAGAGTTTGGGAACATTTTATCACCTTATAAATTCCCCTTAGACTGTTTGCAGTAAATCCCTTCCCCCAGCCCTAGGCAACAGCTGCTCTGGTTTCTTCCTTTTCTAGAAATTTCATATAAGTGGAATCATACAGTACATAGTCTTTGTGTCTGGTTTCTTTCTCTTAATGTAATTTTTTGAGGTCCATGCTTGTTAAGCATATATGAAACAATCTGTTCCTATTTATTGCTTAATAGTATTCTACCGTATGAATATATCACATTTTGCTTATCCACTCACTCTTTGACAGATGTTTGAATTTTTCGCCCATTTTTTACTATTGTGAATAATGCTGCTCTGAACATTCATATTCCAAGCCTTTGTATAGACATATATTTTAATTTCTTTTCAGTAGATGCCTTGGAGTGGGACTGTCTGTCATATGATTCTATGATTGTAAGAGCAAAATCTACATTGAAAATTGATTAAAGCAAAGATATTTGGGAAGTATAGAATCAGAGAATAACAAGTGGTCAACTTTCTCTCCCAAGATGACATCCTCCTTTCAGGCAACCCCACTGTTTATTCTTCCATTTCCAGTTCTCTTTCCAATGGTCAGTCTAGCAAAATCCTGAACTTCACAGAATAGATCTTTTTGTTTATCATCCTTTGAAAACAGTCTTGCCTTTTCTTAGAAATCAAGAGAAAGCAAGAAAGCCAGATTTAACCACCTCCAGGGCTCCTTCCCTGACACACTTGCCCACTAGAAATTCATGGAATTTCGATTTCTTGAAGTAACAGGAGGCTAGTCCGCTCTTTATGAATTTTGAGGGACTTAACAAAACTACACACAAATTTCTCTGGCAGTTTTTTCTCTAACTCCTTTCCTGCTTTCTCCGCCTCTCTTCATTTTAAATATCCATATTTTCTGAGGGATCCATTGCCTGGCTTTTCTTCTTGCCCTGTGCCTTCCACAAGATTAACTCATCTGCCATTCTTCACAGTCCTGGGACTTCCCAGTCTGTATTCCCTGACCTCTCATCCTACTTCAAGACCTATATTTGCAGCTTCCTTTCCAATCTTCTACTCAGTAACCTATTGTAACTCACCGTTTCAGGAACTGAATTCCCCGTCTTCATCCACAGACCTGCCCCCCTATCCCATTCCTTATTTTAGGAATTGAGATCATCTTTCACCTAAGTCGACAGCATAAAAGTCACCCTTGACTCCTACTCCTCCCTTGGATCTTTCTCCATATATAACCAGATACCACTTCTGTGGATTCTACCTCCCAAAGCTTGTGTCTGAGTCTCCCCTCCTTTCTACATGCGGACACTTCGCTGTGACCCTCTCACCTCTCACCTGGACCACCCACTCACTTGTCTGCAGCCTATTGTTTCCATCCTCCGTAGTGTTTCCAGGCTGGCCTTTAGAAAATGAAAGGTGGTCCTATATCTACCCATTATAAAGTCCTCCAATGGCATCCCATCACTTTCAGAAAAGCAGCCAGCACTTTAAGCATGGTTTTCCATGTTTTGTGCTATCTGGTCACTGCTTATCTCTTGTTTCGTTTCCTAGCACTCTGGAGAATCCATCACAGAGAGAGGAAGACCAAATGACATGCAATTCTTCAGGAATATAATACTTGCTTCTCACATCATGTACACATCTTTGCACATGAAGTTGTCTCTGCCTTTTCCCCATCTTCACATTGCAAAGTCAACTCCAGGAAGCTTCCTCTGTATCCCCAGAATGGCGTACATGCCCTTCCTCTGTGATTCCAGGGCCTTTCCGGTATCTTGTAATGGCAATCTCCACGTTGTGCTGTAGTTTCTTTTAGTTTTATGACTTTCCCACTTGGGTTTTAATTTGTTTAAGGCACTGTCAGTATTACAGCAGAGTGCTAGAAGTACAGACTGCTTGGATTTGAATGTTGAGTGTACCTTTTCCTAACTCCATGATCGGGGTTGTGTTTTCAACTCTCTGTGCCTCAATTTCCTCATCAACAAAATGGGAGAAATAATAGTGTCTGCTCCACAGGACTATTGGAGAAATGAAATTAGCTAATCCATCTAGAACACTTTGAAGGCCGGTATTCTTCATCATCATCATCGTCGCCGTCATCATCATCTGCATATACCTAGTTCCCAGCTAAGCACGTAGCACGTGGGATGTGCTGCTTGTGCAAGAAATTCATAAACTGACAATCTTTATAGAAGGAATAGCTAAAATAAGACGATGTAATTTTGTTCTCTACCACCCCAGAGACTACAAAGACAGAAGTTCAGAGGGCCAATGAAATCTTGAAGAGTATCCACGATTAGTAGGCATGATATAGTGTCACAAAGGCAAGGGAAGAGACTAGTACAAAGTAAAGAAGATTAAGTTTGGCATATTTTGGAGATGTCAAGGAGACAGAAAACTGAAGCAAGGCGATTCGGGCCTCGGCACTGATATTTTTGAGAGTGTGTTCTTACTGAAATGGGCATGGAAAGAGTCACACTGCTGGAGCTAAGAGGCTGAGTGAGTGGTCAGGAAATCAGGACATAGGTACAGACCAGCTCAAGGGATCTGAGATTGCATGGGAGGGTTAGAGTATGACGGAGGTCAAGGAGAGAAAGAGAATGCTTATGGCTTGAGTTTCCTAACTATATCAGTCTACTAGTTTTCTCTTTTGAGGGGATAAATGTTGCCTTTACCAGAGGAAAGAATTGCTTGTCACCTTGTGGCCAACTTTTCCATTTGTTAATCACCCGTATTTGCCAGGAATAAAAAAAGCTGACAAATCCCATGGGGAATGTCTGATTTTTTTTTTTTTTTTGCATTGCTCCATTTACTTGAAGAAACCCATTGTTCCACTATTCTTGCCACATTTTAAAAGTGAAGAGATAGATTGGAGAAAGAAGAGCAAGGATGTCACCTGCTTGCTAAAACTTGTAAGGAATGTATTGAATGTTTGAGTCAGAGATATTAATCAAGACATTAGTCAATTTTACATAGTTCATCATGAGACATTGTCTAAGTTCAAAAATTCCAAGTAAACTGATCTCATTATTAAAGGAAATACTGAATTTTTAACTTAAAAATGATATTTTTCTTGGGGCACCTGAATGGCTCGTTCAATTAAGCGTCCAACTCTTGATTTCAGCTCAGATCATGAGCTCATAGGTCATGAGATCAAGCCCCACATTGGGCTCCATGCTCAGCGGAGAGTCTGCTTGAAGATTCTCTCCCTCTGCCCCTACCCCCACTCGCACTTGTGCTCTCTCTCTCTAAAATAAATAAGTAAATCTTTTTTAAAAACTGTGTTTTTCTCCTAATTAAAAAATGAAATCAAACTTCATGTAGAAACTATAAAAATTACAAAGTACAAAAATCAAAAATTAAAATTTATTCTAGTCCTATCACCTAGAAAAAAGTACTATTGACACTTTAATATATTTCCAACCAGTATTTTTCATACATATATGTGTGCATACACACACATTAAAAATTTACAAAATTTATAGCATATTCTATATAAATTTTCTATCCTGCCATATCTCAATTCAATGGATATTTTTCCATACCCTTGAAAATTCCTTGAAAACACAATTTGTAATAATTATATAATATTCCATCAATTTTATTTGATAATCTTATTTTCATGGGACATTTATGGAGAGCTTTATTCAAGTTATTTGCCACTATAACTAATGATGCAAAAAATCTCCCTATTTATCAGCGTTTGACTCAAAGTCTGATGATTTCTTAAGAATGGATTCCTAGAATGATTACAATCCTAAAACACTCCTCGCCAAAAAGCACACATTCTGTATTATTTTCCAGGAGTTAATAACAACTGACATTCCTACCACTGAGGAGAGAGGAGACCAGTCTTCTGTGCCTAACCTTGCCAGCATTCCTAGTATCATTTTTCACAGGATTCGTGAAATGTGAATCCAATGTTTAACTGTATTTTTGCTTACTTATGAATTTGAACTTTTTAAAATCCATTATAGTCCATTTGCATGCCTTGTTTTTATGTGGTTTGACCATGTATTAATTGAAGCTTTGCTGTTTTTCTTAATCATTTTAACAAATATCCTTGTACGAAGGATATTAACTCTTTTGTCACATTAATTCATCTTTTAATTTTGATGGTGTTTTATATTCTTACATAGTTAAAAGTTTGTATGGTTAAACTTTGTATATCTGAATGTTAAAGTAGTTTCAATATTTGGCACTTCTTCATGGCTCTTATTCTTAGAAAGACTTCCCCTAATCTAAATCAGATGGATTTTATTCATATTTTTCTTTTAAAACATGGTTTTATATTTTATATTTAACTCTTTAATCTATCTGAGTTTACTTCAGCATATACAATGAAGTAAAGTTTTACCTTTTTTTCCCCCAAATATTATCCAATCATCACAGCACAATTTTATCAATTTATAATCCAACAGTACTCAGCAGTACTGATTTGTGAGAACACTTTTCGGGGTGATACATAAATTCGTCTATTAACTAAGGTCTACTTTTAAGTTTTTTATTCTGTCCATTGATGTGTTTATTGATTTTGGTACTAGTCAAGTAATGTGCTGCTAACCAGCTTTAGAGTATGTTTTGGTACCTCGTGGGCATTAACGGCATTTTATTGTTTTAAATCTAGAACTTCCTGTGCTTTTACTTTCCCAGGGACAGAATCTATCCCCACACTGAATTTCCAAAACGTCTGTAGGAAATACAAGTCTTTGATCCCAGGTGCCATTGAACTTTTAAAAGTGACCTTTTGGTGCCTCGTGAACATTCTTTCTCTGATGGGCCCTAATGGGGGTGGTTAAAGAACAAATCACCCTGAACTAGAAAAGTATCACGTTGAGCACAATGTTTCCCAGACTCTATATTGAAAGGATGTAAATGACTAATTTTCAAAAGGAGGATCTCTAAATTTTCAATAAAATTAAACCAAACATTTTTCTCATTAGTTTTTCAGTCCTTCTATCATAAACCTTAATTGAATAAGAAAACTATTTCTTTCTCTTCATCAAAGTAGCTAATAAAATATATTCGGTTTGTTAATTGGACCTATGAAAATAATAAGCTGAACTGTGTTCAGACTATTATTTTTAACTTGATTAATCAAGCTCCCTTCTTTTAGTATAAAGAGCAGAAAATGGTGATTCCAACTCATTTCGCAAGCTGATACAAATGAAATCTTTCTTTGGCAGGGAAAACTGTATTTAAGAGTCAGTTCCTTCCTGGAAAGAAGTAAGAGCACAATGGTTATTCACAGAAAATGTACAGCTCTCTCGGGTTGGTGATGATCCAAAGGAGAGGCCTCAAGTGCTTTCTTAAAAAGAAAAAAAATTACATTCACAGCCATGTTGTCGAGGATGCATTTCCCGAATCACAATACAGCACTAACAAATGCTCTTCCAAATACCAGAAAGCTCCATGGTTAGACCTTGCCAAGTCACTTCCTCAATTTCATTGGCTAGTGCACAGCCTTTAAAATTTCTCTTTCCTTAAATTAATCCAGTCTAACCATAACAGTGAGTAACCGTGCATGTGCAATCTAAATGTCAGCATTCTCCACCAACGTGGTAAAATGTTTTCTTGTAAGGAAAACAGAAATTCATATTCCAAAGAGATTGTTTCCATCTAAAAACATTAACATTGCTTAACTCTGAAAATAACCCTGTGTTTGATAGGAGGAAGCCAGGATTTGGGCTTTTTTTTGAGAGGTTTGTAGCATCTCTGTTTAAAGGTGCTCTAATAAGCAATCCTGAGACATATAAATTATAAAATAAAAATGTAATTGTACTTAACTGAATTCAATAAGCTTCCCTTAATTTTATTTGAAAAGAATTGGGAAAAAATTATTTCTGTTTATTGTGTAAAAAAACAGTAATCTTACAGAAGGTAAAATTCCTTCTTGTGAACTCATTTGCAGTTCCTGTTATATCACGAGAGACCTTGAAGCCTTATTTAATATTTCATTGTGTTCACGCTTCGTGCCTTAAGTTAACAAGTTCACAATTTCAAAACTAAGGTCACTGATCCAAAACTTCTGGAAAATCAGTAATGATTTGAAATTTGTTTGGATTGACTTTGGCTTAATAGTTAAACTCTCCAATAGTTTCTTCTCAAATAACATTCAGGCTGAAGGCTTACATAAGAACTCATAAGAGATTTATAATGACCTGGAAGAATGTAAGTATTGTATAGGATAGGACAGTTATAATGCTAAATAATCAAATATTAAAATTTGAAAACCACCACTAAGATAGAAATATTAGATAAGTGGATATCTGGTGCCCAAAGCCTAAAGTAACAAGGAAACAACAAGGAAACAGGCAACAATGGATGTGTGTATGTAAGTATGTTGGGGGTGGAAGGAGTAGGGAAAAGACAGAGTATGCTAAACAATATTTTTTAAAACTAACTAAAATTTTTCATAAATGTACAATAAAAGTGAATTCTTCCATAGGGCATTCAGTACTTGTTTGATCCCACAATTAGTCCTTACAATTCTGTTAACAAACCTCAAAGCAAGAACTTCTAATCTTCAGTTAAATAACCAAACATTATTTAGCATCTATCCTATGAGAAGCTGTCTGCTAAATACCAACTCTGTGAGGGGCAAGAAACAAAACACTTGATAGTATTCCAGTATTTAACAGCCCATGACTTAAAATGAATACAACACTTTTTTCTATTGATCTTTCCTACTCAAGTATTGTGTTGACTTTTGCACAGCCACAGATATTGAAATAAATTGTTAAAGATTCATTTCCTAAGTTATATCTTAAAATTTAAAACCTAATGTATTCAAAATAGGGAAGTTCTATTTCCTAAATGCATTGTTATGCTTAATGACCCAAAATCAAGAGAACACACTCTTGAACTGCATTGAGGAGGTCTGCCCTTACTCTGACTGCCTGCCAGAAGATAGAGTAACTCTTCTCATGAGGTATAAGATAATATCAGCCAGGGGTGCCTGGGTGGCACAGCAGTTAAGCGTCTGCCTTTGGCTCAGGGCGTGATCCCGGCATTGTGGGATCAAGCCCCACATCAGGCTCCTCCGCTGTGAGCCTGCTTCTTCCCCTCCCACTCCCCCTGCTTGTGTTCCCTCTCTCGCTGGCTGTCTCTACCTCCGTAGAATAAATAAAAATAAAATCTTTAAAAAAAAAAAAGATAATATCACCCAAACTTCTATAATATTTATAGTGCCTAACATTCAATTAAACATTACCAGTGCTCCCAAGAAATAGAATCAAGAGAGTAAATAAACTAAGAAAAGTCACAAGTGATAAAGATTTTTGAGTTGTCAGGCATAGACTTTAAAATTGTGACTAATAGCTCTAAGAAAATTGATGACAATAGAGACTTAAGTCACAAAAATTGAAATCAATAAAGAAAAATTAAAATAGAAACTCTAGAACTTAAAAATAACTAAGTTAGTAACACAGTAAATGAGTTTAACCAATAAAGAGTGAAGAGAAAGAAATGGAGAAAGAAATAATGAACTAGAAGATCAGTAGACTATTTCCCAACTTCAACACAAAAACAGTAGAAAATACAGAATTGAATATGTAATATAAAGACCATAGTGAATATGGCTACATATGTATCATTTGAGCCCCTGAGTGGTAAGAGCAAGAGAAGGGGCAGAAATAATATTTAAATAGTAATGATTTTTATACAGACTGACTAAGAAAGAAAGATAGAAAATTCAAATTCCTAAAATCATGAAGGAAAGAGGGACATTACTGTCGACATTCAGAAAAAAATATTATAAGGGAATAGTATGAACAACTGTACACCAACAAATTAGATGAAATGGAAGACTTTCTAGAAATAAGTAATTACCAAAACTTACAGAATAAATAGAAAACCTAAATAAACCTGTAACTAATACAGAGATTCAATTATTAATTTTAAAACCCCCAGAAAGACAATCCCAGACCCTAATAGCGTCTCTGGTAAATGTCACCAAACATTTAAAGAAGAATTAATACCAATCCTTCATGAACACTCATAAAACAGAAGGTCAAGGAACAATTCCCAACTCATATGAGGACAGTGTATTACCTTGATGCCAAAATCAGACAAAGATATAACAGGAAAAAAATAACTACAGACCAAATATTTCTTATGAATATATATGGGAAAATCCTCACAAATTGAATCCAGAAAATTATGAAAAGGATTATAAACTATAATCAAGTGGGATTTAATCTAGGAATTCAAGGTTGGTTTAATCCTCAAAATCCAATTACTGTAACACATCATACCTGTAGAATAAAATACAAAACCCACATGACCATTTCAATAGGTACAGAAAAAGCATTTGACAAAATCCAATGCCTTTAATGTCAAAAAACTCAACACACTAGGAATAGAAGGAAAATTCCTCAACCTGAAAAGGGCTTCTACAAAAACCTACAACTAACATAGTACTTAATAGTAAAAGACTGAGGGGCGCCTGGGTAGCGCAGTGGTTAAGCGTCTGCCTTCGGCTCAGGGCGTGATCCCGGCGTTCTGGGATGGAGCCCCACATCAGGCTCCTCCACTAAGAGCCTGCTTCTTCCTCTCCTACTCCCCCTTCTTGTGTTCCCTCTCTTGCTGGCTGTCTCTCTCTGTCAAATAAGTAAATAAATAAAATCTTTAAAAAAAAAATAGTAAAAGACTGAATAAGTTCCCCATAAGATAAAGGACAAATCAAGATATTAGATCTCAGCACTCCTATTCAGCATTGTACTGGAGGTTCTAACCAGGATAATTAGACAAGAAAAATAGTCATCCAAATTTAAACGGAACAAATAAAGACCATGATGTTATGTAGGGAAAACTCCAAATACTTCACTAAGAGATAATGAGTGGGAATTTCCAAAAGTTATTACAGACACAAGCCATAGATTCAAGAAGTGCAAGAAATCCCAAGCAAAATATATACAAAGAAAACTACACCAAAGCACAGTTTACAGCATAACACAAAGAAACAAAATTTATAATAACTATACAAAAAAGACATTATAAATCAAGGAGCAACATTAAGACTGACATTCCCACTCTGAACAGAGAGGATAGAAACCATTAGAAAATGCAGTCACAACTTTAAAATGCCAAAAGAAAAAACTGTTTAGAATTCTACACTCAGCAAAAGCAACTTTTAAAATGATGGTGAAATGAGAGTGTTTCCCAGCAAGCAAATTTGAAAAAAAAAAAAAATCTATTTGTTAGAAGGCCTAAGAAAAAATAACTGTAGAGTTCTTCAGACAAAAGGAAAATGATCCCCGATGAAAACATAAATATGCAATAAGGAACGGGGAGCAATGGGACTTGTAAGAATGTATGTCCTCATTGGTCATATTTAAAGCCAAACATGCATAACTTATGATCTAGCAATTCCACTCCTAAGTAGAATGCCCCTCAGAAATGTACACTGCTGTGCACCAAAAATGTATAAAATGTGAACAGTAGCACTATCAAAAACAAGCAAATACTGGGGGGGGGAATTCAAATGTCCATCAACAGCAGAACAGATAAAGAAATTGTGAGATATTCATACGATGGAATACCATTCAGATATGAGAAAAATACCTTCCATACACAATAACATGAATGAATCTTGAAAACATTGAGTACATAACTGTATGTCTCCATTTGCATAAACCTCCAAAACAAATCAAGCTAATCAATGCTGTTATTATCAGAATAATGGTTGGCTCATTGGAAGTGAGCAAAAAGGGGTTGTAACAGTCACCATCTTGCTACAGGTAGCAGTTATACAGATATGTGTACTTTGTGAAAATTCTTTCAGCTATACTCTAGAAACTCGTGCACTGTTATTTATGCATGTTTTGCTTCATCCAAAAGTTTACTTAAGAAACACCAGCACGGTAGTTTTTCGCAATGATAGATTACTCACTTCAGAATTTTACAAATAGAAGCTTGCCGATGGTCTTTGAAAACCCTTTAAGTGGTCTTCCTGTTAGCCTGTTGGAATCAAACTTGCACCTGGCCTTTGGATAACCTGAGACTATTATTAGATCGTGACCTCTATTTCAAATGCCTATTTGGGAGTTAAAAGGCCCAGTAAACTCTCCTTCTGCAGGGATCAGATTGGGCCCTCCTCAAGGTATTCATATTTCAAAATTACCTGAAGTGTGATTGTTCCTTAAACATTTAATGTAAAATCTATTAATCTTGATCACACCTTCATGGCATGGGACAAGAAATCATCATCTTTCTGGTGAAAATCATGAAATGAAGCTATGTGCTTATGTAGATTGTCTTTAGAAAGAACTAGGATGCCGACGGCTATCACTAACATTCATGGCACATGGCAGACAGTCATGCCAAAAGAAGTTATTGCTCACTCCCTGCAGGATTTGTGTTCCATCTGCAATAGACAGGGTGGGTCCCTGCACCCCAGGGCTCTGCATGTAAGTGCAGGCCCTGAAATCACTCATCATACAGACCCATTATTTTGGTCTTCCATTTGGAACTACTTTGCCCACACCCAAATTCATAATAGGAGGGACTACACGTGGGGTGGGAGTGGGGGGAAAGGGGTCCATGGTTTGTAGGACTATCTTTGGAGTTAATCAGGTGTGCTGTACAGGCAGGATCCAGGGGCCATGCTGAAGCCATTTGCTCAAATAATCCCCATCCTTTTGTGGTTGGGTGTGATATGTCTCATCATCTTCCAGCTTGTTTGTTTTGGCTGCAGAAAACAAGTTCACACTCTTGCGAGAGAGTAAGTAAGTGAAAGAAAAAAAAATTTCCTTTTCCAATGTCAAGAGAGAGCCAAACACTTGGCTGCATTTACTTGACATTTTCTGGCTGGGGCTCCGTCTTCCAGCCCAAGCTGTGCGAGTAGAATCAGAAGCTGGTAAACCTGCCACAGAGGGGACACCACACTTTAAGTGTCCTCGGGTCCTCTAGGCCAACTGCAGGCCTGCCTCCACTCCTGAAATCTGGCTAAAATAATAAGGCCAACCACAAGGGGTTTTCTTAAGATGCCACTGATACATGGCTAAACACAGAGATGAAAACTTTCAGTTTGAAAAACTCTGAGAATCGATCATTTGACATTATTTAACCAAACTGCTGTGCCAAAAATTGGAATTTAAACATGGTTTTCATTTAATAAGCCATTGACCTGCTAATTATAGCCCCTTCCTCTGGCTACTCCCACTTTAGCATATTTGCACCAGACATCCCCTAGGCCTGACACACTCTCCGCAGATACCCACACAGCCACAATGGTCTCTCCGTGCCCTCCCTTGCTTGTCACCCTCTCTATGAAGCCTTTTTTTTTTTTTTAAGATTTTATTTATTTATTTGACAGAGATGGAGACAGCCAGCGAGAGAGGGAACACAAGCAGGGGGAGTGGGAGAGGAAGAAGCAGGCTCATAGCAGAGGAGCCTGACGTGGGGCTCGATCCCATAACGCCGGGATCACGCCCTGAGCCGAAGGCGGACGCTTAACCGCTGTGCCACCCAGGCGCCCCTCTATGAAGCCTTATTCAAAGTTTCCACTTCCACCCTACCCCATACTCCTGATTCCCCCTTATCCTGTATGTTTTTATCTTTTCTTACGGCAATTGTTACCTCAATAAAATAATTTGGTTATTTATGTCCATTGTTTGTTGCCGTTTCCTCCCTTTCAAAATGTGAGCCCTGTAAGGGCAGGGACTGTTCTTTTATTGTTTGGTTTGTCCGAGGCACCAGAGCAGGGCCTGGACCATAGTAGTTGTGCAGTAAATATTTTTGAATGAATTAATTACTGAAATATGAGCATTTCCTCGGAACTCAGAAACTTGACAGTTGCTAGACTAATAGAACCCGGATGTCCAACATTGTCCTCACTTGGTGGGTTGACTTACATGGACTCTGTGGCAAGTAGACTTAGCTTTGCAGGCTCCTGGACCCAAGCCCTAGACAAGGCACAAAAATTCTGAGAAAATGGTAGGAACTAGTATTTGTTTGACGCCTTACAATTTACAAAACACTTTCACAAACATTTTCTCATGAGATCCTCACAGAAACCCTTTGAAGAAGACTTTATCATCCATATTTTTTAAATGAAGAAATGAGAATCACATATTCTAATTTTTTTTCCATAGTCTCCTTGTGACTAAGTGACAGAGTCAGGACTTGAAAATGGGCCTTCATCCAGTTCTTGATTGATATTTCTTTCTTGTTTTTTTAATAGTAATTTTTATTATGTTAGTCACCATATAGTATATCCTTAGTTTTTGATGTAGTATTCCATGTTTCATTATTGATATTTCTATCAACCTTAGCTTCTCCTATAATAATAATACACATAATGAGGAATCAACCAGAGATACATACTTTTAATAAAGATGTAAAAGAAATCACATGGAGTTTGGTAAAGGACAGACGGGCACTTCCAAAAAATTACATCATGAGGGGTGCCAATAAACTGAGCCTATGATAAAACTATATGACATAACTCTGGTCACCTTTCATATTGTACATCAGTGAAAGATAATGTCAATATTCTTGTCAGACACATAAGGTCCCTTATGGCAAATCTGACTGATATCTGTAATATATTTTTTATTTTTTTCAAGATTTTATTTATTTGAGAGAGAAAGAGAATGAGAGAGAGAGAGGGAGAATGCACACGAGCCAGGGGGGAAGCAGACTCCCCACTGACGTGGGACTCTGGGATCCTAGAACTCTGGGATCCTGACCTGAGCCGAAGGCAGATGCTTAACTGACTGAGCCACCCAGGTGCCCCTGTAACATATTTTTTAAAAGCAGGTTAATTTCTAGCAACCATGACAGTTCTGGAAAATGCCCAGACTTTAGCAGCTACAGATCATTTAATATAGGGGGGAAATATTTTTATACATATAATAAACATAATAGCTTTCATTATGCCACTATTTTACAAAAGGAAAAGTTCCAGTACTGATCATCTAAGCATTCACTTGAGATTACTGAATTTAAGCAAAAAGTCATTTTCTGAAGTAACAACAGGTTAGGCCTCATCTATAAATTCAAAATGTCTTTTACATTAATTCGATTCACATACATTTATTGAGTACTTCACAGAGGACAACCACTTACGGAAGAGAGAGCAGACAAAGATAAGCATTAGAGTAGCATCTGTTTTCAAGGAGCCTCAGACCTGCTGGGGTAATAAAATCATGGCCTGCGTAATCATAGAATAGAGCATACACAGCGGTGTCATAGAAAGAGATGAGGTGCTGTGAGGATTCCAAAATTAAAGAGGCCATATCTGGTTGAGATATTTAGAAAATGTAAAAGGGGCTGGATTTAGTCTCCTGCCTAAAAGTAACAAAAATCCCAACAGCAACAACTGTTTTCAAGACGCTATCAGACAACAAAAGACAGTAATTCCCAAAAAACTGAAAACACGCAGGGTGAGTCACCTGCTGGTCTGCCTTCCTTGAGAGTCTCCAGGCAGCCGTGCAGGCAGAGGGAGCCCCAGTGGAGCCCTGCGGACTCTTGAGTTGAAGAGGTGGGCTTGGAAGTCAAATAGAGCAAAGTGACTAGAATTCGCATGACAGGGTACGGACAATGGGAGAGCTTCACAGATCAAAAAAAATTCCAGAAATCTAGAAAAAGGTCCCGCTTGAGTATTTGACAGAGTACTGATCAGCACATGCATGTGAAGAAACCCCCCTAGGCCAAGGAAAGAGCCACTGAGGATTACAGGGAAACATGGCCTGTGCCCACACAGGACTGGGAATAGTGCCTGCCTACCAGGCAGATAGAAAAACTACATAATTCACGGGGCCCGAGGTAAGTGATCAGAAGGGTCTTGCCTCGATGGTGTTAATTAGCTCTAGACTGCCCTATCTAACAAATCTTAAGAGCAAGGAATAAAAGAATCAAACCGTTTTCAAGTATTTTTACTGCATCCCAGAACAAAGTT
Source organism: Ursus maritimus (assembly GCF_017311325.1). Classification (NCBI taxonomy): domain Eukaryota; kingdom Metazoa; phylum Chordata; class Mammalia; order Carnivora; family Ursidae; genus Ursus; species Ursus maritimus. The sequence continues at coordinate 26,902,028 of NW_024425452.1, forward strand.
CAGTAACATTTATAGGCATGCAAAAATATCTAATACCCAAGAAGGTAACATTTCAAAATATTCTGAACAAAAAGGGAAGCCAGACCTCCCCCCAGAAAATGAGCACATACTGTGTGATTCCACATATATGAAATTCTAGAATGAGCAAACTAATCCATAGTGACAGATCAGATCAGTGGTTGCTTGGAAGCAGGAGGTTGAGGGGAGGGGTGGGGAGGAAAGAGCAAAAGGGAAATATTCTAAGGTGGCACAAAGAAACTCTTGGGATGATGGATACTTCCATTATTTTTATTGTAGTGATGGCTTCTCAGGTGTACACATATGTCAAACCTTTTAAATTGTACATTTATATATCTACAGTTTATTTTGTATCAATTATAGCTCAATAATGCTGTTTATTTCTTTTATTATTTTCAATTAGCCAACATACAGTACGTCATTTGTTTTTGATGTAGCGTTCAATGATTCATCAGTTGCGTATAACACCCAGTGCTCATCACAACACGTGCTCTCCTTAATATATACTTCACTAAAAAAATCCTTCCCTGCTTGGGTCCTGTAGTCACGTGAGCTCACAAGAGAAACGCACATAATTTTATTTAACGGAACACAAACTATATTAAGAAAAATAGCAAAGGACAAGTGGGAAAGAAAAAGTTATACGGATATCCTTAAATGGTATCTCAATTGGGTAAAAAATGAGTAGCCTATGGGGCACCTGGGTGGCTCAGTAGGTTAAACATCTGACTCTTGATTTCAGCTCAGGTCATGATCTCAGGGTCATGATCTCAGGGTCGTGAGATCATAGGGTCGCTGAGCGTGGAGGCTGCTTAAGATTCTCTCTCTCCCTTTCCCTCTGCCCCTCCCCCCCCACACTTGCACTGGTTCTGTCTCTCAAAAAAAAAAAAGAGTAACCTACAGAGGGTTTTGTTTTTTGTTTTTTGCTTTTTTTCCCCCAAAAAGATGATATGATCAGAGTTACACTGGATGAAGCTCAATTTGCTAAATTTGGCCAGTAGTGTTTTAACAGGATGTACAGAAGATTCTAAACGTGTGAAGATTATTTCAGAAGCTATCATACTAGCCTCAGTGAAATAAAAGTTAAACCAGAAACCAAACTGCATTATCAAAATGGAGGTGCTTTTGACAGAAGTTATCCCAAGGAGCTGATCGGGGAACAGGTTAATTGGTTTATACTCGTAGAAACACTCGTTCCTTTAGTAGTGATTTAGACGTACACCAGCATGGCTTACCTTGGCATAGCTTAACTGGGAATTCGCTGGAGGATCCGTGAAGAAAAGGCTGTTTCTAATTTCTCAGAAAGACAGTTTATTCCCAAACCATTATCTCATATAAAATGTTCTGTACATGCATTTTTTAGGATCACCCAAGAGCTTTGTTTCTCTGGATTCTTATTCTTTGCTATCCACTCCACTTTTTAAAATCATAGCTGTCAAATATGTATAAAGTGCCTATTGAGAAGTTTATAGCATCACCGGGAGATTAAAAGGACTGGAGTACTTTCTGAGCAAAGAGATCTTATATCCTGCCAGAAAGAATCAAATCCAAATCAACAGATGTCATGGATTTTTTTAATGTATATACAGTGTTCCAAACTTTGTAACTAATTTGGCAGACAAGAATGAATATTATGTTTGAGAAAAACTATGGTGAGCGAGACCACTGGATTGATGTATTACCCAGAAAATTCTGGGAGAAAAAAAGACTAATTTAGAGTTCATTTAACTTAATAAATGAAACCACCAACAGTCTTTGAATTAATTAGGTGAACAATCAACTCTTTCAAAAAATTCACTCCAGAACATAATAACAAACAATAAGGAGTTACAGACACAGTACAGCAAAGTCCTAGTTTCAGCTCTGAGTTCTTAATAATGGATCAAACACATTAGTTAGAGACAGTGAACCTTAATCAGTGGCAAACCTTAATCAGTGGATCCCCAGTTCCCATCTTCACCCTAACCCCCATCTCACAACAACTGCTACACTTTACTACAGGAGAAAGAAGTGTATTTTTTCAGATGAATCGAACCTAAGATCTGAGATGTTCTGGACTCGGGAGCAAAGGCAGAAAGGAGGATTGGAATGAGGTGCTTGACTGAACACAAGTGTACTAAGTGAAAATGTACGCACTAAATAGTGAAATGAAACCTGCACAGACCCAGAATGCCACCTTTCAGTCTTCTACTGTCTCTGAACTTCTACCTTATTGGAGAACCTACTCTTCTCTGGAGAAAGTTAATGTAGTCAGGAAAAAAAAAAAGCCTGATATGTAGGTTGAAACCTGGATGGTTGCCCATTTGCTTTACAATGAGTCCTTCCTGCCAATGAAATAAACTACGTACAGAGTTTATAACAGATCATTCAAAGTCTCACTTTTAAGTGTGAACGAATAGCCGAGAATCATCAACAGATATTTGAGTAAAGCCTCTTACATGAAGAAAAGAGATCATGTGAGGGAATCAGAAGAAAGTGAGACTGTGGAAGTAGTAGAAGAAAATAAAACAACAGAGAGAAAAGAAAATAATTATATCACCCACCCTCAGGGATAAGGGTATAATCTATGCGTGAAATAAAAACAGGATATTATTTTTAAGGGGAGTTTAAAAACAAAAAACAAAAAGAACAGGGGCGCCTGGGTGGCACAGCGGTTAAGTGTCTGCCTTCGGCTCAGGGCATGATCCCGGCGTTCTGGGATCGAGCCCCACATCAGGCTCCTCCGCTATGAGCCTGCTTCTTCCTCTCCCACTCCCCCTGCTTGTGTTCCCTCTCTTGCTGGCTGTCTCTATCTCTGTCGAATAAATAAATAAAATCTTTAAAAAAAAAAAAGAACAAAAAAATCTACCAGAAATTAAAAATATGATAGCAAAAATAAGAATTATGAGCACAAGTGGGAAGATAAAGAAATCTTCCTAAAATAAAAGGTGCACAAAGAAGAAGAGCCAATACTGACAAGAATCTAGAATATCAAAATCTACTAGGATTTTTCAGAACAGATGGGAAAAATAAGGAATTTTTATAGAACTGAAAAAGTATAAGTTTCCCAACTGGAAACATTCAGGACAAAGACTATTATATGTATGTAACCATTCTGTGACACCTCACCATGGATGTTTAGGGAAAATGAGAGGATCCTAAAATTTCCAGGGGAAAAAGGTCACAAGCAAAGAATTGAGAAGAGGTGTATCACTGGACTTCACAGCAGCAATGATAAAAATAAGATGGAATAATATTTTTAAAATTCTCAGGAAAATTAGTTTCTACTTAGAAGTTCATGTCTCAGGGGCGCCTGGGTGGCACAGCGGTTGAGTGTCTGCCTTCGGCTCAGGGCGTGATCCCGGCGTTCTGGGATCGAGCCCCACATCAGGCTCTTCTGCTATGAGCCTGCTTCTTCCTCTCCCACTCCCCCTGCTTGTGTTCCCTCTCTCGCTGGCTGTCTCTCTCTCTCTGTCAAATAAATAAATAAAATCTTTAAAAAAAAAAAAAGAAGTTCATGTCTCAGCAAGAATGTAGAGTAAGGATAAAATGCAAACAATGTCAGACATTCATGGTCTCTATTATTTCCTGAGTATCCCTTCTCAGGAAGCTATTGGACAATGTGCATCACCAAAATAAAGGGGAGTGGGGGAGCCAAGAAAAAGACATGAACAGAAAATGAGAACCCAATACAGAGAATTCCTGAAGCTTCTGCAAAAGGGCATCCCAAGATGACAGCTATCATCCTGTATACCAAATCTACTTTGGAGCGGGAGTATAGAAGGCACTAGAAGTCTCCAGGAGGAAAAAAATAGAAATTACAGACTATATGACCAATTTGACCATATCGGAAAGTGTAAAGACAGGTAATCTACAGAGCAGTTGGAAAATGTGGAGACAGTCCTATGTTCAAAGAAACAGCAAATGAAAAAAATAAAGACAATTATTAACTCCAGGAGATGCAAACAGCAGAAAAAGAAAGAGAACATAAACATGCACATTAATTGGCTGTGCAGTAACAATATTTACTATCATAATCGATGAAAATATTTAATAAAAATTATAAAACTATAGCGATAAAACTACAGTGGAAAAAGTAAGATGCAACAGAGTTAAAATCTTTATATATACCACAGTAAGAAGTCAATAGACAATGTATAAAAATGCTACTCAAGAGAAAGTATTACACATACACGTCATTTAGAATTATGGAGGTAATTTCTTGAAGAAGTTAAAAGAATTAAAAGTAGCCATCTTCTGGAAATGTAGTGGGATAAAAAAATCACTAAGGGTCTCCTTTTTTTATTATAAGCTTTTTACACTCTTTAAATGGTTATATTTAAGATAGGTGAAGCCTTTGTTTCTGAACTCTTCTTCTGCAAATGGCAGCGTAGTCAATAATTTTCCCTTCACATTGCATAACTATATTGATTAATAAGTAATTTCTTAATTTCCTTTTCAATTTTTGCCAAATAAACACTGGAGTCTAGGCTTTCTCAATGGCCACAGAAATCTGGCTTGTAAATTCGGAATTTTTCCCTAAATGCTTTTTAAAGTTTTTGCGCTAATATAGATTCTAATTTTTTACCAATTTCTCATTGAAATGTCTAATTTTTTTGCTGAGTGATAAATATTATATTTGAAGTTACCCAGAAAGCTCTATTGAACAATTTATATTATTTATATCATTATTTATATTATTTGTATTTATTGATCACTAATGCATCAATAGCAAGATTTATTTAAAGTATAGGCAAATTTCAATAATAATGAAATTGTGTTATATTTAGGGGCTCGCCTTTTTTTCAGTTCTAATAAATTAAAATTTCTTATGGGTCTCCTATGGCTCAATTGGTAAAGTGTCAGACTCTTGATCTGAGGTCAGGTCTTGAACTCAGGGTCCCCACGCTGGGTTCAGCACCGGACATGGAGCCTACCTAAAATAAAATTTCTTGAGTTGACTCAGCTTGAGATCATTTTGTCATTGAAATTACTAAGTCACAGGACATCAGAAAACTGAAATTTATTATCTCTTACCAAAAAAATTTAAGTATGAAGGTATCTTTCAAAATAAATAATTTAGATGTTTCCTGAATTTTTTTACCATTCTTTGATTACTCATATATTGCCTAAACACCAGTTAACCAGTACTGCTCACTAGTAGTAGTTTAACAACTGTATACATAACATAATTTCTATTCAAACCTATCAGGGTGCTAAATTGGAAGTTTCAACGGAGGCAGCAAGGTCAATAGACATCAGGTACCAAAATGACTTGTGAAACTAACTTAGAGGATCTCACAGTCAGTGTTCGCTAGTCAGTTAGACAAATCAAATATATCTCAGATTGTATGAGTTGAGTTGTGTCCTGCTAAGAAAGATATGTTGAAATCCTTATCCCCAGTACCTCAGATTATGACCTTATTTGGGAATAGGGCTATTGCAGATATCACTGGTTAAACTGAAGTCATACTGCAAGGGGGGGGGAGGCACTAATCCAATGTGACTAGTGTCCCGATAAAAAGTTAGCTGTGTGAAGATAGACATACAGGAAGAAGGCCTTGCGAAAACAGGGGATAGGAGGAGGCTTCTACAAGCCAAGTAATGCTAAAGATTGCCAGCAAACCACCAAAAGCTAAGAAGAAGAAAAGAAGGACTCTCCTACAGGTTTCAGAGGGAGTATGGCCCCACCAATACCTTGATTCAGACTTCTAGCCTCCTGTTCTAAGCTACCCAGTTCGCTGTATTTGGTTAGCCCTGGAAAACTGATACGAGAATGCAAAAGGTTAAAAGACGCAGGTAAGAGAGTTTTCGGTTTTTTGGTTTTCTGAGATAGAGATTTCTTTAAAAGGAGCTGCTAGTGTACCATGAGTCAGCAAGAGATTTGGCATGTGTTTTCTCCAAAGACACAGGGACTTCAAAGAGGAGGAGAGATCACAATGGATTGCTGTATGATACATAAAAACACTTAAAGAATTTAAAGACAAGATTTAGCCCAAGGCAGTGAGGCAAAAAGACCAGAATATCTTAAAAACCAGTTACATCTTCACTTATCAAGGTAGGATTCTGAATGTCTCTCATAAACAAGATGTGAGATATAAGGGGCAGAGAGATAATCTGAAGCCACTCTGAGTCCTCCCAAAGACGGACCCTAGAAAGGGAATGGAATCTGATAGAACGAGACCACCAGAAGATCAGAGGCTGAGACTAGAGTGGTCAACTGAAGGAGAAAGCAGTGGCTAAGACCCAAGAAGTGCAGATAAACATTTAGAGTGGGTCCTCGGAAGAAACTACCAGAAGGCCCACAAGAGATGGAATCAACTCCAAGTGCCTACTAGACCCAGAGAGAATAAAATTATCTTATTACGCTAACAATCAAGTAAGGACTTACATGTACACTTTATCTCCACCCCCCACCTTTTCAATGGTGACCAGCAAATGGGGGAGGGGAAGGAGAAGTAAGGGTAGGAAAAGCGCTTCCTCAGCCAAGGGCAACGTCCGCTAGGGTCAGCAAGGTAGAAGAGGGACAGCCAAGAGAAGACTCAACGTAAAATCAATTTCAAGGAGGACTTCTGTCTCTGATAATCGACTTGTAGCGGACTAAGCACCTCACCAAAAATAACTAGATATGATGCATACATTTTTAAAATATATTTTTGGAGGCATGACAGAGATAGCAAGGCTTCCAGGATTTGAAGGGTCAAGATACTAGGGAAATTAGCAGCACATGCAAGTAACTCCAAAATTCTAACCTGCTTCCCCCCCATGCACAGGGAATTTTCCATTAAGCAAAATGATCAAAAATAAACAACAAAAACCAAGGCAGGAAAATTTTAAGTTAAAAATTCCAAAGAGATGCGAATAGCAGTGGCTGACATCCTGCACCTCTTTTTCCCTAGCAGCATAAACCAATTCCTCAATGGTGTGTAGGATCCTGGTAAACTCATCAGCATCTCTGATGTAAGGCGCTACATTCTAGGGGAAGAAGCAAACTGTTAATAGATGAGGCCCTATAAAGACTCAAACCCAACTTGAATTGGCTCCCTCTTTGTACAAAGATGATTTTCCATTATTCTAACTATCTGGCAGAAGCTGTAACTCATACTCTCAGGAATAAGATAATAGTCGTTATAATTTTCTCTCTGTCACACACACACATACATCAATGAATCAGGTATTAAATTAAAACTCACCAGGAATACCTGAAAATCAGGCCAAGGAAGAAGATAAATAATAGAAATCAGGCTAAAAATGAAGTGTATGTTAGATTATCAGACGTCGACCTTAAAATAACTGTGATTAATTTGTTAGAGAGCAAATGACAAAATAGAAAACTCTGCCATCAAATTAGAACGATAAAAAATGATCTAATAGAAATTCTCTAACCCAATGACAAATTAATAACACAATTAATTCGATCAATTCATTTCAGAGCAGATTGTTTTGAGCTGAGGAGAAATGGGAAATAGAGCAATTCAGGAGACACTATGCAAACCGGCACATGAAGAGGAAAAGAGGAGAGGGGGGAAAAAATATATATATATATATATCTCAATCACACAGTGGAAAAGCCTAGCATGTACATGTTCTCCCCTGTATACATAGGGGTAAAAAGAGCAAGTAGGGTAAAAGCAATATTTGAAGAGATAATAGCTAATTCCCAAAGTTGATGAAATTCGCTAAGCAACAGCAAGAAAAATCTCACAAATTCAAAGCAGAAAACAAAGTAAAAAATGTCGAGGAACATTATAGTAAAACTGCTAGGAAATGATAATCTTAAAAGCAGTCATAGAGTGCGCCTGGCTGGCTCTGTTAGAGGAGCATACGACTCGATCTCAGCAGGGTCGTGAGCTCGAGCCCACACTGAGTATAGAGATTACATACATACATACGTACATACATACATACATACATACTGCTTTAAAAAAAGCAGTAATAGATTCTGTCAAAAATTAACAAACAAGGGCGCCTGGGTGGCTGTCCGTTGAGCACTCAAATCTTGGTTTCAGCTCAGGTCATGATCTCAGGGTCATGAGATTGAGTTTCATATGGGGCTCGGTACTTAGAGCAGAGTGTGCTGGAGATTCTCTCATTCTCCCTCTCCCTCCCCCTCCCCCTCTCTCCCCGATCAGGGTGGGCGATAGATAGATAGATAGATAGATAGATAGATAGATAGATAGATAGAGATAGATGAAATCTTAAAAAAAAAAACAAAACAAAACATTGCCTTCAAAGCAGCAGTAAGACTTAAACAGACCCCTAGACAGAAATGATGGAAGCCAGAAAATAATGGAATCATGACTTTCAAGAGCTGAAAGAAAACAGCTGCCAACTTTAAATCCAACACATTTTGGAAGATACACTACCAAATACTGAAACTAAACTAAGCTAGAAAAAGAGAGAGGGGCGCCTGGGTGGCACAGCGGTTAAAGCGTCTGCCTTGGGCTCAGGGCGTGATCCTGGAGTTCCGGGATCGAGCCCCACATCAGGCTCCTCTGCTATGAGCCTGCTTCTTCCTCTCCCACTCCCCCTGCTTGTGTTCCCTCTCTCACTGGCTGTCTCTATCTCTGTCAAATAAATAAATAAAATCTTTAAAAAAAAAAAAAAAAGAGAGAGAACCTTTCAGGCAAAGGGAAAATAATTTACACCAGACATATGACAATTGAAAAAGAAAGAAATCTAAATCAATATGACTGTATAAAACGATAATAGTAATGTTGTATGGGGTTTAAACTGTGTGTAGAATGAAAATGACAATAGCAGATAACAATAATAATAAAGGGTGGCCAGCAGTCTTTGGAGTTCTGAGACCTAAACATGATACAATACTGGTAACCGTACTCATTGGTACTAGACTCTAATAATTAAAGGAAACATGTTTTAACTCTAGGCTAACAACTGAATATATTAGCAAAGGAAGAAATACGAAAAATCATTTATCTATGACTTATCTCACAGTTAATTGTGTTAGAGTTAAAAGAAGGAACAGAAAATAAACCCCAAAGTAGAAGAAAGGAAATTAAAAGAGGAGAAATTAATAAAATGGGTAACAAAGTATAATAAAGAAAAATCTCCAAAAACAAAGATTGATTCTTCTATTGACTACTGACTATTGAATAATAGGAGATATTATGAATGACTTCGTGCCAATAAATCTGAACATTTAGCTGAAGTAGAGAAGTAAGTGGAAAAACAGCTACCCAAAATTTATACAAAAAGAAATAGAGGGGCACCCGGGTGGCTCAGTCATTAAGCCTCTGCCTTTGGCTCAGGTCATGATCCCAGGATCAGCAGGGAGCCTGCTTCTCCCTCTCCCTCTGCCTGCCAATCCCCCTGCTTGTGCTATCTCTCTCAAATAAATGAATAAAAGCTTAAAAAGAAAAAGAAATAGAAAATGTGGGCATTCATGTAACTAACAAAAAATCTGCAATTAAAAGTTTTCCCACAAAGAAAATTCCCTGCTCCCACAAAGCACTCAGTGACAGCCAGGAATCAAGTGGATCCCTCAGACAGTGACACTCCAAAGAGCTTAGAAAAGCACAGAAAATGAATTTGATAGCTATAACATAAAAGAGCTTTCTGTAAACAGAAAAACATTCAAAAATAAAATTGCTTTCTGAATATGTCCTTTTACCATTGCATTTGAGACACATTTTTTCTTTGACTGAATACAGAGAAAAAGTACTTTTTTAAATCTTTTCTACTTCTCTTCTAGTGTACAAATGACCCCCTCCCTCTTCTTCTCTTCTTTTTTACAAATGCCCCCCCCCCTTTTTTTTTTTTTTTTTTTTTCTTTTTTGAGATCAGGCTTGTAGCTAGCAAACCTACCATGCTGGCAGAATTTTTTATTTATTTATTTATTTATTTTTACCTTTCTGAGTGTCAGGTTTTTTAAAATATTACAATAGCCCATCAGTTGCAGTGGAGGAGAAGTTGATAGTAGTGAGAGTGCCAGGGGCCATGCATGAATGTTTGTATTTCTCAGGAAGCATGAGAACAAGGAGAAATGTTCATATGAAAGTCAGTAAGTTATATTCAACAATCTCCAGACGGATTTGCAATAAGTAGGGCCATTTGTGTAAGTTGGTCCTACAGACCTCCACCTACCATTTTGTGGAAAGGTAGGGTAAATACGTAAGTTAATTGCATCTCAGATTTTGCCAGCTATTAGATTGAATTGAAGGAGGTCACAGTCTCTCAATTTTTTCATCCTGCCAGGCTCCATTCTCAACAGTGAGCGTGAGTTTACATTGACAATCACATGCTTCCTGCCGGAAGTGCAGCAAACCTTGCTTATATTAAAGACGGGAACTTTGGGTTAAATAGAAGCCACTAACTCTGACATGCTGTTAGTGTCTGGGTAAATCAGATTCTCCTGCTTTTCAATTCTTGAGATTTTGAATATTTACACGATCTTTTTGGCTAAAATACTGTTCGTTACATTTCTATAACCACACTTTAAAAAATCCTTCCATTAGGGTTGACATGCCTAACTAAGTCTTTGTGAATTGCATATCTATAAAACTGCAACTGAGCAATAATTTCCGCTATATTTATTTGAGATACTATGAAGTTATTAACATTTCATTGACAGCCTCACTTGAGAAGTACTTCGATTTTTTTCTAAAAGTTATAGGATGATATATTGCCATGAGAAGTCTCTGGAATTCTCTTTAAGGGAGAAATGCACCATCCTTCTGATGTATCTGATGGATAAAAATCTCGATTCACAAGAAAGCCAAATGGAAACTGGCATACACATCACAGAAGTAATCAGAGTAGGGAGCTGTTATCTTGCTCCCTTTATGCTTTTAGAATATCTTGCGATTTTTTAAAATGTGATTTTACCTACTACATTTCTGAAATATACATAGTATGCCAAGCGCCTCCAGTGGCCTCATAATTAAATAGCCAAAGAAAAGCATTCATTTATCAAGTCTGAATGGTGATAAATTTTATAACAGTTACTGTGACAATGGAGTAACAAAAGATATCCTAAAATCATAAATATATCCAGCCCTGGCAATCAAAAGAATAATCAAAAAGTAATAAAAAATTATAAGATAAATCAAAAAATATTTACATAGCATTATGTTATCAACAAAATATGTTTAATTACTTACATAAAAACTGTTTTGTTTTGACATTAAGTTCCATGCAGTGATGTTAAGTAAGCCTCTATGTAACTACTACTATTTTTTATAATATTGCATATGAATATAGATTCTGCTACTGTTTAATGACCTGAGTTTAACACTATAATCTAGCAAGTAATCTCATTAGCAACCAACAAGTACTTCTCTGGTGACTGATAGGAGTTACAGAGGAAGTAGAAATCTCTCTCTCCTTTCTAGGAGTTGCATTAATTTGTGAGAGACGCTGAGTAAATACTACTGAAAACAAAACCAAAAAGAGACAAAAGGTAAAACGTAAAAATAAGACCTAATCTACATTTGCAGTTTCATCTCCTGATTAATACTCCCAGCCATCTAGCCACCCATCTAAATCATCTTTTTTCCTCAGGCTCACACTCTCCATGTTCTGGGGCCTTAGCAAGTGCTGTTCCCATTTCCCAAGATGCCTTACCCATCTGCGCTTGCTCTTCACCTCAAAAGCTAGCTCCCTACCACGGTTTTTTCTGGCCCTTCCCCTGCAGCTCCCCCAGCACCAGCACTCAACATGGCGCCATCTTTGTATGTTTTGCATCTCTCTGCTGACTATGATGCTTCCAGGCAACGGCCACAGTCTGTCTCAGCATCTCCAGCATCTGGCAGCGGGAGCAAAAATGCAAAACTGCACCCATCACACTCAAACTCAGCATGATGTGAAAAATGGGTTTTGGCTGCAACTGCATTGGATGCTGCGATGCCCATGTCTGCCAGATGCAAGTCGGAGCTGAGAAGGTCATGTGACGACTGGGAACTGCAGAGGTCACCTTGCTGGAGTAGGAGGCAAGCGGCATGCGTGGCCTTCGGCTCCAAGAACAAGCAGTAGCTTCTCAAAACCAATGAGGGCTTTGCCCTGGGAGCATATTGAAGATTCAGGTCGTGGCAAGTGTACCCAAGAGTGGGTTTTAATGATAAACCCTGTTTTCAAGAATTCAGAGCAACTCACTAATTTTTTTCTCTTTCTGTCTCAGTTCCACTGGCTCACAGAACAGTTTTTAGCAAAACCTCTGTATTTTAGAATAGTTTTCATTGCTTTAAACTTTTGAATTTGTAGTAATTTTAATTCAATAGCATATTTTAGATTATTTTTTATAAAAAGTTCACTATCATCCACTCACATTTCTCAATCTTCAAGTAACAGCAAATAGATATATTGAGATGGAATTAAGAGGTAGAGAAAGGCTTGAGTATTTTCTATTTTACGGAAGGTTATAACTCTTTGGACCATATTCATTTCTAGAAAAATATGGGTTCTAACCTCTCTGCAGTTTATAATGACATATCTCTAAGTGGGAACTTACAGAAGAGAACTAGATGAGTCTTCGAGAAGCTTTTTAAGCCCTATGACTTGATTTTAAAATAATGCTGTTATCAGGTCTTCTCCAAACCACCCAGGAAAGAGGTCACCCCAATAATCAAACTAGGAAGCAAATGAAATGTGATTTAATAAGTATATTTTGTAGAAGTCCTTATGAATATACTTAGTGCTATTTAATGTCAGCTTAAAGAACATATGCTTAGTCATTTGCTTTAATTTATAATTACAAAATGTTATTTTTAGAAGAATTTGTGAATTATTCACTCACATGAATAAGCAAAAGTGATCATTTCCAATTTGTATGGTAATCGTTTAGGGCTACAAATGGAATTCATTTCTTCATGTTAGCAATTTGGGACTCATACCAAGTAAAGTTGAAACAGCTCCAGATGTTAAATAAAAAATACTAACCAACATACATTTGTTATGCTGTTAGAATTTCTAGCATAAAACAGTACCATTTTCAAAGCTCTACATGCTAGTTAAGAAAGCAACATTCGCATAAACAACCTATCCAGAGTTCAGTAGGACATCTGTCCATGAACTCAATGAAACGGATGCTTAGGGTCTAGGATTTCAGAAGAAGCGAGACCAGCATGGCTGAAACTATAAGGAAGACTATGTGGAAAAGAACACGTGTATTTGACCAGGGTCTTAAGTAAGTTGTAAAATTTAAGATGGAAAAAGAGAATGAGTGGCACAGTGTAAGGAAAGGAATACAGGTGTGAACAACGCGGTGTATACTAATCACGGTGACTACCCCAGCCTGAACAAAATCCTGTTCATAACCAGCATTTCCGTTGAATGCTAGATCCCAGGAAGAAAATGGGGAGTGAAACAGTTACTCATGCAGTCACCGGAGACCAAATGATTGGTCGTGAACCCTAAGCCTTTACTTCTGGGGTATGTAATCTTGAACAAGTTACTTAACCTTCCTTGTAAAACAGGGATAGCAAGGTAAACTGGTAGGAATAAGCTAACTGTTCTATTGTACCTGACGCACAATCAGTACATAACGTGAGCTCATTCTCACCGGCCGATACCTTTCCCTATGAAACACCGTGTGATCGAATATGCTTAGGAAGAAGTGTGCTATGTAAAAGTTCCCAAGTGTATTTATGCAGGATTTCCCAGGCACCTTAATGTAACAATGTGTCTTATGAGTCCCAAAACATGCAGGGTTTCCAAAATTTATTAGGCTATAGACCCTTTCGATGTGGAACATAATTAACCTTCTGTGTAGGATTTTAGGGACTACTGTCCTATCTAACATAAGGTTAAGTGTCCTTAAATCCACACACCTTCCACCCCATTACCGACGTAGGCAACAACTTGTGATTATTATTAACGATAATAACGAGCACATACTGAGCACCGTATTTTTAGTCATCCCAGTAGCAGCCCTATGAAATACACTATTATTGTGACTCCTTCTTCCGCTCAAGGAAACAGAGTCTCAGGAAAGTGACATTTTCAGGTTCTCAGACCTCGTAAGTAGCAGAGCTCAGATTCATGTCAAAGTTCACAGACTGGACCCATCATTACGCTGCATGGCACAGAGCAGTTCTGTGCTCCTTCGATTTCTCATAGTCTCACCTTCAACTCCCAGCTGGCTTATCGAGAACTGCCTTCCAAAAAACACAAAAGGCGGTTTGGTTGACTACAATTTTATCCATGTCCTTACAGGAATAAGGCACTTAAGAAATCACATTCCAATGCATATACGGTAGGTTTTTGGTGAGTTCACAGTTGGCTTTAGGTCAGCCTTCACGCATCCCATGAGCCCTTAGTTACTCAGTCTATCCTGGAACTTTACAAGTGTGTCTATTTCAAAGCCAAGTGTCTTATGTTCTTTCCTTTTCTCTTTCATAAATTTTATTTTATTGATAATGTTCTGCACCACACCATGAAGAATCTCTTTTCTGGGAAACTGTAAATACTGTTGGGCAAGAATGTCAGGGACTGTTCTCAGAGCGTGGTCCACCACTGTCCCGGGCGTCCCTGAGCTTCCCCCCTCCCATCTGTATTAGGATTACTGCACACCTTGAGATGGGCGTTTATAAACTTTTAGAGCAACTTGACAGAATAGTGTTATGTTTACATTTAGTATTAAATTTGGGGGCTTATGCTTTTGTTTCTATGTTTATTTTTGTTATTAGTTTTATTGACTTTTACAAAGATACCAGTCTGCAAAGATGCAGGAAAAGCTAGTCCTCTACCACAAATAGAGAACCACCAACTTAGGGGGTGGAAAATGACTTTAGAAAACAAATTCTTGCCCACACCAGATATCTCACCCCAATATAATATTCCCCTAAAATGCCAATTTCAGATCTTCTATCTGAAATTAACTACAAAAAATTCCACTTTAACTCTAGATTTCTGAACTGAAAATGGGATGTAAAAAGAAAATAAATTTTTTCTATGCTGTCCTTTTTCTCTTTGCACTTTATGTAGCTTACTGACATCGTTTCTACAAAGCCATATATACTGCCGCTATAGGGAGTAACATTAAACGCCAAGATAGCTTAGAAACCTTTGTTCTGGAGGTGAAATGTCTCACTGTATAATGCTGATGTCACGAAGGGATGCATGACTTCCCACAAAATGCCCTTTGAAGCTGCTGTCAAAAATAATATGGTGAGTTGATTGAATGACAGAGCTGCCAGAAGGACAGAACCAGTGTGACACTTACTATCTTTCATAACTTAACTGATGCAGAAGGAGGAGACAGAAGAAGAATGGGAATGGCCAGTGGTGAAGGAGGGTGTCCCTCAAAAGAAGTGGGCTCTGAGAGCAGAGAGACGACTTGTCCCGTTACCCAGAGCTACCACCCAACAGCGTGCAGAGCAGCAACCAGGAGCCAGAGCCCGCTGTCTGGAGGAAGGAGAGCCAGAAGTGGTCATCACGAACGTTACATTACCCGTCCCGAGAGAAAAAAAAATGCAACAAATGTCCAAAGAGATCCCTGCAGAGTTACCTATTTAAAGTAATTGTTGGAGCGCCTGGGTGGCTCAGTCTTTAGGCATCTGCCTTTGGCTCAGGGCGTGATCCCAGGGTCCTGGGATCGAGCCCCGCATTGGGCTCCCTGCTCTGCTGGGAACCTGCTTCTTCCTCTCCCACTCCCCCTGCTTGTGTTCCCTCTCTCGCTGGCTGTCTCTCTCTCTCTCTGTCAAATGAATAAATAAAATCTTTAAAAAAAAATAAAGTAATTGTTGATTATTCTATTTTGAGAATTCAGTGTCCCTCAAGAACGAAAAGACTGTGAGCCAAAGTGGCTCCTCCTGCATTGTTGCAGAAAGAGATCAGAAAACTGAAAGAATTCCAAGAAACTCGTTAGTTGCATTTCAGTATTAAAAAATGAAACCTTTTTTGTTGTTGTTGTTTGATTTTAAAACGTGCTAAACTTTTATTAGCCTGCGAGTGACATGGCTACTTCGTTGCTGGGAAAGGGTATGTGTGTGTGTGTGTGTGTGTGTGTGTGTGTGTGTGTGTCTGCACCTATAATATACATCTTTACACACAATCCTGCGTATCTGTCTCTACTTTCTCCTCTTAGTTTTTACGATGATCATATGTTACTCTAAGGTCTCATACCACATTCTAAAAATAGCATTTCTGTTTTCCTCCCAGTCTAAAACAAAGGCCACAATAGAGATCCAATAAAAAAATCGATTTAAACAATCCAAATTTTGAAGGAATTATAGCTACATTGTATTCACCGGCCAAAAATGTATCAGAAGTTTAACCTACGTAATAGTTTTCCTTCCTATAGTAGTCGTACACTATATTACTCATTCTAGGAGGGAGTTTTGCTTTGAGGTCCCCTGTTCTCTGACAGCTGTGTTTATACAGAGGATGTCTTTGCCAAATTGTTTGTTGCCTTCTGCTGTTTAATGTTGCTTTCTTCTTCCATGGCATGTTCTGAATTAGTCTTATTCATTCCTTTGCTTTCCGTGTAGTCTGATCTGCCTCACATTTCTGCTCTTTTGTTTTTTGCCATTCTGGTAAGATTTCAAGGGTTGTAAAACAAACAAAAACTACAGTTTAACTCTATGTCATCGTGTTCTTTCTTTAAGCAAAATCGTGTCTGCTCCGTGCAAGGAGACGTGGATTGGGACATTGAAACCCTGTCCATGCCTCTATTAGTACAACCCATCCTGGCTCGTCTTCATTCAATCTACCTACAGCTTACTAACCAAAGGCTCTCTGAAGCACTTCTGCCTGTCACGTCACCTTTCCGTGGAGAAATCTATGCTTGCTGACCTTTCCCTTCCATTTCAGGTCTAAATTTCTCTGCTGTATCATAACACCTAGAACAACCCTCTCCCACCCTACCAGCCCAGCACTGTGTTTACTCCATTGTCCACCATGTGTTTTCCACTTCAAGCGAGCCTCTCTTGCTGTCCGTCCTTGCCTCTGGGAGGTTGTTTGTGTTGTTCTCCTCCTCTGGAATGTTCTTTGACTTCCTTATAGTTCAAGAACTGTCTTCCCCTTGAGAATCTTCTGTACTGCCGTAACACGTCATTTTTCTCTTGTTTGCATATTCTCTTTATCATTAGTCATTTCAAGTACATTTATCATATCTCCTCAATTAAACTTTAACCCGTCAATTTAGAGAACAGAATTTAGAAAAAGGAAGAAGAAAAATTGCATGGTGCTCGTAAGGATGGCTGTTCAGTGGGCAATTTGATTTTTGCTGGTGGAAATATAAATTGCAACAATCTCAAAGGAAAGTAATTTGGTTGATAACCATTCAAAATGTAAAAACCACCTATTGTTTGACACAGCAATCCCACTTCTGGGTATCACCTTAAAAGAATAAAATTCCAACATAGAAAGATGCATGTATAAGAATATTCATTGTTGCTCTGTTTTCTGTGACAAAAGTCTATAAACATCCTCAACATCTATGGTAGGAGATTGATTAAATGAGCTCTAGTATATTCATGCTATATTATGTACAGTCAGTTACATCAAAATATTTTGACCTTAGAAAATACAATATAAAAAACAAACAAAAAAAGAAAATACAGTATACTACTAAGTAAAAAAAGACAAGTGAGAGAGCAACATATATAGATAATGGCTGCATTTTTACAAAAACAAAAAAAGTAGAAAAACCTTCACATAGTTAATACTGATTACTTGGTTTGATAGGTAGAAGATTGAAAGGAGAGAGGGAAAAAACCAAAACGAAATGGAAAAATGTATGTCATGGTCACTCATTCTGCTCACTGATACCTGGTTCTCCTCACACTTTGTGCACGTGGAACACTGAATTTCCTAGTATTCTTTTTTCCCCCCAGGGGTAGAATCCAGTGATTCATCAGTTGTCTATAACACCCAGTGCTCACTACGTCACATGCCCTCCTTAATTCCCATCACCCAGTTACCCCATCCCTCATCCATCTCCTCTCCAGCAACCCTCAGTGTGTTCCCTATAGTTAAGAGTCTCTTACAGTCTGCCTCCCTCTCCGTTTTGTCTTATTTTATTTTCCCCTCCCTTCTCCTGTTTTCATCTGTTTTGTTTCTTAAATTCCACAAATGAGCGAGATCATAGTGTATTTGCCGTTCTCTGACTGACTGACTTCGCTTCGCATAATACCATCGAGCTCCATCCACGTCATTGCAAAAGGGCAAGATTTCATTCTTTTTGATGGCTGAGTAATATCGTGTGTGTGTGCATGTGTGTGTGTGTGTATCACATCTGTCTCTGGACATCTGGGCTCTTCCCACAGTTTGGCTATTGTGGACATTGCTGCTATAAACATTGGGGTGCAGGTGCCCCTTCAGATCACTACATCTGTATCTCTGGGGTAAATACCTAGTAGTGTAATTGCTGGGTCATAGGGCAGCTCTATTTTTAACATCTTGAGGAACCTCCAGCTGTTTTCCAGAGCGGCTGCACCAGCTTGCATTCCCACCCACAGTGCAAGAGGGCTCCCCTTTCTCTGCATCCTCGCCAACATCTGCTGTTTCCTGAGTTGATAAGTTTAACACCAGTTCTGACTGGTGTGAGGTGCAATCTCATTGCGGTTTTGACTTGTGTTTCACGGATGCTGGTGACGTGGAGCATTTTTTCAGGCGTCTGTTAGCCATTTGGATATCTTCTTTGGAGAAATGCCTCTTCATGTCTTCTGTCCATTTCTTGACTGGATTTTTTGGGGTTTGGGTGTGAATTTCCTAATATTCTTGAGCCTGGGGTGAGCAGGTGACTAACTTTGACCAGGAAGTTGTGAGCAGAAGTAATGTGTGGCATTTCCGGGCCGGAGCACTCAATTGCCAATTAGAAACCTCCAGAGGTTCCTTGTCATTCCTACAATGGTTTTGAAAGTACAGTTGACACAAAGCCTCCATCCCTGGGTTCCTGAGTGACTGCAGAGGTGGAAATCCAAGACTTCCCCTAACCCATGTTGGACATGAGGCATACACACAACTTCTCCTGCACTAAGCTACTGAAGTTTTGGAGTTGTTACTACAGCATAACCTAATCTATCCTGATTGATAAAATAAGAAAGCGTTACGTGCTTTTTTATATTTATTTTTATGTCATTCAGGCGTGTAGTTTAAAAAATTCTAATAGCACTAAAAAGCCATAAAGAAAAGAAGACTTGCCTAATCCTTACCAAAACCAGGTCCATTCCCCTAGAAGCAACTAATTTCACGCTTACAGCAAATCTTACAGTCGTCAACTCTGTCACACTAAATAATGTGCTTCTGTTGTTATTCCTTGACTTATGGATTTTAAACATTATGTCCTATTATGATAAGTCAGTCTCTTACCCCGCAATCCCCACTTCCAACACCACCAATGATAATATACTTACTTCACCTTTCCCTAGTTTCCTGATACAATTCTATCAAATTTTTGGTTAAAATAATAATCAGTGTTTACATTATTATGGTGAGGTAAATAACTGTTAACAGGAATAACTCAGACTTCCCTAGGTCACTATCCTGAAAATTCTTTGTCTCATGTTTTCTGGGTCCCCTACTTCTATCTCGTACAACCTTCAGTAGCTCTTTGAGAAAGAATGCAGGACAGACGATGTTTTGAAAACTTGAACGATCCAGTACTATAATTTTCAGGGAGGATATAACTTACCCTCATAATTTTGGAAGTATTTCTTCATTATCTTCTAGTTCACAGTTTCTTTGAGCAGTTTATGCCATTCTTAGCCCTGAATGGAAAAGATAACATTTTATCAACCTGGATTTTTTCAGAATCTTCTCTCTACTTCCTAATAAATCATGATGTGGGTCTTTTTTTTATTCTGGATTTCTGATAGGCCCTCTAATCCGGAAATTTATGTCCTTATATGGATTATTTGAAATTTCTTCCAATTTTCTGGTCCTCCATTCATAATTTCTCTTAAGTGAATGTGTCTTCTAAGGACCTCTTAGAACCAAGTGTCAACTTTAATTTTTTCATACCTTTTAATCTTGTCTATGCATCATTTTGCTTTCTTAGACATTTCTTCAATATTGCCTTCTATTTAATTTTAATTTGGAGTATTGTATTTTTAAGAGCCACAAAGATTTTTTTTCTGCTGCTCAATGTTACTTTTCACAGCCTCCTCGTCTAATACTCTGGACGCAGTGATTTTTATCTCTGAGGATTTTAAACTCTAGGGTTTTTTTTTTTTTAATCTATTCCTTCTATTTACTTCCTTTTTCTGTTCATTTATTATGGTCTCTATTCAATGAAAGGGATTTTTATTGACTATTTCTTGGTGATCCTGGGATATCAGTTCATGTTTAAGAGTGAAGCTAACCAAGGGTAACTGGATATTCTCCATACTGGGGGAGATGAAAGGTAAGGAATAGGAGGGGTAGAGGGAGGGAGTTGTCAAGGGGCGGGCTTCACCAGAGGCTGAGTGCGCAACAGGATGGATTTCTTAGGAGGTTTCTCCAAATGTCAAAAAGCCAGCGTCCTTTCAGTTTCTTCAGAGAAAGATTCTCCCACCGCCTGCCTGGGAAGTGAATGCCTGAGAACCAGGGAGGCAGCCAGGTGGGGGCAGTGTGGCTCAGCATCCAGGATAGACTTCACTCTATTCCCTTCTCCAGCCCACCAGCTCACTCTTGCCCAGTATCTTCCTAAATCAAGAACCAATCAGGCATCATGATGGCATTTGCTTCCTGTATGAACTTGCCCTCCTGGTTTCAACCCCATGACTTTGCAGTACTTGGGGCCTCCATCTTCTGACCCTTTGCTAAATTCTGCAGGAGAAACTCAGCTTGCTTTCCTGGCCGTCCTTCCCATAGACACTTGCAGCTGCGCCTCCCCTTTAAATCTGTTACAAGTCCTCTAATTTCCAGCTTCAGAGACTTGTCATCTCTCACCTGCTGCTCTCCCCTCCTTCTTTCTCTCCAGCCTTTGGGTATTCTCTCTGTTGTATTCCCTTACCATTCCTCTAGTAGAATTTTGAAGGGGAGCAGGTACAAACACTTGTGTTACTTCTGCTATCTTTATTCAGAGACAAATATAAAATTTTAAATAAAACAATCAAAAGGAAAATTGCAAGTTCTCTGAAGACAGGCCTCCCACTCCAGTGGCCCACACACCTTTTGCAACAAGGGAGTTACTCAATGAGAACTTCATTTATATTGAGAGGAGCTCCCAGGTTAAATATTCACTGAGAGTGTCCGGGAATTTTAAACCTGAGAACAAAGGATTTCTCACTTACTGTGATAGGGCCTCTTTCCAGAGGCATTTACAGTAAACTGGACCAGATCTTTCTGCCACTCATTTTTCTATTTGTTTTCATTTAGGATAAAAAAAGAACATTTTGTTTAGTCTTTTTCTTCTGCAGACATGTGTACGGGTGGGAAATGGAAAAGGGGTTTGGTTACCATTACTCACGTGGGTTTAAGTGGCCTGGGAATCCACACACATGTCCTGCCAAACCACAGCCTATGACCCACAGAGCACAATGCTGACTTTTTTCCATGTATCCAATACCAGATAAGTGTATGATATGTTAAAGATGTTCAAGCTAAACTGTTCTAAAGAACAGCAGTGGAAGGACAAGGGCACATTTTTTCAACGATCTGTTGTTTGCCCCTCTCACCACAAGCTTGGCTCCTTCAGAGCCTGACACCAAGGGACTCAACAGACGGAGGAATGCTGAGTTCATTGTGCTTCTCCCTCCTCACAGCCCTCAGAGTTAGATACTGGAGATGCCTGAACCCCTCATCCACAGCAACAGACCCGGTTACTGCTGGAGAAGCGTATCTGAATGACGTCTAACACATCGATCTCTCCTCCATATGCCAATTTCACCACAAAATCCTGTATAGATGATTCTCTTCTTAGAGTAATGTTCAGTAGGGGCTTTGCTTATTATAAGATGTGGAATCTGTATTGTGTAATTCCTCGCTTAAGAGACAGTAAACAGCAATCTTCTGAAGAAAACGTATAACAAAATTTAATCAAAGGAGCATTCTTGAGCTTATAATTAAAATTCCAAAAAGAACCAGAGATTCAACTGTTTCTGCCTCAGCCCCAATCCCACCCCATCCTATCATAAAAACATCCCCATTGAGCAGTGGCAGAGGGAAAGGAGAGGAAAGGAGAGAAAAAATAGACAAGTTTCTATGCTTGTAGGTAACTATTTCTGCTTTCTGTACAATAATCTTAAAGAATATGGAGAATGAGTAAGCCGTTTGCTATTAAATGTTTTACCTAGGTTTTGTAAAGATCATGTGGAAGGGGAAGGTTTTTTTTCCATAAAATGTTTTAAGTTCATTGTATTAGGAGAAAGAGAAGCATCTGGCACTTCACAGTAATATCTACTTTGCGCCAGGTACTTTGCTGTTCATTTATGTAGATTATCTCATTTATTCTTTTTTTGGTTGTTTTTTGTTTTTTGTTTGTTTGATTTGTTTGGATTTTTTATTTAACATATATTATGTAGCATGGCATATATTTTCATTAATATGCTTTTCTCATAATGTTGGCATATATTGATACAGCTTTTTTTTTTTTTTAAGATTTTTATTTATTTACTTGACAGAGAGACAGCCAGACAGTGAGAGAGGGAACACAAGCAGGGGGAGTGGGAGAGGAAGAAGCAGGCTCCCAGCGGAGGAGCCCGATGCGGGGCTCAATCCCAGAACTCCAGGATCACGCCCTGAGCTGAAGGCAGACGCTCAACGACTGCGCCACCCAGGCACCCCCAGCTTTTTTTTTTAATTGCTACACTGACCCACAGTATAGAATTATAACAGCATATTTAATAACAGCCCAGTAGGACAGGTATTACTGTGCTTATTTTACAGAGGAGAAAACTGAGACTCAGTTTCCAGGGTTACTCGGTTGATACAAACTCTAGCCTGGATTTGAACCCAAGTCTTGTTGGGTTTGAACTATGTGGGAGATAGCATGGTGTGTGGTAAAAAGCACAGATTTCTAGAACAAGATTGAATGTGTTTGAATGCCGACGGTATGCTCCCTTCCAAATGACCTCAGGTGAGTTGTTTCAGTTCTCTGGGCTTTAGTTTCCTCATCAGTTAAGGGGAGATGATCAAATTAATAATCTCAGAAGGACATTATGGAAATGAATGAAGGAAGACCTGCAAAGTCCTTAAGAACAGTGCTTTGCAAATAGTAAACTTTCACTATATATTAACTATTATTATTATTATTATTATACCTTAACCTCCATTAAAATATTTTTCTTATTATTTTTGAAATAAAAAAAACTAAGAAATTTCATAAATAATAGAACCTGTAAGAGGATATTTTCACATCCCAAAATTTTACTTCATACATAATAGGAATTGAATTTGCCCGGGCATCCAACCAAACTGGAAGTTACAAATAAACTTAGTCATCCTGTTCACTTATACATCCCAAAGGACTTCAATATCTATTTCCTAATATTTCAAGTGTTTTTATTGGATCTTCACACACATATTTTGGTATTTTAATACTTGAGGCGTAAGAGCTAGTTAGGAAGTAGAGTTGGCTGACATTATGGGTAGAAAGCACTTTTGGTTATCCATATTAAGAAAAAAAAGCTAAATTCTCAAGTATCGAATCTTGGACTTGAGGAAAATCATGGCAGACAAAATAGTACAGTGAAGTTAAGCTCGTGTTCTGAAATAGTCCTTTTTGCTTAATGCTTGACACATTCAAAGTGTTTTCACACACATATTTCAGGAGATCTTTATATTCCTGACATCACTGTTTATTACCTGTTTAAATACTTCTAGTGATGGGGAGCTCATTGTTTTGGGGAAGGGAGAACTAAAGAAATTAGTATTTGAAATTTGCCATATCGAGTTAAAGTCGACAGAAGATTTCAAAGAAAATAAATGTTATAAATTTCGCCCCTCTCTGTGGGTGCTGGTTTTCTTAGAATTGATTAAATGACTAACCATTTATAGACTTCAGGATGCTTTTGCAACCCATAGAATGAACCCGTTCATAAAGCTCTCAGGGTCCCATAAACATTCAGCATATGCTATTTTAATGCATCTCCAGGTTAATTGGTATGCAGAGAACGGGACGACATAATAGGTGGCATGAAAACTGGGAAAAACAAAAAAAAGAGAAGAAAATCATTAGTTGTTAAAGGATTTCGTGCCAACAAAAATGTGCCTCCATTTATATTTATTTCTCTTATAAGATTAAAGTAAATAAGCTGTACTGTTACAAACATCAGAACAGGTATGTTCTGTTCCTTTGTCAAGTGGTTTATGTTTTTGGAAAACAAGACAAACAAAATACTGTTCAGTTGTCATTTTATTTTCATAAATATCTTTTTTGAAGCTTAGAAGAAATATAAATAATGTATATTGTATGTGTTTACCGATATACTGTCTGTGTGTGTCCAGAAAATGATGTGGCAGCTGGAGGAAGATAAATGAGGACCCAGGGTAAAAAGAGCTTAGACAACAAACGGAAGTGAATTAGAAAGAGTCAGGGAGGGGCGCCTGGGTGTCTCATTCCATTAAGCTTCCAACTCTTGATTTCGGCTCAGGTCATGATCTCAGGGTTGTGGAATTGAGCCCTGAAATAAGGCCCCCTGCTCAGTGGGAAGTCTGCTTGGGATTCTCCCCCTCTCCCTCTGCCCCTCCCCCTGCACTTGCTCTCTCTCTTTCTCTCTCTCTCAAATAAATAAATCTTGAAAAAAAGAAGGAAGGAAGGAAGGAAGGAAGGAAGGAAGGAAGGAAGGAAGGAAGAATCAGGGATGGTGAATCCTCAAAAAAAGTATCATGAGAGTCAAATTTGTAAATGGGCCCAATATTAAACTGAAATATTAATTGCCTGGGTATCACATCTCCCAAAACAGCACCTCTGAAGAAACCCAGGCCTCAGAAAGATCCCCATGCTCTCTTGCAGTATAATATTCCAGATGCAAATGGGCAACAAGCTCTAGAATTATGCTTTGCCTGGGAGAGCTGGGAAGACCCCAGGTAGGTCTGTTGGGTGAAGTTCCCTCATTCACATAGTTAAAAAATTGAAAATCATCACTGAAGCAATTAAATGTTAATTGGTTTAATCTAAAGTACAATGTGTCGCAAACACTTTGTTACAAGCATACATAAACAAACTTCGATAATATGGACTCAATCTTTTCACAAATTCGGCATGCAATATTTCTAAGGGGAAAATTTCCCAACCGGATACCCAAAATGAATTCTTATTTATCACGAAGCTGTTATATCCAGCTGCTAAGGACAATCAGAAGTATACCATGTCCACAAGAGCCAAATCGTGGAAGGAGCCGAGACGCCCCTCAACAGACGGCTGGATTAAGAAGCTGTGGTCCATATATACAATGGAATACTACTCAGCCATCAAAAAGAACGATTTCTCAACATTTGCTGCAACACGGACGGCGCTGGAGGAGATAATGCTAAGTGAAGTATGTCAAGCAGAGAAAGACAATTATCATATGGTTTCTCTCACCTATGGAACATAAGAACTAGGAAGATCAGTAGGGGAAGAAAGGGATAAAGAAAGGGGGGGTAATCAGAAGGGGGAATGAAGCATGAGAGACTATGGACTCTGAGAAACAAACTGAGGGCTTCAGAGGGGAGGGGGGTGGGGGAATGGGATAGACTGGTGATGGGTAGTAAGGAGGGCACGTATTGCATGGTGCACTGGGTGTTATATGCAACTAATGAATCATCGAACTTTACATCGAAAACCAGGGATGTACTGTATGGTGACTAACATAATATAATAAAAAATATTATTTTAAAAAAAAGTATGCCATGTACAAATTAGACAGATTTCTAAAGCTCACCCACTTCTTCTTTGTAGTGTATAATTTTAAAATCAGTAATTATGATATCAGTGTGCGCACACACACACACATACACACACAAACAGATATATGTTTGTTAGTACCCCACCTTGTTCTAAAACAGAAGTGACATTATACAAAGTTACATGAAATGAAGAAATACAGCATAAATTGGAAATAAATGAGAAAGAAAAATAGACTCACAAATGAAGCAAATACAAAAATTCATGTCACAGATTCCTATGCACTGGTACAAATGGATAAGAAAAGTGCACCTAAGATTTCTAGCAAACAATAAAATAGCCTTATAGCTATAGTACTTTTAAGGAGATGAGGTCACTATTAGCACTATGCCTACAATACAGGTGCGGCAACCCACCACTCGAATATTCTAACATGCAGGACATCATGGAACATAAAGCATTAAGCCCCACAGAATATAAAGTACACCATGAACAACACTCAGATTTTTCTGGAAGAGTGCTATAGAAGTATCATTCTTTAGGAACCAAATAGAATACATGTAAGAACAAAATGATTTGTTGGATGCCTGCTATATTCTGGGCCTTTTCTCTCAATAATGCATTACTGATGAGGTTCTAAGCTGGTGATGAAGAGCCTCATTTGGACTATGAAATAACTAAGACCTGAGAAATGAAAGAACTGACGCAAGATTGCACAGGGAGGAAGAGCGAGCACTGGGGCATATGCACCAGCCTTTGGGCCCATGCCAAGTGTTCCTTCCACTGCTGGGTGAATCCCTAAACGGTCATCTTAATGACTTGTTTTAGACTTGGGGTCATCATGAAGTACTAGCAATACAAAATGTAAATTCAAAAAGGGCTATAAATTAAATGTAAATTCCCTTAGAGTTGTTTTTATTATTCAGATACGATGGATTATCTATTCTAAGCTCATTTTACATGTGCGATTTAATTTTCTAATCTAATTACTTTGGTAGATTTAGTAAACATTTGACTCGAAAGGCTTGAAATAAATGTTTATGATAAAAATAATAATAACTGTAGTTTAGAGTCCTTACCAATTATGACATTCTGTAATTATAGGGTCCCAAATATTATATATCATTTTACATGGATCTCAGCATGACTCTAAGGTTAAGTTTTGTACATTTCATACAAATTTTTTATATTCAGTTAAAAAAACAAAGTGAGGTTTTTTTTCGAATGCATTCAGTCTCCTCGTGTTCATTTGCCCGACAACAAAGGAAATGTGAATTTCAAAAGTAAAGGTTTTGTCATTGACATCAAAATAACTCCAAAACTAAAGCATATTTCCTCTATCTCAGTAACCAAAGCCATTCAACATATAATAAACAAGCAACCATTACAGATATTATCATTGGCAAAATAACTAAAAACAACTTAAGGGAGGTTTAGGTTTGTTGATAGGCTTTTAAAATTCCATCAGTAAAAAAGTTAATAAAAGTAATCAAATGAGTCAAAAAGTGAGTCAAAAATATAAATATAAATGAGGCAGACTAAAGTAAATAGCATGTCAAAAACATAGTACAGACTATTCTAAGGGAAAAGAATAATTGCTATGCAAACTACAAAGAGAAAACTCTTGCCGGGATAAAAATAAAAAGATACATTATCAAAGAACCTGTATTTCATAATGAAGAGAAGTTGTGGGATCAAGTCTGCTCTACAATAACTGTAAAATAAATAATATTCTACTGAAAATTAAACCGTAAGTTTTGGGTCCTTGATTTGATCTACTCTCTCTCACACATCCTAAATGGTCCTCAAATGTCATTCCTTATAGAGGAATCATAAAAATGAGGATAAAACATTTCCCTTTGACAAATACTTTTAAAAGACCATCCTTCACCAAACAAACAAAATTACATTTGAAACATAGTACTGTTCCTCATGGAACTTTCCTTCAAACCACTTCCTGGTGGGTGGGGGCCGTTGAGACAGAGTGTCCCATTAACACCCACCCCCAGCAGACGGCAAGCGCTCAGAGAAATCATCAAAGGCCAGCACTAAAATGAAATAGAGGTTCTCTTACTTCAAAGCCCTTATGGTAGAGTTGAGGAAACGAGCCGAAGCATCTGACTCGCCTCAGGTTACATAATTACCAAGTATAGAGCCTGAACTTCAACTGTTATGTCTCAATTTCTGGCCTGGTCTTCTTTCCACTCTGACCTTCTGAGTTCTGGTTCGGCAGAAAGAGCTCTAGACTACAGATCACAAGAAGCTGCCAACTGTACTTTAATCACCAGGAATCCAGACTGTAGTCCTAGAGAAAAGGTAAGCACGCAGCGCTCATAGTCGTGTAAACCATATTGGTCTTCTATCCGGCTGGAAGAAATTACCACAAACTTAGTGGCTGAATGCAATTTACTATGTATAGTTTTGTAGGTTAGAAGTCCAACACAGGTCTCACTGGGCTAAAATCAAGATGTAAACGGGGCTGCATTACCTTTTGGAAGCTCTAGGAGAGAGTCTGTTCCTTGACTTTTCCAGCCGTAGAGACTGGGTCCATTTCTTGGTTTGGGGTCCCCTTCTCCACTTTCAGTGCCTGCAACGTTGTTTCTCTCTGGCCATTCTTCCATAGTCACATCCCCCCCTTATTCTAACAATAGCCTGGAAAGATTCTCTGCTTTTAAGGATTCTTGTGATTAAATTGGGCCCATCTGGATAATGCAGGATATTCTGCCCTGGAAGGAGGAGAAAACTTGTTATTCGTCCATCTCCAGAGAAAATTTAAATTTTAAATTAGAAGTCTTGAATACACTCTAGCATCCAGAGGCCAGTGCTTACCATCATTCATGGCATTTAAGGTATAAAATCTGAGCTGGGTAGGGGGAAGGGAGGACAGGACGGTGGGAGGGGGACAGGGGAGGGGAGAAAAGGAGCAACAAGGGAATGCTCCAGCATGCCTGTAAGTATCCTTAAATCCCACTCTATATCCATAAGGCCATTCTAGCCAGAGAGGATCAGATAAGTTCTCCACTCCCCTTTCAGCTATTTTACTGACAAGAAAAGAGTTTACCTTCTATTACTATTAGAGCCCAGAAGATACTCTGAGTAGAAACTTCCAGATCCCAGAGAAGGGGTTCTCACACTGGGTAACTGAAGCATGCGGGGACTTTCATTTCTTATCCCAGCCCCTACCAATATAAACATAAAGGGACAGTCTAGCTCGGTCAGATGACCATGTATTTCAGATGCCAAGACTGACTGAGCATCCTTAGATCTACAATCGAAGAAGCCTCTACTCCTGGGCCTCCGTGATTCCCTTTATGTTTCTCTACTCTCTAGAGCTTGTAGAAACCAAATAGCTATGCCCACTTGAAATTAAACAAAATTGGTAGATTTCAAGAATGTTAAAACCTGAGGGTAATTCACCGATAGTGCAATTCACTCCTCTTTCTCCTCTCCCATTTTGCAGGTAAACAATCTGTGACCCAGAAATTTAAAGTTCATTCTAGGGGCTGCTCTGCTGTTGGCAAGATGCCAGGGCTTGAGGAGAAGGGACCAGTGTTCTTTCTAAAGCATACTACTGTTACCAGTCCACCTCCAAATCTTTGGGATTTTATAGTAATGTCTTTATTTCAATCAAGACTCTTTCGGCTGCAAGAAACAGAAACTGTTCCTACTAAGTCAAGTTGAAAGGACGAGGGGCTCTCACAAACATGGGGCGGGGGCATAGCAGACACTTCCAGGCACCAAGAGAATTTGGGAATAAGGACCTAAAAGCCTCACGCTGCCTCATGGGGCAATAGTCCCTCCCACTCTAAGCCCCTGTAACACATCCCTACATCTCCTTCCCCTGCTTACTCATACTCTAGTCAAGCACACCGTATAAAATGTGACCAGCTCCAATGTTTCCTCTGTGATCTCCTCAACCCCAACTGTCTGCCTCTTGTGTCCCTTTGTCCTAAGTTTTACAAAATGAAATCTAATCACATAAGATCAGTTATGTGTGGGCACAGCTCTTTGCTCTAGGAACACATGAGTCAAGTGCTCACTTTTGGTCCAATCAATGATTACATCTGAATTAGCTCTTTCCCTCCTTGGTGGGTGATGAGCTGAGCCTCAGAGGAAAGATGAATATAATAAGAATATTGACTTTTAAGTCTGGAACAACTTTTACTTCACACATTTTTCCCTTTTAGATATGTAGACCAAGTCTTTAAAGATTAACCTTGGAAGGCACCTGGGTAATACAGCCAATTAAATGTCCAACTCTTGGTCTTGGCTCAGGTCATGATCTCACGGGTAGTGAGATCGAGCCTCCTCCCCCACCCCGACCCCCCTTTCACTCCCACAGGCTCCGCTTTCAGTGGGGAGTCT
Source organism: Ursus maritimus (assembly GCF_017311325.1). Taxonomy (NCBI): domain Eukaryota; kingdom Metazoa; phylum Chordata; class Mammalia; order Carnivora; family Ursidae; genus Ursus; species Ursus maritimus. The sequence continues at coordinate 26,932,101 of NW_024425452.1, forward strand.
ACTTGGGATTCTCTCTCTCTCTCCTTCTCCCTCTACCCCTCCCCCTGTGCTTGCTCTCTCTCTCTCTC
>NW_024425452.1:26932178-27157354 GCF_017311325.1 Ursus maritimus
CTCTCTCTCTCTCTCAAACAAATAAAAATAAATCTTAAAAAAAAAATAAAGGAAAGGAAAAACGTTAGCTTTTGCATTTGCCCAAGTTTACATTTGTATGCTGAAAGACTGAGTAGGGTTGACTCACAACAACCTGGTAAGACCAGACCCCTGGTCAGATTCTGGGAACCAGTGGGTTTTATCTGGTCCTCAGAGCCAGAAGAGACATGACCGTGCCCTGAGAAGGCTAAACATTTAGCATCCTTTCAAACCATGAATACATACATTTATTTTAAACCTTTGTTTAGTCCAATGAGAATTGGAGTTTTCTACTAATAAGAAATATATGTTCTCTGCTCATGTTCAAAATAAGGGATTTGTTACATGCATTTACTTCATGTGTTTCTGAGCCAGTCAGGATCTTGGGAGACATATGAAAAGGTTTAACTTCAGAGAGTAAAACAAGTCAATCATCTTGGGAAATAGCCTGATGTCATATGTTATTTAGGTTTAGACTAGCAGCTGACAACTTCAGAAGAGGGAAACTCTCTTGTCTCTTGGTGAAGTGGCTGGGAATTGTCCCATGAAGTTTGTACAAATTCTTGACAGAGATGGATAGGCACTGGGGAAAAGTATTGAAATTTCTACTAGGGCACTGTAGAATCCGCTGGATCAAGACCACTGATATTTCTTTCATCAGTTATATACGTTATTGGAGACCTGAGTTCACTGGGGCCATGTTTTTAATTTATTTTACTGACTTGATAAAGCATCTCTTAATCTAAATCTTGTTCATCACTGATGACTTGGGCCCATGAAATCTCTGAGTTTCCTAACTATAATCAGACCCAAATACTTTCCTTAAATACTATTTGATAAAAAAATAAATATAAATATAAGAAATACTTTTCATAAAGCACTTGTCTATGAAAACAGCCTTGGTGCTCCAATTCATGGACATCAGTAATTTTCAAAAGATAAATACTCTCCCCCAAGAAAATGGGAACAAATGTCTTAAGGTAGTTTTTGCCTTGCACAAATCTATAGAGAATCACTTAAGGACTCCAGACAACAGTTGAAGGTCTCAGCCTCATAAAACAACTATTTTAATTAAATGCAGAGATTCTCCACCAACTTCAGTCGTCAATTATTTAAAACCTTTTTTTTAAAGGCATTAAAATGGTATTAATAAAGATGCTGACAAACTCATGACCATGGAGAAGAGAAATTCGTTTTCAATGAAAGTGATGGTTACTGTTGCTAATATAATAGCTAGGAAGGTCTGGGCACTTCCCTCATGTTGTTTAAATTAATCTAGAAAGCTCTCCATGTGTGGTTTGTTCCACACACATGCCCTGAAAAAATGTGACTGCAAAAGGCAACAAAAGGAATAGATGATGTCACCAAAATGGCGACATGAGTTGTTTCTGATTTCACTCTCCCTCACAAGAAGAACTAACAACTATTCAAGAACAAAACAGCACTGAGAGAATCCTAGAATACAGGGTGAGTCTAGAGTACCCCCTGCACCACAGAGACTAAGGCCGACTGTATTAGAAGGGTAAAAGAAATGGCTATGGGTTGACCACATTGCCCGCCCACAAAATAGCTCAGCACCACACAAAGAGGACCCCCTGAGCCTCTGCTTCCTTCAGTGGGAAGAGAGAACCTGGGGAGGACATCCAGCCACCACAGCCTTATGAGTTGTCTGCCGGAGCCCAGACTGTGATCTCGCACCACAGGGATTGCATAGGAATCTGCAGGGCTCAACCGCGGGGAATCTGACTGACGCAGGAGCAGGAGGGAATTCTCACAACCAGCACAAGGATTTTGGCAGACTGAGATCACTTCTGCAGTTCCCAAGTACTAATCTCAACCAGCAGCTGGGTTCGTCAGCGGAACCAGAACAGGGTTCACTCTGACCATGAAACTTGACAGGTTACCAATCTGCCCGATTCAGATCCTCGAATGAGGACCTTTGCTGGCCCTCAAGCCCAGCTGGTCCATGCTCAGGCAAGGAGCTGAATCAGCCCCATCCACTATGAGGAGTCTTCTGGCCCCATCTGACCAGAGAAGCTGACAACAATTTCTAGAAGTTCTGTGATTAAGCTGTGCTCAAACCAAGAGGTGAGTGAACAGAGCTGATCGCCCCCAGAGCAAAGCCAGTACGAAGCGTGGCGTATTCCCGTGCTACCCACAGAGAGGGGGATTCATTCACAGCTGAGGTTGGAGACAGCGCCCAGCTTCTCCCAACCGGAGAAACTGGGAACTTAGGAGAAGCATGGAGTGCCCCCCCTTCCTGTCCAGGCAAGAAAGCTACAACATAACCCCACATATTACAGGATCTAATTTTACGTATAAATTTATAAAAATATTTATAAACAAGAGGATATGTGTAGAATTCCCAAAAGAGAAGTTTGGCAAATTTGACTTCATTAAAATGCAAAATGATTCTGTGATAAAGATTGCACTTTCTCACTGGAAGAAAACATTTGCAACCCTTGTGACTAACCACTGGTAAATACTTAGAAGCAAAGACCCCCTCAAATTGCCAATTAGAAAAGTGAAAGAATAAGTAACTGAACACAGAGGAGGACATGAGAGTAGCTCACGAACATATGAAAAGTACCTAAGTTCATTGGGAGTCTTGAAATTGCAAAGAAACAAAGAAAAGACAAGAGCCTATTTTTTACTCACCTGAGGAGCAAAAATTAAGGAGTCGATAATCCCCAGTACTAGCTGGGGCTCGCACATAGTGGTGATGGGAATATGAGTTGATAAATTGATAAAAAGTGATTTCGCATATCTAACAAAACTACAAATGTGTGTGACTTTTTTTAAAATTTCAGATTGTTTTTTATTTTTTTTATTTTTTATTTTATCTTATTTTTATTTTTTTTAAACGTGTGTAACTTCTGATCCAGCCCTTCCATATCTAAACTTCTATCCACAGAAGTAAGACGACCAATATTTAAAGGTGAATGTTCCTTAATGTTCTCTGCAACACTGTTTGTAGCAGTAAAAGCTGCTAACCTACTTCCCTAGGAGAAGAGGAGCTGGATAAACTGTCATACACCACACGAGACGGTCTGTGGAACACTCTACAACTATTGAAAAGAAGAGATTTAATGAATGTGTAGTGAACCGAAAAGACATTCATTATATGCCTTTCACATAAAAAAGAGAACCAAGTAATGTGTGTAGTACAATATTAAAATGAAAAAAAAAAATCTTCATGTCTGAGTATATTTGTAGCTAAGCAGGAGAAAACATGGAGCATACCAAATAGTTAACATCAATTTCAAAAAGTAGGGAGAGAGGATCTGTAGATCAGAAAGAGAAAGGAGATGCCTAATATTTGATTTGCTACATTATTACTTTAGGATTTTAAAAAATACAAATATATTCTAAAAGCAATATAGTACCATTGTTTGCTGATATTTTTTTTTTCTTTCGGCTAAAACTTCACCTGTACCTTTGCCTACGTTATGTCCCTACCACTGTCATCTGGCCTCTCAAACCAGGTCACTCATGGAAAAACTGACTGACCTAAGACTGCATATGTTTCAAAACATTTTACTTACTAAAACATTGCCCAAGTGCGACCTAACAGAAGTTCTCTGATAATTAGTAGTAAAGAAGAAATTTCAACCAAATTTTCCCTGTATTTAACAAAGAGAGGAAAAAATGTAATACAGGCCTCTTGTATCCTAGCTCTCAGAAACTCTGAAAAACAATCCATGATCTAGGCTTTCTATTCATTGCAAAAATTGGGGCCTAGGAGGAAGGTATCTCAAACCAGGTATATACAGTCAGAGTTAAAGAGCACTCCAAAAACTTACAAAACAGAATCTTGGAGCAACAAGATTTAACCAGCTTGTATTCAATTAACCTTGCAGATATACAAAACTAACTTGCCTACTGGAAATACAGGGTTGACTTTCCGGTTTTTTTATTGCCCACAGGAATTTTCTGATGAGTTGATTTCAATCTATGGGAACTAAGCTAAGAAGTTATGGCATGACATCAGAGAAATAAAAAGGTTTAAGATCTGTTGTAGTGATCCTTCTGTATCAGTCCAGATACCAGCTGGAAAAAAGATAGAATATGAAAATTTTAAGAAAAGACTCCTTGAGGGGATATGGGCAGGGTATAAGGAAATCACAAGATCCTCAGGGCTCGTCATCCCAGTTGCCACCACTCCTATGCCTGAAGAGGGAAGGGGAGGAAGTTGTTACCAAGAGAGAGCTGCATGGAGGAGACCAGCTTCCAGGAGCTGTGAGCCTCCGTGGAAGGACATAACCAGACAGCGAAGAACCTATAAGGAGGGGTGCCTCCCCATTGGCCAAATCCAACTCAAAACCAGAAAGCAAGAGAGACTATAAGTGTAATCTGCCAAGGTCAGCCTGCTGGCCGTAGAGCAGGGTGGAGGATGGGGGCAGTGGCCCTGAACAGACAAAGGAAGATACCCAGGACAGCATCTGCCTCGCCACTCGACGTCAGGCTGGTAATGCTTTAAGGAAGCACACAGTATCTTTCGGCACAGTCTGTGGAACAGAAACATGTCGTTCAGACGGCAAACCGAACGGCACAAACATGCCTTTGGCAGTGAGGTCAAGAACAGGGATTCATTCACTGCTAGGGAATGTATCTTTTCCCAGAACAAAAAGGTCACTAATTTTAGACTTGGCTTCCCCTAATCCATTTGTAGGACCCAAATGTCCTACAGACATATGCATCCTCAGGGCCAACATCAATAAACCTGGAAGCTCATTTTCTTAGCATTATTTGTTTCCAGCGGCTCAAAGCTGTGTTGCTGGCTGCATGCGGGCAAGCACGTTGTGCTGGTCTCCACTCAGGCCAGTGATCCCTCCATGCGTCTGTGCACACTACGGTGGACAATCAGCGCTATATGAAGGGCCTGGACTTCCTGGCCTCTCACTGGACTATTTCAGGAGCAATATCACCTGACGACGGACTTGTGGCTGTGAGATGATGCGTCACTATAGGATCTCAACACAGGGTAAGTTCAGGTGTTCACCTAAGAGTGTCACACGCATCGCTACCCCTATAATGAAAAGTACACCAGAACGTCCTTCATATTGTCTGCTTGCTAGGGTCTACATCTTCAGAGAGATGACAGATTAAAAAATACATACATACATACATAGATTCTTAACTCTTTTCCTACATTTTCTTCAGTTCAGAAAAATAAAACTTGGTTTATTTTATATTCTAAGTAGATCAAGCTTTCATCTAAGAATTTCAGAGAAAAGTGGGCACTGTATGCCCACCAAAAAAGTATTTTGGTAATCAGTTACTTGGTATTAAAAAAAAAAAAAAAAAGGCGGTCAGAGAAGGATTCACTGTTGAGCTTTCACCAAGCACCACTCTTGCTTATTATGAAATGAACTCCTGGCCTCCACAGCCCAGTTTGTGAAAGACAGTACACTGGTAGAGAACTTCAGACCCAGATGGTTTCACTGGAAAATTCTACTGAAAATTCAAGGAAGAAATTATACCCATTCTGCACAATCTCTTCCAGAAAATAACAGAGAAAACATACTAACTCATTTCATAAAGCCAGCATTGCCCTGATACCAAAATCGACCAAAATATTAAAGAAAACTAGCGACCCAAACTACAGACCTCATGAACATAGATCAAGGGCCAACAAACTACGGTCTGTGAGCCAGCTGTCTGTAAATAAAGTTTTATTGGAACATAACTGCCTTTGTCCAGTTGCTATGGCAAAGCCGAACAGTTGAAGATGTAACAGCACATACACGGTCCACAAAAAAACAATATTTATGTTAGAGCCCTCTACAAAGTTTGCCAACACCTGATAAAGATGAGAAATTCCTTAACCAAACAACCACAGAGTTGAGTGAACTAATACGTAAAAGCATAAACTACATAGAGATCAAGTCCACCCAGGGGGAGATGAGGTAGGGGTGGATACCAGAGCCAACGCCAGGTGAGGAGGGCATCTATGCATGGAGACAGGGGCCGCAGCCCAAGCAGACAAAGAGAGTGACTGTTCAGAGCTGTGGGGTCCTGCAGTGGGCTGAGCGATTTGAGTTTCCTAGAGGAAAGACATTCCTGGCAGATGGAGCCCCTTGTAAAAATCTGTGATGGAGCATGAAGGGGGGGGAAGAGAAGGCTGGGAAGGCACAGGGCTGGGTCCGATGAGGGAAACAGGAACCAGATGGTGGAGATAGGGTCCTGCAGTCAATCTGAGAAACTTAATTTTTGTCTTAAGGATGAGCATGAAGGTTATGTCGAGAGAGGATGAGGGAGATATTTATTCCTCGAGTGTGACATGATCAGAAGTTCCCATTGATCCGACCCTGGCTTTCCCCTGGCATTGCTGGGTCTTACCGTCACTGTGGAATTTTTTCCTCCAGTCATTGCCTGGGAAACAGAGGCAGCCAGGAGGGGAGAGGAGAGAATGAAACTGGTTTTTCAGAGTTCCTTTCTTGCCTGGGGGATGGCTGCTTTCCTGCGTTTAAAGGGGAAACTCAACTTGCTTATAAAGTTGTTGTTAGGTGACTTGGCAATATATTTGTTTGTGTAGAGTCAGTAGACCAGCTGAGCAGCAGCTCGTGCCTCTGCTTATGTGCCCTCTGCTGCACCGAAGACACATTTAAATTTCCTAGCCAGTCGTGACTAAATGGAAACTGAAATCCTACAGATCCCAACAGAGGTATTACGGTGTTCTTAAGGGGCTTTTCTTCACTTGTTCCTCATTCTCAGTTTTCATCAGGGTTATGTAGATGGAGGCTTGTGAGAACTCTCTTGAGCACGCAGCTATGTTCACGTTCAGATGGGTAATCATCCTTCTAGACCGATCTTATTGTCAAGGAAGGAAAAGGGAGAAAATAGGAGACAAGGAGATGCAGTTTCTGCCCCAGGCACAGTGTGTTCTCATCTGAGAATGTGTTAAGATTTCCAAACTGGATTACTGTCCCAGTGGTTGATATTTTTAGATTATACTGATAATCAGAGAAGTTATCTGAAAAGTAATTAAACAAAAGAGCTTCTTAATCCACACTAATGGAAACCCATATTATAGACGTGTGTTATTATTAGAACACAGTAGGCACTCAAATATGTTTTGAATAAATGATTGAGCAAATATCCTCCTGGGAATTGAAGGACTTATCTTATAAACATTTGGTGTTCCAGTATAAAGACTAAACTATTTGGACATGTCCCTCTGTGGGATTTTCACAGCTTGGGACAGATTTTGTTTTGTTTTGCCTGCTTCTGTTTGCTTGATAGTGAAGATTTGAAATCTGAGGCTTTCCAAGTGCAATTCGTCAATCTTGAGCCCTCTATTTCAACAGAGCACACTTAAACTACGTTTTTTATTCTTAATTTATTCAGAGGCGCCGCGTCAGCCTTTTTTGATAAACTGATGAAGGGGCACCCTCTGCCCCTCACAAAGTCTTAGTTTATAGCACAGGATGATTTCTTGGAAAAGACCAAAGTAACATCATTTGGAAGACAGGTCAAGTGGTAGCCAATTAGCTATCTAAGCCCTTTATCTGAGTAAATTTCCAGAGTTCTCACACGTGGCACAATTTATGAGTTCCTTCCTGTCTGCCTGTAAATGCATTCAGGTTTCCCCCTTAAGAAAATCACACTTTAGACACTTTATCTCATTCCTTCCTTTCACTGCCAAACTTCTTGAGAAACGTCTTCCCTGTTACTTTCATCGTCCGGCCATCAGCTTCCGCCATAAGTCCGTGGAACAGAGCTTCCTCTGATCTCCTGCAGGTGCTTCTCACTGCCTGAACCCAGACGAAAGCCAGCCAGGAAAAGACTCCAAGGGATTTCTTCCTAAGATTTAGCTTCCAGAGGCCAAGAGCACAGAGTAGATCCAGGAGTTAGGGCTGAAGGGTGAGAAAAAGGAAAATAGCCAGCACACTTTAGTTGGGCATATTTGCGAATTAATGATTCCATTTTTGAAGGTATAATTAATTCATACTGCTAGAGATATGAACCATTCCCATTAAAAAAGTCAGCTTAATACTTAACTTGAAATTTCATCCTTGCACGATCTCACTTATAAAAAGAGCATATGATCTCAGACACTCCTAAAAACTCTAAGACTCTTGTTTTCTGGCCAATCATCGAGCATCCGTAATTCAAGTTGATAAGCCACGTGCTTTCTGAAGTGCGAGCCTCCCTAGGAGAGTCTGTGGAACCACATGAAAGATGTTATTGCTCTTTCCCACAAGAGGCTCCCTAGAAAAAGCTGGAGGGAGATCCGAGCATGTGATCAACACAAGACATCGCAATTGGTGAACTAACACTTTTCCTCAGCGCTCGGCTCGGTCACTGAGTCAAATGCAGCCCTCGCTGCACTGTTGCAAGTACTGAAAGCATCCTTGCGTCTCATCAGAGAGGAACATCCTTCGTTCTGGACTTTTACATCCTGCTGGCCTAGAGCACTATTTATCGACACTCCCTAGCCCATGTCTCTAACAGTGCTTTCTCATTTTTCTCCTGCATATTTCCCCTAACCAAAAGGACTAAGGAGCTTCGTTGTCTGTAATTTGTGTTCCTAACAGAATAAGGATATTGAACATGCATGTTCAAATATCCACGAACTCTCAGATTCCGATATGATCTTCAACCATTCCCAGGAAAACGTTCCCTCCAGTAATTGAAAATCACGAAACTAGAGTTCTTGGGCCAAACAGGGGAAAGTATTCAGACTGAAGATATCTAGATGTTATTTTGATAGCCCAACTTTCTCCTCGAGTATTTCCAACAAGCCAGACAAAGGAGTTCCCCCTGGCTTTCCACGATTTGATCTAGACTGAGCCCGTCACAAACATACATCTGGGATAGAGTTATTGGCCCCAACAGTCTTCATAAACGTAAGACACAGTCTTTCTTGGCCAGTGCCACCCATACAATATGGGACCTTTACCTGTGGAATTCACATCTACGAGAATGTGACAACTGAAGTAAAGCTCTTGGCTGAGCCGGGATCTTAATAGGGCAGACTTCCAGCTTCTGGTTCTTGCACCATTCCTTTTCTCAGCCTTTCGCAATTCCATCCGCCTTCTTACCATGATATCTGGTGCCTTCAGAGGGTCTTTCCCATTTCCCTGATTAAACCTTTTATCCAAAATCTATTTGCCCTAGAATATAGATCACTAATAACAACTTAAAGCGCTCCCCACGGCACCTGCCCCACATACACACACACACATACACCAAATAGGATTTGAATACAAGCAGCCATCAAGTCAGACGTGCAAGGAGCAAGCCAAGCACCTGTGGAGACTGAGATGGATCTCCAAAAGAAAAGGGTTAAACATCAAATCCCCTAAGTTTCTGACCGCCCCTCGGCCCTGACCCAACTTTTGGTACCCATCCTAAAATTCTGAGATCCTCTACCCCCACCTGATCGAGATGGGGGCCTCCTTTTTTTTTTTTTTTTTTTGATAGAACAGCTTTATTGAGGGGCACCTGGCTGGCTCAGCCGTTAAGTGTCTGACTGCAGCTCAAGTCATGATCCCAGGGTCCTGCGATCGAGCCCCGCATCGGGCTCCCCGCTCGGCGGGAAGCCTGCTTCTCCCTCTCACACTCCCCTTGCTTGTGTTCCCTCTCTCGCTGTCTCTCTCGGTCAAATAAATAAAATCTTTAGAAAAAAAAAAAGAACAGCTTTATTGAGACACAATTCACCCATTTAAAGTGTTCAATTCCGTGGTTTTTACTATAGTTAGTAATACTGCCTTTGTGATGGTGTGGTATATTTTTTGGTATATTCTCAAAAAAGTTGTACCATGTTTCATTCTTATTATCCAGTGTGTGATGGTTTTTATTTCTCCACAACCTGCTAACATTTGTTATTATCTCTTTTTAATTGTAGTCATCTTAATGAGTGTGAAGTGGTATCCCATTGTGGTTTTGATTTGCATTTCCCTGAGAAGTAAGGATGTTGAGCACCATTTCATTTGCTAAATGGCCATTTTTATACCTTCTTCAGTAAAATGTCTACTGAGATTTTATGCCCATTTTTTAATGGGGTTATACATCTTTTCATTACTTAGGTGTAAGTGTTCTTTCTATATGTATATGTAAGTCCCTTATCAAATATATCATCTGCAAATATTTTCTCCAGTACTGTGGGTGGTCTCCTTGCTTTCTTGATATATCCTTTAAAACACAAAGTTTTAATTTTGTTGAACTCCAACATATCTATTTTGTTGTTTTTGTTCACTTCTCAGAAGGTTTTATCTAAAGCAGTATCAAAGTGATTTTGTCCTATACTTACTTCCAAAAGGTTTATAATTTTACCTCTTACATTTAGTCCTATGATCTATTTTGAGTTAATTTTTGCGTATGGTGTGAGAAAGGACCTATTTGCATGTGGATATCCAGAAATCTCGACACCCTTTATTGAAAAGACTGTTCTTTCCGCATTGAATTGTCTGGGTACCCTTGTTGAAAATCAATTCAACATGTAAGGGCTTATTTATAGACTCTTAATATCATTCTATTGTTCTATTTGTCTACTCTTACGCCTGTACCAGACTGTTCTGAATACTATAGCTTTGTAGTAAGTTTTGAAATCAGGAAGTTTTGACCCTCCAACTTTTTGATTCTCTTTCAAGATTATTTTAGCTGTTCTAGGTTCCTTGAACTTCCGTATTAATTTTAGGATCATCTTGGCAATTTCTGCAAAGAAGCCACCCGAGATTTTGATAAAGGTTGTGTTTAATTTGTAGACCAATCTGAAGAGAATTCCCATTTTAACAATATTAAGTTTTCGAATTCATGAATATGGGATGTCTCTCTACTTAATTAGGACCTCTTTAATTTCTCTCAAGGTTTTCTTTTGTCTTCAGAGTATAAGATTTGTATTTCTTTTGTCAAACTTACTCCCACTTTATTCTTTTGGTTGCTGTTATAAACAGATTTTTTCATCTTAATTTGCAGATTGCTCATGTCTACCATACAGAAACTCAGCCGATTATTGTATATTGATCCTGTATCTTGAAACTCATTTACCAGTTCTCATAGCTTTTAGTAGATTTCTTAGGATTTTCTATACATAACATCATGCATCTACAAATAGATAAAATTTTACTTCTTCCTTTCTAGTTTGGAAATCTTTTATTTCTTTTTCTTTCCTAAATTCCTTGCCTAGAATCTCTAAAATAATGCAAATGGAAGTGGCAAAAACGATCGTCTTTGTCTTGTTCCTGATCTTAAGGTACAGATAGATTCCGTCTACCACCATTAAGCTGGATTTTAGCAGTGAGGTTTTTTGTAAATTCCTTTGTCAAATTGCGGAAGTTTCCTTCTGTTCCAAGTTTACTGAATGTTTTTATCCTGAAGTAGTATTGTGTTTTGTCAAATGCTTTTTCTGGGTCTATGGAAGTGACTGTGTGGTTTTGGGCTCTTTATTCTGTTGATGTGGTGTATTACATCAATTGATTTTCAACTGTTAAACCATAAACTGCATTCCTGGGATAAATCCTACTTGGTCATGGCATATAATTCTTTTTATATGCTACTGAATTTGGTTTGCTAGTGTTTTGCTAGTATTTTGTTGGAGATTTTGGCTTGCATATTCGTAAGATATTGGTTCATAGTGTTTTGTTTTCCTTTGATATCTTTGTCTGGTTTGGCTATCAGCATAATACCAGACTCATATAATGAATAGGGAATGTTATCGTCTCTTCTATTTTCTGGAAGAATTTGTTAAAATTGGTATTGATTTTTCTCTAAATATTTGGTAGAGTTTACCGGTGAAGACATCTGTGCGTGGGACTTCTTTTGTGGGTAGTTTTTGATGATTAATTCAATCTCTTCACTTGCTATAGACCTATTCAGATTCTTTCTTGAGTCAACTTGGATAGTTTGTATCCTTCTCGAAATTTATGCATTTCATCTAAGTTACTAATTTGTTGGTATGCAGTTGTTCATATTATTTCTTTATAATTCTTTTAATTTCTAAAAGTCAGAAGTAATATTCCTCTTTCATTCCTGATATCTCCAATTTGAGTCTTTTTTATTTTTTTGCTTGGTCAGTCTAGCTAAAGGTTTGTCAATTTTGTTTATCTTCTCAAAGAATCGAGTTTTGGTTCTGTTGATTTTCTCTCCTGCTTTTTTCTAGTCTCTATTTTTTAAGATTTTATTTATTTATTTTGGAAAGAGAGAGAGAGAGAGCAAGTACAAGCTGGGAGAGCATTACAGGGAGAGGGAGAGAGAGAATTCCAAGCAGACTCCATGCTAAGCACAGAGCCCAACACAGGTCTGGATCCCACAGTCCTGAGATCAGGACCTGAGCCAGAAGCAAGAGTCAGATGCTTAGCCTACTGATCCACCCAGGCACCCCCATTCTCTATTTTGATAATGTCTTTCCTAATTTTTATTATTTTATTCCTTATGCTTGTTTTTGGTTTAATTTGTTATTCTTTATCTAGTGTTTTAGGGTGGAAGATTAGAATATTAACTTGAGATCTTTCCTGTTTTTAATATGAGCATTTACAGTTATAAGTTTAGCTTTGGCTGCATCTCAAGTTTTGGCAGGTTTTGTCTTCATTCATCTCAAGGATTCTCTGATTTCCCTTGTGATTTCTTCTTTGACCCATTGATTACTTATACATGTTTGATTTCCACCTATTTGTGAATTTCAAAAAAAAATTTTTTTTTTCAGTTTAATGGAAATGGGTTTGGGAGTGAGTATTAGAGGTACCATCTTAGATCCCTAGAAGTGAACTAGCCCCAGCCTAGAAGAAAATCTAAAGAGAAGTCTTCCATCTCTTCAAGATAAACCTGGTACCCATGGTTCCATCTCAGGGCACCCCCAGTTTCCAAGAGTGTGAAGGCTATGGCTTTCAAAACAGATTTTCTCTCCCTCTCTCTCTCTCTCTTTTTTTTTTTTTTTTTTTTTGGCTTTCAGATAAAATTTCTTTCCTGAGGGGCACCTGGGTGGCACAGCGGTTAAGCGTCTGCCTTCGGCTCAGGGCGTGATCCCGGCGTTCTGGGATCGAGCCCCACATCAGGCTCCTCTGCTATGAGCCTGCTTCTTCCTCTCCCACTCCCCCTGCTTGTGTTCCCTCTCTTGCTGGCTGTCTCTATCTCTGTCGAATAAATAAATAAAATCTTAAAAAAAAAAAAATTTCTTTCCTGAGATATCCTGAGTGTATCACTGGAGCTGAAAGAGAAAAGAATGAAGGAAAACAAAAACAATTGGAAGAAAGAGCAGAGAGTAAATAAGTACACAAAAGCAAAACCAAGATCTTCCATTTTGCTGGAGTTTGATAAATGTGGCTGATTGGCAATTTACTTTATGCAAATCTAATGACAGAAGACAAAACCCATAGAAATCCCCAATATAATCTAGGAACTATGAGGTTTGCTTCTTCTATTCTCCCAGGCGCTGCCACCTGCTTTTACTGACTCCCATGGTGACCTGACTCCTCCCCACTGTCCGATCCCTTACACCAACACAATTTCATTTTTCATGCTCAGTGAAACTTCCTTTTCACCAGTATTGTCAGATTCCTGATATATCTGGACCCCCTGTTTATGCATAGCTGCTTTATCTCCAGAGATTTTTAAATCCCACCAATGAATAAATTGTTCTTTACAATATACAATGTGTTATTAGGGCTTTTTAAAACTGGCAAAGTCTAGGTTAAAGTAATGTGTACAAGCTCGTGTTCTTCACCATTACTTCATAAGAATTGAGTTTACAGGTTGTTAGAAAATAATTTTAATAAATTGGAGAGTATATCGTAATGATTCAGAGTTTGGGCTCTGAATTACAGATTCCTGAATTACAGTCCCAAATTTGTTTTTTACTAGCTCTGTGACCCTGAGTATATTACTTAATCTCTTCAAACTTCTGTCTACATATCCATTATATAATAAGTTATATATAACAGTAGACGTGTGATAACAGTACTTGTTAGAAATGTTCTTGAGCTTCCACTATGCGACATGAACTGATCTCAGTGCTTGCCATCCATGTATTAACTCATTTCATGCCTATTGTATGTTTGGTACCATAGTGACACATGATAAAACACTTAATAAATGGTTGATATTATTAATAATGTTATTGAACCAATTTAAATGTTGACTACTTATTAAAAATCAGAACTAAAACAAGGATCTATCACTTTCTATCACAGTGAAGACTACCTTAGCCTTTATAGAATGTAATCTTTCTACACACTATTTGTTTTCCACTGTGTTGTAGAAATAATGAGGCCACATTTTACAAAAGATATTTGAATTAGCACCATGCTTGACAGTGAAAAAAACGAAAGAATTCTCTTTTTTGACTTAGCTCAAACATAACCTTCTTCACGATTCCCTCCTGCTAATCCCCCACTGCCCCTCACCCACCCCGCCAATCTGGTGGTTCAGCTGTTATCATCTTATCACACTCAATTTTAATAATCTCTTCAATAGATTTCACTGAAGAATTAGTATACAAGTGCTTAGTCATTTTCAGTGCACTAGCGACCAAAGATTTAATGAGAAGTTGGGCCCACTTTTTAGGAAGTTTCTCCCTACCCACAAGTTCCAGAAAGAGACTTTGGATTTCACATGGAAAGTACTCAGTGGTTAGGGCTGCCTGCCCACAAGAATCAAAACCCCAAACAAAACCCATATGAAGCTTCTGTGTCCAGGATGTCTGAGTGACCCCCTTGCCCAGCTGCATGCCGCAGTATATCAAAGGGTGTTTTAGCTCCTGGTTGACATATGTTATTATTTTTCATTCAAATCTAAAAGAGCGGAATGTTGTCCGTGTTTGAGGAGATGGCCAAGAGGCATTCATTCTGTTCACAAATAAATTATTAAGCACTAAATTTGCCAAAGCGATTTTCTGGACATACATTTTATTCATCTGCAGAGCAGAATATTTACACACTGGATATGCTGGAAGTCCAGCGAATACTTCAGTCAGCAATTCATTTAATGGCCAGCCCAATTTGAGGAAGCTCTCAAAATACTCAAGGTAAAGTCACAGTAAACAATTCGATTGCATCCAGTTTGGATAGTAAATGTAATTAAATCCTTGGTGTAATTAAATCCTATCCATCCTTGTCTGAATGGATAGGTCTTTTAAGGTATTTCCAGTAGTAACAACACTATCATTTCTTGAACACGTGCTTCGCTAAGATGATGGTCTCTAATCCTTACATCAATTCTAAAGATAGTTATTAACTTCACTGACAATCCTTTAAATTCAAGAGAGATCTCTGCTAAGAAATATGCCATGACAAAGATACTCTGCTAAGTAGCTGATTAACTGGAAGACAGAAGAGGAATTCCCAGTCAGCCTCAATTTAGACGTAGCATAAAAGAGTGTGGGAAAGCTACATTTCTTTCTGGTACCTTCCCTCTCTTATAACAGCTTGCTGGCATCCCACTCCTTAGAATGTATGACAGAACATCCACATGGAAACAAGCCCTGTATCAAATGTGGAAAAAACAATTCTACTTAAGAATTTCCACTCGATTAAAAGTAAATTAGTACATATCAAGTGTTTATGCACCTATTACCCCTGATACAACATTACAAGGGAGATATACTCATTTTATAGATTAGAAAAGTAAAGTTCAGAGAAGTTGAATTATTTTCCCAAAGCAGTTAGTAAGTGGCGAAGTCCAGACTCGCATCCAGGTCTTCCTGGCTCCAGAGCCTTTCTTTTTCCATTGCTGCCCTGCCAAGCCCTGGGTGAGTTGCTTTCCCTTCCTATTTTATTCTTAAAATGTAACTCTTGGCTTCACAACTTAAGAACACAATGTTATTTAAGAAAGACATAATTCCAATACCTTTAAAAATTGTGAAACTCTCCTCATTAACAAATTCTGATAGAGGTTAAAAAAATTATTCCCAAAGTTTCCCCGTCTCATGCAGCCCTTCCATGTTCCTCCTCCACATTCTTCCATTTGGTTAAGTCGAGGCAGTTAAATACCTGGGGTGGAAGGGCTTTACTAAAACCTTTTACAACAGCTTTCACCAGGAGCCCCAAGAAGCACTGAGAAATCCAATCATTACATTAAAACCAATTTACTGGAGCTATCGTGGGGAAAGAGACAGCATGTATTTTTAGCGACCAATGTGCTAGCCATGTTTTATCTCCTCTTACTCGATTGAGAAGAGTAACGAAAATAGGGACTATAAGTTATCAACATGTAAAAGGAGAAGCGGCTATTAAAACTTCACATGATGGAATGGAAATTGAAGAGAAAGTAAGAAAGCTTCGGCTGAAAAGTGAACTGAATGACCCTTGCAGGAGCTGGAGTAACTACTGGGCAACTCGCTAATACCTTCTCACAGGAGGGAGAGCTGGAAGTAGAGCTACTGGCCTCTTCATTTCTTTAGTTTTTTTTAAAGATTCATTTATTGATTTACTTAAGAGAGAGTGAGCGAGAGAGAGCAGATGCGTGCGCGCACACACACACAGTGTGGGGAAGAGGCTGAGGGGGAAGCAGACTCCCCGCTGAGTGGGGAGCCCAAGGCTGAGCTCCATCGGGGCCCTGGGATCATGACCTGAGCCCAAGGTGGACGCTTAACCGACTGAGCCACCCAGGCATCCCAGGCCTAATTTTTTAATACGGTCAAAAATATAACGAATTTGGTATTAACGTCCCCACAACACTAGAGCTAGGCATAAGGCCCGAGTTTTCAGAACTTCGGAATCAGAGAGGTCAACTAACTTCTTAAGATATCAGTAGGAAAGCACCCGCGCTATGGCTTAAACCCAGGTCTATCCGAGAGCAAAGTCTGCACTCTGAGCTGCATTATGACTTGTAGACAGAACTCTACCGACGCCACCACAAGGAAGGACGGCACAGCGTAGAAGAAGGGCATAGAGTGGAAACCTCCTCTCTTTTCTAACTGTATACCTGCAGCAGTCGTTTAATTTTCCGAAAGTTTTTTTTTCATTTGTACAATGGGGATAATAATACTTTCAAGAATGCCTAAGCGGAGGCCCTTAGCATCATGCCAGGTGCAAAAGAACTTACATGTCTGTTTTATTTCCTGTCTTTAAAACATCCATGGAAAATATTTTATAACTTCATTAGAAGTTCTCTTAAAATCTAACTTAATATGTCCTTGCATCAATTACATTGTGCGTTCTGTTCTAAGATTAATATTGCTAGTTGAGAAACTAAGAAATGAGAGGTTGAGAAAAACAAAACGTAAAACAAAACAAAAGAAAATGTAAGTGTGAAGTTCTATATAGAGAAGAAAAAATGTGTAAATTCTCTCCATTAGTTGAGCTTCACTCAAATGAATTGACCTTAAACAACATGTTTCAGTAGCTTTTGCTTCGAGGTATGTAAACAACAGAAATCTACATTGATAAATACGTCACATCTGCTTTGATTTGCGAAACATTCTGATTAAAGGTATTTCCCATTTTACGTGCTTGGTTCATCCCATTTGCGGTAACTTTAGCTACAATCAAAAGCTCCAATGACTGACAACAGTTCTCTCAACAAAATAGCAATTTCATAGCAAACACCTTTGTCTAACTATCCTGTGAGGTTTAGTTCTGGAGGGAGTGGTTTGGACAGAAGAGTTCTTTTTAATGAAAGAAGATAAAAACATCCTTTCTTCTCTGTGGCATTTCCTGAGCACCTGAGGCTTTTTACATTAATAACTCAGTGAGACATTGGAACAACCTCTATTTCTCATTTTCCAGTTGTCAACCTTGAAGAAGAAGAAAACATGAAATGTTTCCTAATACCTAACCAATTATCTACTCTGTATTTATCCGCAATGGACAGCTCACTATCATAAATGTGTCCCACAACTAGGCTCAGCATACATGTCAGCATCCACCCCGGGGACTAGGGCAGACTGGAGTATCATGGCTTTCATTCCTACCGTGACTGTGACCCGATCTGGGCCTTCGAAGACAGGGGCATAGATGATGTGTCTCACTCTCTACTCCCTAGGAATTTGTCGTACCTCCTCCAGAGACTTCCGGGTTCACACATGCCCAGAGAGAAGAGAAGCCCCTTCACTGGGCCAAGCCTCCCTGCAGACTAGCATAACCCAAGCTATACAGTAGTGAGTGCCTTGGACCCCCGAAACACAGGTACTATTGGAGGGCACGGTGTGTCGTAAGGTCGCTCATTTTCTTTGCTTCCTGCCGAGTCAGAAAAATACCTGCACAGCCGCACTAGGTCTAGATACTTTCCCTGGCCTTTTGCTGGAACTTGGCAGCCCTATCAGTAAGCTCAGTGGGAGCATATCCTCTCGTCGTGAATGGTTCCTGAACTGGGGGCTGCCTGCTGCCTGGGGTTGCTGTTGCTGTGCTTTCGCTTTCTTTCGTATCAGGAGTCAGACGGCTTGGGGTGTTCCTCCATTCCACTGTCAATCACTACGGCATCCTCCGTTTTGTTCTCCTCCCTTTCCCAGGGATTCCACCTCTTCATGCCCCAATCAGACTTCGTCACCAGTGCTCCACCTTCATCCACAGCAGCTTGCAAACTCCTGGTTTTACAGAATGACATGCTAAGGTCGCCAAACTATTATCCTGCTCTCTCACCTCATCTGTCAGCCCCAAAATCAACAGAGTTGTGGACAACCACACATCCTTCTCTACTCTCAGCTCTACTTTCAACTTGCTAGTTCAAGCTAGCTCAAGCTCTAATTGCACACAGGTGTGCCGCCAAACTGCCCACAGTAGAGCCCAGCCCCCTGTGGCAGCCATGTGTTTCTCTTTGCTGCAGTGCACTCGCCCCCCATGCAGTTTCTCCAACAAGTGCATTAGACCAGCCAGCATGCTCAGGGTGTCCCTGCAGTCTCACACTACGGGCCACAAGTGTTTAACATATGAGCCCCCCTTCCCCACATAGACGTCAATGGTCAACACAGGATATCCCTCATGGATGCCTCTTTCCCAACACCCATCTGCCCTAGCTGGCTCACCAACTGTTGATTCAAAACCTTGGGAACGTCCCTGGTGAAATCTGAAACTGGACCCTATACAAAGAGGACAAGGAGAAAACCAAGAATGAGGCAGACCATTCCAGATTGACAGGTGGCAGTTTTAATAAGCAAGGGAACTTACAAAGCTTGTGTTAGGTGGTTACAAGACAAGAAGATATCCGCATCTACCCACCAAAATCTTTAAAAAGTATATCTAGAGGTCTTAACCGAGTTCAATCATATATTCGGTCCAGATGTTCCCAAGAACACTTTACTCTCTCAAGGCCGTATCCTTGAAACATCTCCTAGTGTGGGAATGGGAAGGGCAGAGATGGGGAGAGCCTCCGATTGCCCGGGTGCAGCTCATAGGTCTACTGGTGGTCATGTTCTCTTGATGTTCTCCTCCAACAGTAGGATATTACCATGAAAAGAAGCATATTATATAACAGCCCAAAGTAAGGAATAATCAAGACTTTCTATCACTCATGGCTCCTACAGAGGGTGGGGGGGGAAACACTGCTCTGCAACAAAGTGGACATGAAGAAGTTCAATCACACACGAATTATTCAATCTTCATACAGTATTTTGGTGTTTCAAATAGAATCTGGTGTGTCAAGGAAAATAGTTTATTCCACCTGAAGTTATTCATTCAATAAATATTTATTGAACGCCACCTAAATACCAGCACTTTGGTGGCTGCTAGAAACACAAGAGTGAACAAAATCAATATGGTCTCTGCCACATTGCACGGATCTTGAACTTGGGAAGTGATAAGACAGGTGTCCCAAAGGAAGTGATTATTTCAGCATCAAAGGATTAATAGGATATGACCAAATAAAGATAGCATGTTCCAGAGAAGGGATATAGCACCTGTGAAGGCTCAAAATACTGGAGAGCAGGGCAGGAAGTCCAGTGTAGTTGGAGAAAACCAAATGAGATAAGTGAGGTATCATGACGTCAAAAAGTAGGAAGAGCTCAAGTCCTTAATGACTAATGAGCATTGATAAGGTTTCTGAACTAGACACTACTAAAAAATTTAAAGAAATGTAGTGGTGTGACCAGATTTGCATTCTTAACAATCATTTTGGATGCTAAGCTGTAAGAAAAATGGATTGGAGTGAAGGAAGAATGGCTGGAAAGAGACCAGATAGACAACTTCTGGGGAATCCAGACAAGTCAATGGGGCCTAGAGGGAGAGAATGGCAGTGGGGATACAGAGAGATGAACAGTTGAAAGATGCTTAGGAGACAGAGCCAAAGGGATTTAGTGATTGATGGGACGTAGGAGGTGAGGGGAAGAAAAGTCATGGTAATTATCATGTTTCTGAATTAAATAATTGAGAAAGTATCACTCAGGGACAAGAAACTTGTCTTGTAGAAAATACTGGTGTGGACAAAGGGGTGAGGGTTTTCACTTTGTTCATTCTGAACTTGAAATGCCTGTAAAACGTCCAACTGGAGATGTACCAAGGCAGTTGGATATATATGCTTAAAGGATCAAAAGAAAGGACTGGGCTGGAAATGTAATTTTGGCATAAAAAGTATATCCAAAGCCAGAGACAGAAGGTGTAAAGTTTCCCATTCCGGCTGATCGTTACGACTCGCCTGAAGAATACATTTCAAATGTACACATTCTTGGGTCTCCATCTCCAACATGCTGAATCACTCCGGAATCTGAAGACTTATTTGAGGGAGGCCAAGGCTACAGGAAAAGAGACCCTTAAATGGACAATTTATTATAGTCACGACAAGAAATCCCAAGGGTCTAAAATTGAGTAGCAACCATTGAGTCATTAGGGTGATTCAGATGTATGAAGGAGTTCACTCAGCTAGTCGTCACTGATTAGATGTGAGAAACGAAGGAAGGAAGAGTTTAAGGTCATTCTCAAATTTCTGGCCTGAGAACTTGATGGTAGGAGAGTCAGGGGACAGTGGAGGAAATCAGATTTATGGAGAGATATGTTGAGATTTGGACACTGTGTCAAAGACTGAAGCCTTGACTTGACCCCAGTATTCCTTTCCCCTCTTACATAGTAACAGAGTAGCTGATTTTAGTTTGGCACAACGGTCACCCAAAATAAAGGTGACATTTCACACTAACAGCTAGATATAGCCAAATGACTAAGTTCTGGCTAATGGTATGGAATATAAATTTGTTGTTATAAGTTACGTTTGCAACTTCCAGGAAGTGTACTTAAATGGAAGGGTGGGGATTTTTCCCTGCCCTTTCTCCTTCTTGCAGGGGAATATGGACATCGTAGCCAGAGCTCTATTAACAATCTTGGATCATCCGTTTAACTGGGCTATGGAAACCACAAAACAAAGAGCAGCAAGATAGAAAGAGCCTGGGTCTTTGGCTTTTTAAACATGAATTATAAAGAAATTGCTACTTGTTCAGGCTAGATATTTTGTGACTTTCTGTTAGTCACGGCTGAATTCTAATCCTAATAAATATCAAATGTGTTAATTTTGAGTTGTCTGTAGAACTTCGGGGAGGGACATACTGTTGGATGTACTGATATAAAACCAGGTAAGACATCAGCATTGGAGACAGTCTATAAGTGACCACACGGAGGTCACTCCCTGAAAGCAAGTCCATGTGATTTTTCCAATAACCATCAGCAGCCTGATCTAAGAGTGAAAAAGTTAATAAGTGTTCTTTTAGACATTCACATTTGAATTCATTTTCTAACCACAAGTATAGAGTGACTTAGGGATTAATGTTAATTTGTATTTAAAAGATTGCCTTTGAAAATAAAAGATTTATCACAGCTGTTGTTTATATAATTTGCTACTTTTTATAAGGCGCTCAAACCATATGAGAGCAGTATAATCAAACCCTTTTTATTATGGAGAAATTATTACTAAAACCAAATGAGGACATAACCCAATGTGCCAAATACCATACAAGATAGATAAAAAATCATAAATACTTAGGAACAATTACATTCACCTTATTTGTACAAAAATTAAATGCAAGCTTGAGCAACCCCATAGGTAGCTAATTCTTTACAGACTCAAAAATACACGCTCGCAAATCTGAGAAAATATACATGTAGCCACCCGTTAAACTTAAAAAAAAAAAAAAAAACGCTAATCCCACTGTACAAAATATTCTTGTAAGAATACTCGGAAGTTAGTATCTATGTATGTGCTGTTTTTAAATTTTGAAATATCTCCCACAGTAGATCTCATTCGAAGCTACAATCCCTTCCCACTTCTTAGACTAGTTTCTTAAAAATAAGAGCCCTAGCTTCAAATATAAATTACAGAAAATGAATTTCTTATAACACTTTCAAGTTTAAAGGGCTAGAATAAGTGTTCAGGTTGTGCTAGGTTTCCTCCAAAGTAAGTTTGAATAAACAAAACAGCACTCACATGTTTGATTTTGTGGGGTTTTAGTTTTTAAACCCAGGCTACCTGGCCTCTTCTCCCTGTCACGTGTCCATATTCACTCAATCAGGTATTACAAAAATAATTTTAACATAAGAGTCACCAAACCTAAGGAGAAAATACACTATGAAAATAAAAATCACAACATATATGTCAGCTAGATATTAATTTTGTGCTTATCCCCCGGCTAGAACTGTCTCGGCCCCTCATCCCCTCTCCCAGCACAGACTAGCAAGTAGTTCAATCAGTACATCGCGCGATGTCAAGAATCAAACCCACATAGAGCCAGTGAGGGAAGACGGGATTCCTTTGTGCCTCAAACTCATGTGGTCTTGGGACTCAGCTGGGTCAGTGACAAGGAACTGAACCTGTCTTCAATCTCCTGATACAGAGGCTCTTCATTAAGGAGCATCAGAAACCAAAATTAATCAGAAACTTAATCAGAATAATTTGATAGAACTGTAAGGTTTGAAAGCTCCTGCCCAGAGAGTTAGTGTTCCCAGGAGGGGAGCCGGGCGTATCTGG
This sequence comes from Ursus maritimus, assembly GCF_017311325.1. NCBI lineage: Eukaryota > Metazoa > Chordata > Mammalia > Carnivora > Ursidae > Ursus > Ursus maritimus. The sequence goes on from NW_024425452.1 coordinate 26,955,015, forward strand.
TAATAAAACTGGGTTAAGAACCACAAGACCTAGAGTCTTAGTCTTGTTCTGATTCTAATTAGCTGAGTCTGTTTCCTTCTCCATAAAGCAGAGAACTGAACTGGGATGATCTCAGTAGTCTCTTCTGACTTTAAAAATGTAGGTAACAGAAGGGAGGGGGTTTGGGGGAAGGGGTAGCCGGGTGATGGGTATTAAGGAGGGCACATGTGCTGATGAGCACTGGGTGTTATACGCATTCATTAGAATCGTTGAACACTACATCAAAAACTAATGATGTACTATATGCTGGCTAATTGAACATAATAATACAATTTTTTTTTTTTAATATAGGTACTGGGGAATTACAGGTGAATGCTCTGACTTTAGCACTATCTGCTAGAAACCTCCCGAACACAATGTATTCATGTATTGTCATTTCCTTTGGATCTTGGCCTCCAGGAAGTATGTAACTCAAATGTTTTGCTCTGTAGCAAAGTTTTTATCACTACCTCTCTCCTTCGATTGATGTTGGTTCTTTCAAACCAACATTTACATTGTTTTCTTTGCTGTTTAGAATGAAGTTACTGAATTCGTCAAAGTGCAAAAGGAAATTTTTACATCTAGGAAATTTCAAGAAATTTTTAAAACTAAATGTAAAAATTTCCATTAAGGAATTTTCCTTTTTGCATTAAACATGTTATTGGGTAAAATATGGTATAGGAAGGTGATTAAATCAAAATCATGTGGGTTGTTAAAGATTATTTGGTTGTTTGGGGTCTCCTAGGATACTTCGTTGTTTTTCCACCAACCCACACGTCCTCTACATTCCCAATAAAGCCTCTGGAATCCGCTGAGCTTTTTAAGGCTCTCGACATTCTCTATGACTTCACCGTATCATTAAAAATCTAAAGTTATTTAGCATAATTTAATAGTATTAGCAAGATTTGTAACCGTATCCAAGAATATAAACTTGTTTGTTGTGACAACCGCCTGAACACTCCAAAAGGCCATTCAAAGAAAAAACATACCATGTCAAATTTTCAGTAGTTTTATTGAAAAATGCCTCTTTTGTTTCAGAAATAAATAATATAAGGCAGTGAAATTCACAATCTGCAGTTAAAATATAAAAGCAGCAATTCTATGTTCATAGTCTTGCAAACATTTTCCAACTGCTTTTGATAACTAAGAAACATTATGTTCTGAAAAAAAAAAGTTCATACTAAATATACAACACAAACATGCAACTCCATCTCTGCAGAATAATCTGCAATTGGGCATAAATGTTAGTGTGTCTAAAACAAGGAGGTTTAAGGCAATATGGAACTGTATCCAGTTGATACAATACTTTCAGCTACATGGCTTAAGGTTTGTGGTTGTTAAAGAGATGTATAAGAGCATTCTATGCCCTAAGGTATAACAGAAGATAGAAAAGGAAGAGAAATAATTGAAATGGAGTTTTTTTTCTTTCCTCCTTTTCGGTTTGAGGAGGGGAATTACTTGAATCGTGGTATGGTTGAATTGCAAACAAGTATTGGAAAAGATGAACTGCCCTCTCGAAATATACAGTAGTTCTGGGTTCCAGGACTTACTGCTTAACCTAAGAGTTTCACTGAGGCTGCCCTTCCTGCTAACTAAAGGCACAAGGCACGTTCTCTCCTTGCAGCTTTTGCGAGCAAAGTATTTTGCAAGCATTTCAAGGGCAAAGGCAAAAATGTCTACAAGACTGCGTGCAGGGAGCTAGGTTTCCTGCAGAAACAAGGTTCTCTACAGTCAGAAAGCGCACTCTTGGATGAAGCAACGCCGGAAGAAAAAACGCTGATAACAAGTTCACTGCTCTGACCTGCAAATGAAAATCCCAACACCTCCCCCCAGCGTGGCCGCGCGCGCGCGCGGTCTCAGCTTCACTGCCCTGGGCCGCGGGGCAGGGCGCGCCGCCAGCGCCCGTGGGGAGGCTGCTCTTCGCCAGGCTCGTCGGCGCCGTAGTCCTCGTACTCGTCCGCCGTCCGCTCGGGCTCCACCGGCACGATGAAGGGCTCGCGCTCGGGCGGGTAAGCCCCGCCCTCGGGCACGTAGGGCTCTGTCCGATTCAACATGACAGTTACGGCATGATTTGGAAGGCACACACACAGCAAAAGCTAAATCATCACCCGAGGTGATGGCACTCCAGTCTTAATCTCATCACTATAAATAGATAGGTTACAATGTTCTGATTACGTCCATTTGCAGAGAGAATTTGGCGATGATCAAATAATGAAATGGCCCTTTTTTTTTAACCTTCAAGGATGCAGCAGTAAATACAATCATTGCACAAGTGCCTGGGACCGGTCAGAGGCTGCGCAGAAGACCTGCGAGCGCACAAACCTAGACAAGATTTTCGCAAATCCCCAAGCAACTGTTCATGAGTTCAGACTCCTCAATTCAAAGAACAATTTGGAAAGGTGAGGAGGTAAGGGGAGGTTTTATTGGCTCCTAGAAACTGAACTGTGGAGGTGAGAAGCCACTGTCACCAGGTAATATACAGTACGTGACATTTTCTGTGGCTGTCTCTCCCACGGACTGAGTTACAGTCGGTGGGTGAGGAACACCAGTGACTACAGCGAAACAGGAAGAAAAAAGGTGATTATAAAACTTTGGTTTAAAAATTGCAATTACAAAACCCAAATGAGAGTACATGTACAAAAAATAAGAAAATAAGACGCACGCCCTGAATCAGACACGTCGCTAACAAGCAAGAGATGAGGAGATTCCATTCGGTGTTATTCCGGCACAGAGCAAGCAGCAGGCTTTGATGCAGAAGCTTATTGTAGAATTGTTAAGTGATTTTAGTGGACAGGATCACATACAAATCATTTACAAGCCACAATTAGTTTATTATTTACATAAGACATTTCTCTTTAACCAGGTTAATTGTTTTTCTTGAAATGGCATAATCTCCGCTCGTTAGTAGTTTTATTATGCGCCTCTTTCACAACTGAGGCTCCTCATGGTTGTGGGTTTGAACTTTTTTTTTAAATAATATTTTTCTACATTATGACTGAAATGCATCAGGCTTATAAACTAACACCACTGCTTTTGTCTCATTCAAGTTAGTATAAAGAGTCTCCACCCTCCTTTATGATGTCCACCCGGTTCTTTAACCACATCTGTGGTGAAATTTCCATACAGACTCATTTCCTAATAAGCACGTGCGCAAACATCTCAGAAACAGGATTTTCATGTATTCAAACTGTAAGCAGCACTGGCGACTTAGAAAATTTGTTAGCCGGAACCTGAAACAGGTCAAAGATGATAGTTTTTAAAAGTTGAATTACTATGCAAAAAATATATATACACATCCATCTAAGTATGTAATGGTTAAAATATATATATATATATATCCATATATTTCCAGTTATTCATACATACCATAAGGTAGAGGTGATTAAAATTTATAAAGAATTAAATTGTAAATTTGTGAATAAGTTGCATGAGAAATTTGCATTAAAATTCATTATTACTTTTGGTCATATGTAAGTATGCACATAAATATATAGATATATAGATATTTAGATATTCAACTACTCATGCACTATTTGCTAGTAGCCAACCATATCAAACAGCAGTATCATTTTTAAAACTTGCAAGATGCTTGAGGGTGCGCTGATGAAAAGGTCACCACAGACCACAGCATGAGTTCCTTATTCCCAGATCAACATATCTCCCCTGTCCCCACATTCCCCAAAAGAAGGCATAAGAGGCCTGGCCTCTATAATGGTCAAACACTAGATTTGCACTACCAACTCTTTGAAAAAATCAAGTCCCAGATTTTATGAACATTAATACTATGGACAGTGTGAGACAGTGAATTATTTTCAGTTGTCTGCACCATGTTATCAAGTAGTCTGCCTAAACATTAGATACCCAAAACAATTTCTTAGTATGTATTCTTGCCATTCTACAATTAAATTCAACAAATCCCTATTACAAATCTTTAGGTTTAAAAAAAAAAAAAAGTCATTTGATAACATTCTCTGAACTCCCAAAAGAAATTAAGGAGAGGTTTACGATGTGATTTGGCAAATGTAGAAATACAGGAAGAAAGAGCAAATAATTCTTCAACTCCTAACAATGAAGTAATGTTTTAGCTTTGAGAGAGGACAATGTTACTACATAATCAAAACACGTAACTGAAAGAGTTGACATCTTTAAGAAATCCCCAAATCAACCTTCCTTCAATCCTGGAGAACTTGATTTCCATAAAGGTTCTTAATTCAGGTGAATGTGGGTTCCTACATCGGCAACAACATACCTGGATAGCCTTGCCCATTGTATGGGATGCTGGCACACTGGGACGAGTCACAGTATCCAGGAGGACCTGGGGGGCCTCGGATACCTGAGTTTCCAGGACGACCCGGGGGGCCAGGGGGTCCTCTTGATCCTGTGGACCCTGGTGGACCCGTTCTGGATTCTCCTTGTGGACCTAGTACGGGGTTAAAACAAAGATTTCCCCTTTTTTGCTAAATACATCTCCTGAGGCAATCAACAATTCTCAAGACTACATGATTCACTAGGGTATGTTAAGAAAGTATTTCCTTAAGAGATCACCAGTATGAACCAATGTGTGGAACTTTCTTACCAGTGATCCACCGAGAGTTAATGACAGAGATATAACTACTTTAACGATTTTATCCAAAGAAAATTCACTTACCAAGAATTAAGCCAAACTAAAGATCTCAATGAGATCCCCGGATGGCTCCCACACTTACAGAAATAAAACTCTCTGAAGGACATGGCTATATTAGCCACATCAGACTGCCAGGAAAACATGGGAATGCCTGCTCCACACCTCCTGACTATGTAAAGTGATGTTATTTCTGGATCAAGTTATACTTATTTACGGTTAACATAAACCTAAAGATTTAACCACCAGGGCTGACCTTGGTTACAAGGGTCTTGTGGACCTTACAATGAAGAAAAACAAAACTTCATTTTCAGTCTAGGAAACGAAGTGCATAAAACAACTGGACGACTATTATTTCTTTCCAAAACATCAATAAAGAAACTGTGAATGAAATCTTGCAATGTGTCAGGCTTTTTAGTGAGAATATATTTTTGCAGTCTGCGAGCAACATCTTAAAGAATATGAGAAGAAACAGGAAATAACACCATCCTTAAAGGCTATGTGGCCAAACAAAACAAGTAGGAATTCCATAAAAACGGAAACAACAACCCTCTGTGTCACTAAAACTCATACCCTCGTATGTTAAAGTGATAGGAAATGCTTAATGGAACACATTCAGTTTCTTGAACAAAGAGAACATAAAAATGAGGAGTTATACAAGCTGAACTTCTTGCTAAAATATATTCATGGGGGCAGGCATGCCCGAAGCTAACAGGCTGAAATTGTGAATCTCTTGGGGTTGTATGCTCTCCCACTGTTTCTGCTGTTTACTTATTTGATGTCCGGGCAAACATACCTGGGGGGCCAGGCAGCCCTCGAGGTCCTGGAGACCCAATACCCCTTTCGCCCTTCTCTCCCGGCAATCCTAAGCAAGGACAAAAAGAGAAAGCACAGGGAGAAAATTACTGGGAAACACGTAGTTTTCATCTTAACTGATAATACTTAATTCAAGTAATTCACTTCTTTTAGTGAAAGCAGAACCTAATTTTTCACAAAAGTTCACTTTTGAAGCTAACTTCTTTCTAGACATTTGGGTAATTCCAGATTCATGGCCAAGAAACAAATCTGGCTACAAGTCAGGGGAAAAATTATTTGAAGAAAACAAACATGTCTAATATATATTTTTTTAGAAACAGTAATTAAGAACAGGAATCTTGAATAAATAGTTTCAACTCATTGAGAAACATCTTAAAGGTATCTTGTCTTTGGTAGCCCCACTGCACAGCATCCAAACCGTCAGAATTACCAAAGTATCTAAGTCTTCTCCAGAATATCAACTGCTGCTTTAACAAGAGCGAACCCCAGGATCCTGAAACATCTGGAATCAAATCACCTTATTTTTCTTCTTTTCCTTCAATGACACTTACCTACCATGAAATTAAAGCCAAACAAACACGTAAGACGAGTGCCAGGCCCTGAATAAAGTCACCAAGAGAATTTGGATCTAAAACTGTAGGGCTACTTAAGTACATTCTGTTGGTGCCCAACTCTTGCCAGTCACAATAATTAATCAGATTTTAGCATCTGAGTGAGTTTGCCAAAATACAGTTTCTTCCATCAACAATGACAACAACCATCAGAACATAGCATTATCTTTACTGAGATCTCCTGACAAAATCTTCCTGTGTTCTTTGATACAGATCTTGATGGCCTGGGGCTGCCTGAATGAAAAGACAGGTTCATGGACACACAGCTCTTCTGGGGCTGTCCAAACAAGAATAGTTAAAGCAGTTTGCCAAGTTCAGTCTTCCATGTGCTTTTCAACCTGACCCAGATCCCACACTTGCGAACTCCTTCCTTTATCCCTGCGTAGCAGCCAGAGACACCCACCTCGTTCACCCGGGGGTCCCTGCATCCCTGGTGTGCCGGGGAAGCCTGGTCGCCCCCCAGGTCCCGGTTCTCCTCTGGCTCCCGCGCTGCCAGGGGGGCCTGGGGGACCCGGTGGGCCTGGTTGGTTACGACTGGAGTGATAGTCATTTGGAATCTGATTCAGCATCTGATTGAATCTGTTCATCTGACCTACAAACAGAAGGAAGACTTGTTAGTAAGAAACCCAGTAGGGAAGGGATGAGATGGTGAAACTTTTTTCTCATAGTGGCTAGTGAAATAAATCTCTATTCCTCCCCTGCCAGGACACATTCTAATTAGAAGCCTAAATATAAAACACTCCAGCCATCCAGGACAAAAATGATCCCTGATAAACAACTGTCTCCACAAAATACTGACCAGGAAGCCACGGCATTACTATAGGCCATAAAAGAGTTGTAAAAGTTCAATATAGCTCTGAGATAAAGCCCTGGGGTTTGCCAGATGATGTCACTCAAAAGAGAATCTTTCTTAAATTAAGAAAGTATACCATTTTTGAGTGTACCTAAGAATGACAATCGGGCTGCAGTGTCAATCAGAATCGCCTACGGGATCCTTTAAAAAATATAGATTTCTGGGCCTCATCTCCAAAGACCCTGATTCGCTATGTTTTGGGTGGCCCAGGAACCCTCATTTTTAACAAGGTGATTCTAACGCAGGTGTTCCTCAGGATCACACTTGAAGAAACACTGTTTAGACTTCTGAAATAGAGAACCTTGAGTTTAAGGCCATACTCGGTTTGTGGGCACTGAGCTTTATTACGTGGTAGGCTTCATAGAATAAGAAGAAAGAGTCTGAAAAATAAGGAGGCAATAAAAAGGTTCCCACCAAAATGTACTTTCTGTGATCAAATTAGTCTTGATGGGCCTCTTTCCTTAAAGTTATAGAATAACGTAAAGTTTCTAACGTTAAAAATCCAGTCTTGGCTGCTTGTACGTACACCCAGGTGAAGATCACTGAAAATCCTAATAAGGAAATTGAAAAGCCCTTTCAAAATATGATTTTGCATCAGATTAAGTACAGGATAGTAGACTATTGTTTTACTTTGGGTTCTTATTTTATCTTAATGACAGTCATTAAAATATCACTAGTTTTATCTAACCAGATCCAAAACTGAGAATGTGTAAAAATACGAGATCATCAAAATGAAATAGAAACAAGTATCTTAGAAACTTTATGTTCAAACTCTGCATTTTCCTGCAATAAATTTAAAGACCATTCATACATTAAAAATAAAAGAAATGTTACCACTTATCAATTGTTCACAGACTTGTCTTGCAACTGCTCGCATCATGTTCTGGGAAGCAATGTCTCCCTTGTTAATTAAATCAATGAGAATCATTAGCATATTATTTCTATAGTTTCAGACTTCAATGTTTAACACACAAAATAAATGTGAATCAGATTTTAAGAAATACATACTCTATCGCCTTTCTCTCCTTTCAATCCAGACGGACCCTGAAATACAGGAATTTCATAGATTAGAAACCGACAAACACGATCTAAAATGATTCATGAAGGCACATGATGAAAGACAGCAAGGTCTGCTTTCTAACAGATTAGCAAAATGACACAGCATATTGATAGCCAAGTTACTCGCATTTTGCCTGTCTGTAAAAAGCAATCTTTCTGTCTTTCCCTGTCTCTCTGTCTCTCTCAGAAGCACATATCCTCCAAATTAGTGCTGAGATGTGAATTTTATGATCACACATTTAGAAGTTACATACGCTACATACATTTATGAATGCTGTTCACGATATAAGCCTGGAACTAAAATATGGATGAGAAATTGCCGTTGGTACCATTATACTTTCCATCCCCGTGGCTGGGCAGCTCAGCTTCTTACGTAGATTGTCCATGAGGTGCAGTTCTAGTAAGAACCAGTGGACTCTTGGTCAATTTCCTAACTAAATATGTATCTCTAACTTCTTCCAATAATTGTGTGTGTGTGCGCGCACGTGCGTGCGTGTGTACATTGGGTATAAAAGGAGCCATGCGTCTCTCTTACTAAATAACTCAATCCAAATGGTGGTCCCAAATCGAAACACAGCCACAGAATATTTGTCCCTACTCTGTCAAGCCTCTCATTGGCCATGAGAGGATCTTCAAAAGGTTTTCTAAAGTGCAAGAAGTTTTTGTCTTTCCATAATGTGTTTCTAGGCTGCCAACTGCAATCATGGAAGGAACATCCAAACCATTGACAAACCCAGTGCTCAGATAATACCCCACACCAAACCAGCCTCCAAGAATTTTGCCTGAACAACTCCAATATCTTCCTCACTGGTCTTTCTGCTTTCCCATTTTGCCCCTATAGAGTCTATTTTCCACACAGAAGCCAGAGCGATATTTTTAAAAGGGAAATAAGATTATGTCACTCCTTTGCCTCTAAGGGCTTCCCATCACACTTAGCATAAAATAAGAATTCCATATCCTAGGCTAGATGGTCCACATGATCACCTTGCCCGGCTCTCTGACCCTGCCTGTTATCCCTCTCCCCTTCAACGCCCTTCACTTCAAGTACGCAGGCCTCTCTGCTGTTCCTTCACTTGCCAGACTCATTTCTCACTCGGGGCTTTTGTTCGTACCTGGAATCTTCTTCCCACAGATCTTCAGCTTCCTCCCCCACATCACTACAGTGTCACCTCCTCAAAGGAGCTCCCTGACTACTTTATTTAAAATAGCCACCTTCTCATTATCAAATTACTCCCTGACCCCTTACTCTGTTTCCTTTTTCTTCATATCACTCAACACCACCAGAAACTATATTGTTTATTTATACGTTTTTGGTTTGTATCTCCCACTAGAATCTCCATGAGGACCAGGACTTTGTCTTGTTTACACAGACTTTGTTGTATCCCCAGACCCTGGAACACAGACTAACACATTTAGGCACTAAACAAAAGGGTGTTGAGTAAATGACTACAAATTCCACCAGCAGTTCCTTAAAACATCTGCTATACAACATCATGTTACAAGGTAGCAAGAAAATACCAATTGGTTACCATAGCTAATGACATGAGCTAACAGTGATTGAGCCAAGCTCTTTGCTGAGACTTTTATGTATCCACCTGCTAGCTTTAGTTTTAGAAATTAAAGGTAAGTCAGAAAAGAAGGAGCAATTTGCCACCTTAGAGAAAAGGGATCCCTCCTACATTGTTGGTGGGAATGCAAGTTGGTACAGCCACTCTGGAAAACAGTGTGGAGGTCCCTTAAAAAGTTAAAAAATGAGCTACCCTATGACCCAGCGGAGAAAGTTTCGTACACAGAGTCAGTGTCTGTCCATTTTTCCCTTATACTTAGAATCATCCCAGTTTTGCCCTGTAAGTAGTGTGCCAAGTAGAAAGTGGATGTGAGGTAAAGGGGGATGAAGTGTTTGCCTAATGTTATGCTAAGCTGGTTAAGAATGTCCAGAGTTGTATCTCCTCAATGTACTAAAAACCACCTTTGTTTTTGAGCATTAGATCTCTGTAAGGGAGGGGAGAGGGTGGGGAAAAGGGATAGAGTGGTGATGGGTAGTAAGGAGGGCACGTATTGCATGGTGCACTGGGTGTTATACGCAACTAATGAATCATCGAACTTTACATCAGAAACCAGGGATGTACTGTATGGTGACTAACATAATAAAAAAACATTAAAATAAAAAAAAAAGAAGGATGAGGAAAATAAAGTGAGAAAAGAGGGTAGATAAAGTCCAAATAAATGTTACTAAATTATAATAAGAAACCAGAATTTGGTGCTCCTTTGCCAAAAATATTAGACTCTCATGGAAACACTGTTATGACTTAGTTTGGAACCTTCTGTAAATTGCAAGGAATTTTTTCTTCTACATTTATTGCTACGTTCAGATTGTTCCTGGTGTGTGTGTGTGTGTGTGTGTGTGTGTGTGTGTGTGTGTGTGTTTTAATTTACTGCCACTCTGAGATTGTTCTAGTATATATGATTTGTAGAAAGCATCTTTATTGCCAGTGTCTAGAGATCACATTTCAAGTAAAGGGAGCAGAAGTTCCTTTTGGGTTTCTAGTTCCAGCCATCAATTACATCAGGTAGATTCTTATGTGAGACTACATTTCAGTCATACTCAAATGAAATAGAATTGTGAATGGGTAGAAAAGTTCCATGTGCTTCTAACTACTCTTGTGAAGTTTCTGCTATGATTCATTGAGGAAAAGAGAGCAATAAATTCTTGTGCTAGGGTACACACAGATTGTAAAGTATATCAGGAGTCCTTTCATCTTTATGCTGCCTGCTTAATTTTGTGTAAACATGGAAGGCAGGCTCTGTCACATAAAGATTCTACCCTAAGTTTCTTTGACATTAAACAGTTTTTAAGCAGGGGTTTATATAACTTGGACAATGCTTTAAAAAAAAAAAAAAGTTCTGTCCAGAGAACAGCCCTGATGGATTTGTGTCATTGCTAATAGTTAGACTTCATTATCTTTGACATAAACTTTATCTTTTAGAATTCAATTCGGACAAATAAACTGCTGAAAATATTGTCACACATTATACATACAAAGAAGGAAAAGGCTGTAAAGAAGATGATGCTCAACAGTTATTACAGATACTTCTGGGTTTGTAATTTTAGGAACTTCAAATTCAGTTTTGGAGGGACTAACGTGAAAATACTAGATCAGCATAATGCCATTTTAACTATTATTTTAACCAAACCATCTGACTGAAAGAAAGTTAAGCTGTACATAAATTGGAAAAGGGCCATATAAAAAAGTAAAGTAGTAGATTAGAGAAATCCTTTTAATCCTGGGACTACTGTTCTAGCATCCTCAGTGAAAGAGAAATGAGTGAATGCGTGACGGGATGACCTTCATGAAGGGTTAACATCTGCAAACTCCGGACGGGACAGAGGCGCCGAGAATCACCATCACGTATTTTTCTATCTTAAACAGCATACCACTCCTAAATAAAAGAATCATTCTGCTGACCCAGCTTTGAGTGTTTATACAGTGCAGAAATATGTGTCTTGGCTCAAAATCCCATTCTCCTTTTAAAGAAACCCAATGACCACAATTTTCATCCCCAAATATTATAACTCAGAGAGAAAAACTTTAGAACTAGTACCAAGTGAAATCCATGGGTTTAGCATAGTTTCAACAAATGCTTCAAACCCATTATGGCAGAGAGAACATAAATAGGCCAAAGCCTTGCAGTATCCTCGTTACTTATGGCCACAGGGAAAGGACTCTCGACACGCAACCTGTCCACTTACGGGTCTGCCGTGGTCTCCGGGTTTTCCTGGTTTCCCGCTCGGTCCTGTAACGCCTGGGGAGCCTGGGCTTCCCTGCAACACACGGGCCAGGCCAAGAAAGGGAATGACACGATGAAAGAAAAATCCTATCTCAAGTAAACTAGCTAACGTGGCCAGCTTTTAAAGCCTTTCACAGAAGCAGCATGCAATAGGGAAGAGTAAAACCAAATTTTAAGATAGCAAAAGGGAAAAAGAAAATCTTGATAATTCTCAATCTTATGGAGTGTATAGTTCTCAAATATACTTTAGGACCATTTGAAAAAAATCTGTACATACACACGATCAGTTTTACAATTCACAGACTGTGATTTGCAGAAAGCAATCCCTGTTTTTTAGTTCCTTTCTATTACAAGACCAGAAAACCCATCAAAAGACAGGAGTGAAAACTTTGGCTGGGGAAGAAATTAAAAAAGTAGCTGGGTCTTTGCTAAATTGGGCACCGCTGTGGCCGAGTCTTCCTCTGTTGCTGGGAGTGTGGCTCTCCGCCTAGAAATTCCCTTTTTTTTGGGGGGGCCTTCTCTACACTTCCGCTTTCTTCTATCATATCAGCACTCTTCAGCCCATCCAAACCATAAAAATTTTTCCCTGTTGCTTTTAACACAGCTTTAAAAATCTTAGCCATATTTTTCAAAGAATATTTATAATCTCTCCTAACCAATACTTCATGTTCTAAAGCCTAAAATTTCCTGAAAATGGAATCATCAAATTTTGTAAGATAGGTAATCCTTTACTTTGTCACTTATGCAAATATTAAGTAAACTCTGTAGTAAATATTTAAAATGCAAGTTTATTATACATTTAAACTCTCTTCTACCTGAGAATATATATATTAAACATTAAGCATAAATAATAACATTACTTTAACACATTCTCTCAAGTCTTCACATCCTACCGTCAGACATGAAGAGCATCCATCATCTCACACAAGTTCATTATGATCTCACCCAGATGCACGTATGTAGATGCCACTTCCCAAATCATTGGCTTCAGTATCTTCCCCAAAGATCTTAATTAGAAGACCTACTTAGGTGAAACTTACTTCCCCAGAATGACTGATAGTGTAAGAAATATCCTTAAAATTGAAATACCACAGACTATAGATTCTTAAAATTTTAGAACACAAAGTAACCACTAGGGTCTTAAAACCCTACCACTCAATGTGGGGTTGGAAGGAACTGGAGCACTGTAACAGCCAGTGGCCAAGCTAGTTAAGGGTATTTTTTTATTTTTCAAATATAACTTGATTAAAAAGAAAGACTCTCTATTTTAACACATCTGCTTTCTGTAGCCCATTTTGATTTAGGAAAATAAAACCAACAGCTCCCTTGACCATGTACCCCACAGCACTGATGGAATGTGCCTCAAAGGCCAGATTACTGGGCTTTTCCCTAGCAAATGGGGGCAGAGGTTGTGAGGGGGAGAGACAACAATGTAATACATTCAATTCTTACCGGTGGCCCAGGGGGGCCCCTGGGTCCCATTGCACCATCTTTCCCAGTAAAGCCCTATTGTAAACATAAAATTATGAATTAGTGAAAAAATGAATGAGTGAAAAAGAAAGATACTAAAGAGATTGCTAAGAGTGAAGGGTGAAGTACCCAAGTGCAAGTAACCTTCCAATATAAGACAAATACACACAAAAAAAAAAGTTTTCCAATTTACATTATGCCTTTTATTGAATAATTTCCATACTTATTCATTTATATACTTATAAATAAAGTCATCTTAAGAGTCGCACTAGTCTTCTTACAAGAAGGTAGACTCCTTTTATAAAGATGCTAGCTTTTGCTTTTGTGCGAGTGTGAGGAAGCCTAGAGCAAGGCTAACCCTTTCTACCGAAAAGTCAATGTCCACAAACTAGCCCAGAAAGAATCAAAGTGGGAGGAAAGGAAATGTTGCTGACCAAAACTCATGGTATCATAAAAGATGAAGGAAAGTCCAACCACCTGAGTAAAATCTCCCTCACTTCCTAAGCAATGGCCAGACAGCCAAGGGCAGGACCACTGATGTCTCCACTCCTGGGGCATTTTTCTCCCCTACCCTGGAAAGGTGTGAAGTTATCTTAATTGCCTTCCACTCCAGAGAAAATCCTCAGGTCCCCAGCTAATTGTTTTAGTGGTTTGTCTCTCCTCATCTCACACAGAAGACCAGATCCGCATGGGTGTCAGGTTGACTGGGAAGAGAGTTGTGCCCCGGCAGTGCGGCGCCCCGCCCTGCAGGCCAGCTCTGTGGCTCTCACGGCCTGCCTCCTTATGAGTGCCAGATGACCTCTGCCTGGAATGAGTCACTCTGCTACCCAGTTAGCATTCATTCCAACAGTGAGATCTCTGAAATTCAGCAGAGGATTTCTGAGTCAGGTCTTTTTTATAGTTCTTGCATTCCTCTGTCAAAGGAGATTTTTGTCTCATTTTCTGCAGGGAATAAGAGTGATAATTTCATCCATATTCTTGGATTCTAGCAAAAATCAAGAGCCTTTGGATAACTGCCTGCATTATAAGTATCCATGCTTCCATTGATTTTACAACAGAGGAAGTTTAAATTATTTCCTTAAAATTGTATTAGAAATATTCCACCACCCCCACCCCCCAATTTTTTTTTTCCAGAAACTTAAACAGATAAAGATTTCAGACTGTTTTCTGGGAGATCCAAGCCTGCTTAACAAAAAACAGACTCCAAGTTCATCTGATGTAACATCAACATTGCTTCTGAGAGCCACTTAAGCAGCAAAAATGCTCTGGTGGTATCGCTTGGGTAGTTTGAATCGCATTTCTTCCATCTAAATTTCTCCAACGTCTATATAGGACACCCTTTTATTTGTTTGTTTAGGTGGGTATTATATTTCTGAATAACCTTCCTTTAGTCAGCTTAAGAACTTCCTGATCAACCATATTTCCCCCCAGCTTATGACAAATAAAAGTTGTATATATTTATGGGGTACAACATGATGTTTTGATGTATGCACACACTGTGAAATGATTACCACAACCAAGATAATTGACATATACATCACCTCACATAGTTATCATTTTTTGAGTGCAGTGAGAACATTTAAAGATCTACTTATTAGCAAATTCAAGTATACTATATAGTATTATTAACTATAGTCACCAGGCTGTGCATTAGAGCTCCGCTCATTCATCCTATATAACAACCGCAACTTTGTAGCCTTTAACCAACATCTCTCTGTTTCCTCCTCACCTCTGCCCATGGCAACCAGAGAAGCACTGATGGTGGCAACGGCTGCCTGACCACCAGTTCAGGAAGAACCTGTTGATGGGGCATCACTGGCGACCTACAGTATCTGCAGGAAGCCCACAGCGGCTGGACATGGTGGGTCCAACCAGACTTCCATAGTAACAGCACCAAGTGAGTCAGCCCCTCATTACTTAATTGCAGTATCTTTGGTTTTGCTTTCTAACTGAATAGACTGACTTGTCACCTCTGCAATCTTACTATTGTCTTTTATTGTAAAATAAGAATTCAAAAAAAACTGAAGTGCCAGTCTCAAAAGAGTCAGAAGAATATATTACATAACTACCACCTCCGGGTCACAGATTTCCAAAGAACATGGTTTTCTCTTTGACCTCTCTCTCATCTAAACTCCAAAGTAGGCAAATAAAGTTCACTGGCATATCATCCACCATTTGATGTTATCTGGGCAGATCTTTGCTTCAACTGAATTACCCTCCTCTTCTGCCTGGTGTCTTAGAGGTATTAAGGTTAGCAAAGTTAACAAATCAGGGGCACCTGGGTGGCTCAGGCTGTTAAATATCTGCCTTGGGCTCATGTCCTGTTCCCAGGGTCCTGGGATCTAGCCCCATGTTAAGCTTCCTGCTCAGCAGGGAACTTGCTTCTCCCTCTCCCCTGCCCCACCCCCAGCTCATGTTCTTTCTCTCAATCTCTCTCTCCATGCCTCAAATAAATGAATAAAATCTTTTTAAAAAGTTAACACATCAGTGTGTTAGTGATAGCTATTACAGTGTTAGCCCTTGCAGATCCTGCTGCCAATCAGCTTGAACTTGATCACTTAGAATACACACTGCTCCGGGCTATCGTCCGAACCCTAAGACACGGAAAAGGCAATGGTGCCTTGGTTCTGAATGACACTAAAATCTCTTACTAAAGTATTCATCGTTACCTATGCAAAGCCAAATGTTTCTGTAACGTTGACTAGAATATGGAAGTTATGTTCGCTGTGCTTCTCATTACTTTTCCCAGAAAAGATTAGGTTTCCTGCACAGATTCCATCATAAGTCAAGAGAAACCTAAAAGCTGCCACAAATGAGCAAAATTCCTACTGAGTACAAGTTGTCTATCGCATTCTCAAGGTGTAAAAGTGGAATTTGGTTCTACACGTGATATAAAAGATGTCCTGACTTCATAGAAAACGCCATGGAAATGAAGACTACTCTCAGAGTTCCATATAAGCTGCCTCATAGAAAGAACTTAATCTCAGGATTTAAAAGAATTTGTTAGGATTCTTGAATCTCTTTCCAATCAGCTAACACTCCTTTTATGAGCTTCTTTTCTGAATAGGATAAAATTTTTAAAAATTCCCGAAATGAAAATTTCAAGGACCTGCCGAAAGTCCCACCATTTTGTTTCATAGACCTTGAGACTGATCTGGTATCGCGTGGTCCACCAGCCTTCCACAAGATCTGTGAGTTCCGCATCTCCAGCCACGCAAGCTGAATTGTGGAGGGCTCCTAATTAATAGGCAACACTGTGATATTCTATCCGACATCATCAGAGCCCGCCCAAGAAAACTTACTCTATCTCCTGGAGGTCCCATTGGTCCTGGTGGGCCAGGTAATCCTGGGGTTCCCTACACAAAAGGAAACAAACAAGTGAAATGCTGTAATATAATTCCTATATGGGAAAAGACACTTTTTATTCTTCAAAATGCTTGAAAAAAATTTCAGGGTGGGGAGGTGCCTGGGTTGCCCAGTCGGTTAAGCATCTGCTTTCAGCTCAGGTCATGATCTCAGGATCCTGGGATCGAGAGCCCTCCATTGGGCTCCCTGCTCAGCAGGAAGTCTGCTGCTCCCTCTCCCTCTGCCCCTCCTCCCCCACTCATGCACGAGCTCACTCTCTTTCTCTCTCTCTAATACATAAATAAAATCTTTAAAAAAAAATTTCAGGGGACTATGAAAAGCAGTAGAAAACCAGAACTAAGCACAGTGCCAGCCATAGAGTAGACAATTGTCAAGAAGCCAACACCTGAATTGAACAGCACGAACTTGACAACTAAGGCCAAGGGATGACATGGAAATAATAGGAAGCCCATAGCTTGGCTTCTGCTCTGCTGCTTCACCTGGGTTCACCTTTTGGGGCACTATAAGGGCAACTTTTCAAGTGGCACTTGACAAGTGAAAGAAAAGGCAACTTGAAGAACAACTCACTGTTCGGCCGGGAAGTCCTGGCTCTCCAGCATCACCTTTCATCCCCTGGCGCCCCTAGAGCAGCAATGGGAAAACAGTCCTCAGGCATTTTACAGTGATTTCATGAAAGAGGAAGACATGAGTCACTTCTGAAATCTGCATCACTTCATAAATCCAATATAAACACCTTTGGGAAGGTAGGTGAATGCGTCATTTTGGGGACTGATGCTCACTTTTTAAATTACAAGTGCTGTGTTCTGATTTCCACCTATAATATTAGAGGGTAATTTTATATAATTATGGGATGATATACCTACTTTAAAAGAACATGGTTTAACTTAAGGGATTTTCATAGAAATAAAATTTGAAGAGAAAAAACTTTTTTATTTATTTAATTAAGTGCTAACTTTAATAGAAAGTCAATCAATGAAAATTGTGGTACAACATAATTTTGGTCTTTATAACTACATGCTAGAAGACATTTGTTACAGAGGCCAAGTTGAATTAATTAAAACTGATCGATTTAATAATAGTAGTAAGACAGGTAAAAGCCCCAAAACTCCCTTTTGGACATAAGAAGCTAAACACAGACACAGTCAACACTTCTGAGCAAGGAAGCCCTATCCCTCCACGGGTCTCACTTCTAGCTATATCTGATGTCGATTATTTTTCCTCTAAGTGCCAAAAAAAATTTATCTGTCCTCTATGAAGGCATCTTCACAGGGAGTTTAGACTTGATTTTAAAACTATACAGTTATCATGTTCTTACTTGTCTACTGTACTTTTTTATTTTAAGGTATAGAAAAAATGGTAGTAGTTAAATAAAATATGAGTCTTAAAGGGTAAAAACCTTTTATAACTTCAGATTCACATTTGGAACAAAAGGTCAACATTCTACTTAAAAGTTTTTTTAAGGAAGTAATGACCTAGATAAACAATGCAAGCTTGCCTTGAGGTCATCAACATTAGCCACAGGCTGCCAAGGCTGAAAGCAATTTCAAGCTTTCAGAATGTTGAAGGATCAATGCATCACCTATTACTTTTTAAAGGTCAAATTAGTGGCAATAATTTTATCTACATGTTTATACATTGTTACATACACTATTTACATATCTGAAATTATCTCAATGACTAACCTTGTTGAGTTCTCAGAAAACATTTGAGTTTGGCAAAATACAGTAAAAAAATATTCCACTTAAACTTAATGTTAATCCACCATCCTCACTGAAATACAGGAAGTCTTTGTGCTTACTTGTTCTCCCGGAATAGAGAGTCCATTGGGTCCCTGGGGACCTGGAGGACCCTGGGGGCCTGGAGGACCTGTGTCTCCACGAGGGCCAGGGGGCCCCTAAAACACACAAGAGAGAAACAACCACAAAGTCATGTAATAACCTTCCAGGGCTAACATCCAACCAGGAGCCTATTATCGTAACTCTAAGACATCAATCACATAATGTTTGCAAACATTTTAGAGATCTACACACCTATATGGCATTTATTAATACCATTCTTTTCTTCCCTTTATTACTCATTAAAGATCAATTGAAAAGAGCAATACCACTTTTCATCACAAGTACACTTAAATTTCCAGAAGTCGCATTAAAAGTAGATTTTTTAAAGAAGCAGAACACACTGAATAGGATATATTCATACATTTATATTCATGAATTCAGAGGAGATCAAAGCTTGAATTTCATGGATTTGATTTAGTTTTAGCTAGTCCTGATTTCTTTTAGACTTGGGCTTACTTCTGGGACTAATATATACATAAATCAAGCAAGGAAAAACAGATATCCACCAAGAAGATGCGCTATGCTGGAGCTTCTTTGCAACATGTCCAGGCAGAAAAGGTGCAAACTTGGAGTCAGGACCTTGGGTTAGTATCCCAGCCTCACCCTTTCTCCACTGGGTTAGATTATCGTTACTACTATTATGACAAAAAGTACACATTATCTTCATAATAGATTGCCCTAATAAGCTTGAGTTGGACCTGGTGGAAAGGGGTCAGTGACCCCCAGTGAACACATACACGGTCACTCAGCTCTTTCTCTGAGACAGGGGAAGTAAAGAGCAGCACAACTGCTCCTGACCCTCTCCAGTGTTCCAGCGGGACTCTGCTCCCTATGTGTCTTCGGACTGATGATTGGGTTACCGGCTCTGTTTCTCCATGTTGCAGCAGAACGCTTAGGTTCTGGGGCGGACTTCCTAGGTGTAATTCCTACAGCAGTGAGATGCCTTGGACAATTCTTTCTCTGGCTAGTCTAATCCATCGTCTTGACAACTAGAGACAAGACATAAGTCTTTATATTGCCTAAAGCGCACTAAACTTGAACTTGCTCAAGGTCACATATCACCTTAATGGAAATTTGAACAATCAGACTTCAACATATACGAGAAAATCTAAATGCACTCTAAAATATACTTACAACTGCCCCACTGATTCCTCTTTCACCTCTGGGACCTTTAGCGCCAGGTCCTCCCTAAAATACACAGTAAGAACACGTTTTAGGGTAAAAATAAGGAAAGTAGGGAGAAGTTGATGTATAGTAATTACTTCAAGAAGCAGGGTATTCTATAGGCAATCAATACTTCTATAGCTACCTTCAAAATATTGAGGTGAATATTACATGTCACGTAAATATGTAGGGAAAGAGAATTTCAAAACCCTGCACATTTTAAGCGTCTCACGTTTTACATTCTGCACTTTTCTTAATCATTAGCAAGTTTTGAAATTTATTTGAAAACTTGAAGTTTAATGGAAAAAACAAGCATTGCTTAAATGCTTGTAAGGAGAAAGTAAGGAGAAAATTCTGTTTTGGAATTACATGAATGCATTCTTCAGAGAAAATAATATGCAAAAATGAGAGTATCTTGAATGTCTCAAGAACATGTACTTTAGTAACAGAAATTCAGAGTTCACTGAACAAAGAGGAAATAAATATGGCAGTGACATCCAATAATGTTATTGAGAACAAAAAATCCCCACTTTTCAAAAACATCTAAGTCACAAGAAGGATATAATTTTATGATTACAAATATAAATCAGGTAAGTCACTGTTAATAAAAAATAAATAAATAAGTGGTAGTAATTCCAGTGACATTTGATTCTATATGTGAGGAGCTGGTTTGTAATTAACCTAAAATCAATTTACATTATTTGCTATGACCCAAATATGATAAAATTTGGTGTTCTGAGACTCTCTGAGCTTTTCCTACATTAATTAACCATTTTCTTTAAAGAGGCCAATAGGTCTTAGAGGTATCCTTTCCATTCCAGAAAACCACACCAGATTAGATGCCGGATTGACAAACTCAAGGGGTTCCACACTGATCGGTGAAATCTCTCACTGCAATTTTCAGTGTTGTGCTTTGCACCTTCTTGGTTTTTCCTCCCCCATGAATACACCTGGTCATAGACTTCAAGTTATTCCAAACCCCTATATTTTCACCCAGAGTTTATAATATCATCACATACGTAAATTTCCCTACTAGAATGTTATTCTCATAATATGTGTGCTACATAAAATATACATATCCTAGGTTCTAAACAAGTTGTTCTGGATCAGCTCTCAACCATGGCTCCACAACATACATACAAGCAGCTTTTAGGAGACAGAAGAAATTTTCAAAATCCTGTGATTATAGATGGAAAACCAGATTTACATCTTAAAGAGAAAAGCTCTTGAATACTAGCCAATATCATTCATTCCTGCATGACTGGAGAAATGTGTGCAAATGTGTTCAAATTTTCTTCTTGATTTATTCCATTTCAGATCTCAAAACATATCATAAAGAATGGTCTGCAATTTAGCTTGCTCTGTCCTGGGAAATACAGATGGCTGGAAGCATTTTATCCACTATCTATTGGCAATAAAATGGTCACGCTGAAGAGTTAGAGGAAAAGCTAGGACTGGTGCAGTTCCCTTACCGCAGGCCCGGGTGGACCTGGAGGCCCAACGCTGTCCTGTGTACACGTGCAAGCATTTGGAAGAGCAGGGCATTTTGCTTCATCTCTCTGAAATTTTGAAAAGAATATTTACCTATGAATTGAGAGCAAAGTGATTTCCAATCCTCCCTCCCTATATCTTCTATACACAAGGAAATCTGTTTCTCAATGTGAAGAAATAATTTGTATTTAGCATGACAAACAGTATTATGTTGAATCTTGCTTTGGTCCTTTACGTCCTTATTTTATGTTTTACTTTAGGAAACCTTACATAACA
The DNA here is from genome assembly GCF_017311325.1 of Ursus maritimus. NCBI lineage: Eukaryota > Metazoa > Chordata > Mammalia > Carnivora > Ursidae > Ursus > Ursus maritimus. The sequence goes on from NW_024425452.1 coordinate 26,976,387, forward strand.
AAGAAATGTTTACAAAACCATCCAGGGACCACTGGTAATTTAATACAATTTTCTCTAATCCAGTGTTAGAGAAATGCTGAGTAGCTCAGATATCAATACCATTTCATTCGGGGCAAAATCTAAAATCCTTTCCATGGCCTACAAGTCCTTACACATTCTGCAAACCAGCACCACCCTGCCCATCTCACTGCCTACCACTGCCCCTCCATTCACGTAGCTCCAGCCCCACTGATCTACTTCATATTTCTCAGATATTTAGGGCACTTTGTGGCCTTTGCATGTACAGTCTCCTCTGATGGGAATGCTGTTTCTCCCTTATCCACAATGTCCGCTTCCTCGCTTCCTCACATCTCTGCTTAAACCTCACCTTATCACTGGGGACTGATGGTACTTACCTGGCTCTCTGTCCCCTCACCCTGATTTGCTTTGTATCATAGGACTTTCTACTTTGTAATGTAGTGTGTATCTACTTGTTAATTTTTTCTCTCCCCCTTCCTTCCATTAGAATATTCACTTTTCACTGCCGTAACCCAAGCACATAGAATTCTGCCTGGCTTACAATAAATAGGTGCTCAATAAGTATTTGTTGAACAAATAACACACGTTCATCCTGTGGATGTATGCAGTTCATTGCTTGCCAAAAGTGTCCAATCCATCATTACTTTCCACTTTGTAACTGTTACCACTTACACAGACACAATGAGGGAAAACCATCATCTCACAAAGTAATATAGTTACGTTCACCCTAAGCCTTAGATATCCATACAGATGATGGTTTATTCTGTAAAATGCTGGTATTTTACAAACAATAGGAGGGCCTTGTAATAAGTAGATTTATCAAACACACTGACTCAGCAGGACTTTTCTAACCACACATAACCACTATGGCTGTTAGGGAGAACTTCCAGATGTGGTCTTGTGTATTCCCGGCTTTTGAAGGAGGGGTCATTGGCCTGGGCTGTGGTCGCGGATCAGCATGCACACAGTGCCTGTCCCTTAGCTCCATCCTGGAGGTTCAGCTGCTGAGTGCTGCTTCCTCTCCCGGACCATCTGCATCCACATCCCTTACTCCGGGAGGACTAGTAAGACCACAACATGATTCCATTCCGTTTTACTTACCCTAGAGGGAATATCACAGCATCTGTCTCTACTGGTCCACACCGGACTGCAGACAATATCAAAATTCTGGATTTGGAACTGCAAACAACCAACAGCAACATCAGCTAAAGATGCATGAAAAACATTTTATATTAATGTTTCTACATTTTAACCTTTGCCAATTTCTCACAAAGACTCTCTCAAGGGTGCAAACCCTTGAGAGCAACATGATCCTTACTTCATAAGGAAAGAACATAAAAACCTATGCCTAAGAGAAAGAGATGTTAAGGCAAAATGCATATGTGAAATTCCCAGTTCTGATTCACTTCCTTGGCTTATTTTTTAAAATAAAATGCTCGATTGAGTTTTGTCTTTTTAAAGAGAATATTAATTTCTTTATTTAAGAATTAAGACTTTATTTAATTAAGAATTTGAAGACTATACACATTTAAATCAACTTTTAAGAGTCCACCCTTGTAGAAAAATAACAATAAAAAAATTCCTCATTTATTCTAAAACTGATGCTTTTCTTTTCAGAAATTCTTACCTGGGGGCTGACTAATAACTTTTATGATTATCCTCAGCTCAACTATTTCAATATAGTATATACTTTCTATCTTTCTACATTTTAAAAATAAAGCTCTTTTGGTAAAAAGGAAAAGATTGCTTGGATACAGCCATCCTTTTATAAACCTGTTACAATTATTCTAGGTAAAGAACAAATCTAATATTCAATAAAAAGTCTATGTATAAGCTTGTTGAATCACTGTTGTACGCCTAAAAGTAAAATAACATTATGTGTCACGTATACTTCAATAAAGAAAAATAAAAAGGTACATGCTAAGTGCTTGATAAATCTTAGTAATCATAATTAGCATTGCTATTAATTTAGGGGATTAAACATATTAACTATTCTATTAAACTCTAAAAAATTTTAAAATTTAATTAAATCAAAAGTCCAGATGTTAATCACAATATATTAAGTTTGCACTAATTATTTCTACATTGTGGAATAAAAACTTCACTTGTGAATCTAGGAAAAGGAAATCCTGTCCATGGAAGAAAACTAAATTAAATAAATGCAATTAAAAAAAATATAGAAGCCAAAGATGTTAACCTCACTTTTAGCAACAACATTATTCTTGACTAACATTTAATATGAACTTAATTAGCCTGAGACAGTGAAAACTCTAAATTTAAAATTTTATTACTAGATAGCACTGTAAATATGGTTGGCATGCTCATGCCTGAAACTTGAGCCAGTGCACACTGTGAGTAATGCGGTCGGTCAGCTGGCCGCCCCATGACACCAATCTTCCTTCTGAGACAGACCAATGATGACTCCTCTGTGAGACAGTGTAGGCTCTATGACAGTGACAGCCTGTGTCTGTGTCATTAAGCTACAAATGTTTAATGTCTTGATTGTAAAAATTTGTACTAACAATCACTATCTTTGAAGAACAAAAAATGAGTATTTTAGATTTAACTAATTATCCTGGCAACTATTGTTTTTTACTCTCCAACTTGATCCTATTTCAAGATGACTACATGATGTTCTCTGGTGCTCTGACATCTTATTTTGTTTCTAGTGGTCAAGCACATTATTATGTTCTGTCAGTAGCATTTCCTCAATGTAACTTTTTCAATGTTTCAATCTAAGAAATTTGACAATTTAAAATTCACTGAGGGGGCACCTGGGTGGCTCAGTCGGTTAAGCATCTGCCTTCGGCTCAGGTCATGATCCCAGGGTCCTGGGATTGAGCCCCATGTCGGGCTCCCTGCTCAGAGGGCAGTCTGCTTCTCCCTCTCCCTCTGCCCTTCTCTCAAATAAATCATCACTTGTGCTCTCTCTCAAATAAATAAATAAAATCTTTAAAAGAAAATAAAACTCACTGAGACAGGCAAAAAACAAAAAACAACTCACTGATTATTTTTAAAATGCTATTTCAATCTTAACACCAGGTACCAAGAAAGAGTGCTACTTACTGTGGCTGATTTCCTCTCCCCTTTAAGAAGTTTTCCAAGAATTTCATAACCATCGGTTGTGATATTTCCAGCTTCCTTGATGTCTTTTTCTATGATTTCATAGCAGTCGATATAAACCTTAACACTTTTTGAGGTCACTACGATATGAACCTAAAAAGATCATTTGTTTCCATTATAAAATTTCTATCCCAAAAAACTTGGCTAACTTCGGCATTTTTCAGATCACAGGTTAAAAAACATGTTAAGTTACTCTTAACCCAATCAAGTCTTGGACTAAAAGTCCAAGAACCAGATTGCAATGTCAATATCATTTGTTAACAACATCAAACTGAATGAGCCTCATCCACATACACAGCATAATTTCCTATTTTCCCATATGTACCCTTACTGAGATGACCAGGGTGAGCAGTAGATGAAATGATTCCATTAACTATAAAAAACTATTCAGACACAAGTTAAGAAATTATTAATATATTATTATATTCAGTAGAAAGGAGCCTCAAATGTCTTCCACTGATTTTGCTAAATTCAATTTTTAATGTTACTCCCTAATCTTAGTCAAAAAGAACTTGCACACCATATAGATACCTAACATAGTAAAGAATTAGCACATATCTTCTACAGAGATTCAATTCTGGAAATCAATAGATACAAGATTCAATTTCCTTATAAGGAAAGAATCTTATGTTGATTTATTTCTTATCTGAGATTGAGGACACGCAGAATTTGAAATCTATTAGTGCGTATAATTAACAAAACATTTGTATTTCAACAATGTAAAAAATGGTTGCAGGTAATCTTTGTGTTTATAGTTATGCTCATAGTTTCCACTTATCACAGCACAAATACTCAAGTAAGTACTTGATGATTACTTTGAAAAGTTTGGCTCCAACTTAAAAGGAACAGAAATTCTCTTAAATGCTTTTAGTCAATAAGCATTAGGATAATCCCCGGAAATGTCTTTAAACAGTGAATATTTTTCCCATATAGAATCACCAGCAAAACACTAATTTAGTGCATCTATAAGCTGTAAGTGTGAATTACATATTGATTGCTTTTATATAAAAGTGATACATAGCTAACTAAAAATAAATTTTAAATGTTCCTAAAACAATCATCTAACATCGAATTCAAGAAGAACATCATATGTGCATTCCCAAGGTATTTACTACCTAATAAGAACTAAAACTTAGTGCTCCTGGGTGGTTCAGTCAGTTAAGTATCCAACTCTTGATCTCAGCTCAGGTCTTGAGCTCAGTGTCTTCAGTTCAAGCCTTGCATTGGGTTCCACACCCGCTTTAAAAAAATTTTATTTGTTGGCTCTTGTATGAACAATCTCAGGGCCAAAAATTCACAAAGCATTTGAGAAATCATAGTACCCCCAAAAATTATTTCTAAATCAAAGTTTTTAATTTGTAACAAAATTATTCCAATTGTCAGTCAATACCAACCATTAAGAAATTCATGTTAAAAACATATTTTGCTACAATCTCTTCAATATGTCTCATTACATTTTAAACACATGCATAATAACATTTCAGAGTGGGCTCTGCATCTGTAGACCACTGTCCCAAGTATTCAGGGACTATTTCCCAGCTGTGAAACATTTTTGGTCACAGAAAAATAGAAGCTAAATTGTGGAAGGAGCCGAGATGCCCTTCAACAGATGACTGGATTAAGAAGATGTGGTCCATATATACAATGGAATATTACTCAACCATCAGAACGATTACACAACATTTGCAGCAACGTGGACAGGACTGGAGGAGATTATGCTAAGTGAAATAAGTCAAACAATAGGAACACTCTTATCAACTCATCTCCCTTCCCAAGGTCTGCCATTCCCTAAATCTTTATTTTTCATCTATTCCATTTTTTCTTTTTATTACAAACTTCTCACTTGGAACAGAGACACAAAAACTTGTCAAGAGAATCCTTAAGAAGCCATAGCTGTCTGCCATTCCTTATTTAAGCTCTTTTAGCCTATCCACCCTCTCTCCCAAGAGCCCCCTGCACGTCATTTTCATTACTTGCCTGCTATCAGAGTACCACCCATTCTCATCCAAAAGACTGAAGAACTTCAGTTCCCAAATTGGACGGAAATGGAAAGAAAAGTGAATCTTTGGATCAGTTAAGAATGTAAATAGACAACAGTGACTGAACTCGGCATTTGAATTGATGAGATAAGTGAGAATAGGTTAAAAGAATGGGGTGGAGGAATGGAGGAGGAAAAAGAGCATAGTGAAAAAGTAGAGGAAAAACTAAAAAAAGAAAAGTCTGATGAAAAAAGAAGGTAGAGATTTGAGTAGACAAGAGAACTTGTCAGAAGGAAAAAGAAGAGGCATTACATAAACCTAAGAACACAAATACCTTTCTATAAAGGCAAGCGAAGAAGGAAATGTCAAAAAAAAAATTATCTTGATTTGTAATTAGACTGTCACTATAGACCTCTGCAAAATACTGCCTTTTTTTTCCCTTACGTAAAATGGAGTACTTGATGAAAGTTGGAAATGTAAAAATAATAGTTTTTAAGTGGTTATCAGTTGGTTCATAGAAGACTAAATTTCTAATAATTTCAGTGGTATGGAAGGAAAAATAAAATAGTTCTTTTTAGCAAGTACTCAAATGTAAGTTTAATAGGTGTATCAATGAGCCAAAAAAGTTCATAAGAACTTAGCCAAATTCAACATCTACTATCAGATAAGGAGCAGTTGAAGCTAATAATATTTGTCAAACTAGAATTTGCTTTCCTGGTGAGGCATTTATTTTACTGTACTTCATCATGGAAATCTGTAACTGTTAAGTCGATATGCCATTAGACTCAGAACTCTTTGTTTTTCCTTCATTGCTTTTGTTTTGTTGTGTTTCTCACTAATGTGCACGTTGAAGCCACTCTGAGCTCCATGAGGAGAGTCCCTTGCCATCCTCAACAAGAGTGATTCATCAATTTAAAAAAACATTCTGGAAAGAAACCAAGATTCTCAGGAATAGAATCTGTAAGAAATCTAGCTAAACTACTCAAGTACAGGAAAGCTCAATTTTCACTTGGGAATCAGACTGAACTGGAAATATCTGTCTTCTATGCATGGGGACTAGCTAATTTTCTGAGTGCTGTACTGTTGCTCAAGTGATATTCCTCCTGTTAACTCAATCCAGCGGATGGAGGAATACTATTAGAAAGTCTATTCCTAACCTAGACGGTTTTTCTCATTCCTAATGTTCCCAACTTTAGTACTTATGTGTCAATTAATCATCCTTTAGAAATTTGATGTTGACATACAAAAAACTAGTAAGATCAACAAGAACAGATGATCCCCTAAGAATGCATCTTAGAACATTTAATATTTTTTAGAGAATTCATAACTGTGTTCATTGAAAAGTTAATCTCATAAATATTTATATTAATTATTTTGGTAGATAATCATAACTTTTAGACTAGCATATTTGTAACTTTTCAATAAATAAGCAAGCAGAAACAGCTTACTGTGCTCTAAAACAGAATAATTTTATCAATTAAAATACAATCCACAAAAATTCAGCTTTTGAAATGAGATGACATAAAGTTTCACAACAAAATGGAGGTAGAAAAAATAGACATCCAATACTATTTATACTATGTGACTCATATTTTGAAAGGATATTAGCACTGAAAATATATCAAAATGTTTGTACTAGTTATCTCTTTATTAGTAGAATTATTGTTTTATTTTAAATATTCTTGAATTAATCAAATCCTCTAAAATAAGATTTTGTTCTTAGAAGACATAGCTATGTTTCTACCAATTTAACCTGATATTTTAATAAATTATAAATTAGTTTAAATTTTGAGTCATATTCTTTTTCTATTAAAAAAAGCAGATACTTTTATGTTTTTACCTTGTGAAAACTTCCATAAAACAATGTCTTCACTTCATCTGTGTCAAATGTAACAGTCTGCACCTCACCTCTTGTATCCTTGTTAAAGAACGATAATGTCTTGCTAGAAGCTATAACCAACACATAATTGTTATTAAATCACAGGCATGATATGCTTTATGTTGAAAGTATTAACAATTAATTCCTGCTGGAGAGATTTCTAAAATATTCAATCATTTAGGTTGAGATAAAATGTAATTAGAATATTTACAGATATATTTTTAAAACTTTAAACATAAAAGCATATATCATGTAAATATATACATATATATATTCAGAAGGTTCTTAAAACCTTCTGGAAAGGAAAACATAATAAAAAAGATGTATGCATGTGCCTTGGTATAAGATAAAAGTCCTTACGATCTGCAATTACTCCAACTTGTGGTTTGTAGTCTCTGTCTGTGATTTGCCAAATAGCAAAAGGGTCACTGGGAGTTTCTGGGAGAAGTCTGAACAATAATATAATCGTGTATGAAGAAGGGAGTCCATTTGGGTGTAGATCTCTGTTGGATAAAACATAATTGATTAATTAATTAATAAGGATTTCTCACCAGAAATAGAGAATACTTTATTATAAGATAATCTCATTATCGGTAGTATTAGAATCCATTCATAATAATCCGGCTGCATATGAGAAGAGGAAAACTTTAGGGAAAACATCAAAAGCACAAACACTAAAGATCCATTACATAAGTAGTTAATAGATTATTTACAATCTGCTAAGGGCGCAAAAGTCTGGGAAATTGCCCAATGGTCTTTTATCCTACTGTTAAAAACTATTAATATCCTGGGGTGCCTGGGTGGCACAGCGGTTAAGCGCCTGCCTTCGGCTCAGGGCGTGATCCCGGCGTTATGGGATCGAGCCCCACATCAGGCTCTTCAGCTATGAGCCTGCTTCTTCCTCTCCTGCTCCCCCTGCTTGTGTTCCCTTTCTTGCTGGCTGTCTCTATCTCTGTCAAATAAATAAATAAAATCTTTGAAAAAAAAAAACAACTATTAATATCCTAATTTTTCCTAGACACAAAGATGATTATAAAATTACATAATAATTTTAGAGTGATAAACATTGTATCTATGGATGTAATTTAAAGAGAATGAATCTTACTAAATAGACTTAATTTCCAATGTCAAAGGTATGAGATCATAAGTTATATGGCTTCAGGTTTTAATTTCTCCTTCACTATCTCTAATAGCTTTTACACTTCCAAATTCCTCCCTTGAAATCAAATAAATCACATAATCTCCAGAAGCTCACATGTTCCCAAAAATAAAACCAGTAATAAATGTTAAAGTCATGTACATGTGCAAACGTTTAGTGATGATAAAGGATGTGATTCAATTAAAAGGAAGTGTTTCTTGGCTCTAAGGCTATTAGACAAAAAATGTGGTCCCGTGTGTTCTTCCAGAGTTGAGTCAGTCATTGTTCTGGGGGAACCTCTGAAGCAGGATTGATGGTTTTCTGTCTAAGACCACTTAATAATACTTTCTTCCCGAAGGTAGTGAAAAGGCTTTAATTATCAACTCTTGGACAGAAAAGAAGCTATTCCTTCACAAACTTTGACAGAGTTCACGGAGTTTCTCTTGAGGTTTCACGTCCCAGTACCACACCACTGGTGCTTCTGGAATACGACGCTGCCCTGCTTCTTAAAACACGTGTTCTGGGCAAGCTAACACGATGCCTTTTGTATGTGCAAAAACCCACTATCTTCATAATTTTCCATGTTAAAAATCTTATCTTCTCCATCTTAATTCATCTCTCACCCAATCCATTTTTCTCCTTCCTCAGTTAGTAAGAGCTTATGAAAAAACTTTTAACTACATTTATGCTTCTTTCTTTCAGCTTCTTTCAGCCACAAGTTCTGACTCTGAAGAACGCAAGGCTGTCGTAAGTTAAAATATAGGAATCATATCTTGTGGTGACTGAAAGTTAAACACTGGTATTAAGGTTCACTGACAAGCCTAAAGCTGCGAACCAACATGGTTAACCATAAAAGAGTTAGGACCTTCCAATGTGGTCAAACTACAACAATATGATCTGTGCTTTCCTAAAAGAAATTAGCTTTGGTTTTAGTTTAAATTTTCCATCAGCTTTCCCAAAGGATTTCAAATTTCAGACATCATTTTCTGACCCTGTCCTAAGGTTCTGATGGCTTTATTTCTTCTTGTTCTTTTCTCTCCATAAGCTGCCAAACACATATTTTCAACATTAAAGTGTTTTAATTCTAATGAATTAAAAAAACCATATTTTAGTTATGATACCCAGGTGCAAACTTTCGTGAAGTAAAATAACAACAGCTAGAGCTACCCATCAGATTGCCAGAGCACTGGGCAATAAAAACTAACCACTGCCTGTCTGACCTTAGACAAGCAACACTGCCACAATAGTCCATCTTCTGGAGATTGGAAACACTGAAAAGAATGCCGGCTCTCATTCTGCACTTACTCCATTCAGTCCCTCTGCACCACAGGGAGAAATGTTCAAAATAATTAATTGCCTTCCTATTTAAACAGCCTCCGTTAGAAGCCTTAAATCTATAATCCTCACCTTAAATCCCAAAAGGCCCGTAATCCATAATACTACAGAACCAGGTGAGATTTCTGGGTCTGGGAATACCAAGGCTTGAGTTCTCGTCTCCTGCGGGACCCGATGGAAGACACTTAACCCGACTGTATTTAAGGAAACTAAACTAAATCATCCATAAGAAGACTTCTAACAATTCTAAAGCTTCTAGCTTTTAAGAAGTCAGCACAAATTCTAAGAACCTCAAAAAAGTGTCAGGCCCATTATCAGAAAAGGAACCTCCTACTTGTCACACTTACGCTGTAGGCTGATTCACAAAGGCATTCTTCTGAAGCTTGTAAGCTGAGTAGCTGGGGAAAGACCCTGACTCCAAAGAGACTCCTGGTACAGAAGCAAAATTCTTTTCTGTCAGGTTGTATGCTTCAAGCATCTTAAAACCTTTACAACAAAAAAAGAAAAGCAAATATTGAAATGAGGTCAGGTTAATGATTTTACTGCTTAAATCCTGAAATAAATTAGTTCAAGGGTATAAATGCTTACCTGGTGAGGTGTAGCCATCCAAATAAATGAGAGGACAACCTGCAATGTACAGTGCTCTTTAAGTATGATTCATCGACATGACATGCAAACATTACATATGCACACAAGCCAGCTATGTACATGTACCAGGGAATTGTTGACCCGTTTATAAAAAATAACATCAATCTACCCTTTTATAAGTAATTTTTTTGTACACGTCCTTTGTGTAGAACAAATTCTTGTACTGACTAGTATAATCAATGTTTTCTGAAATTTCTCCAGCCCAAGTGGGAATTTTACAGTGTTCTCATGAATAGTAAAATAGAATTACAGGATTTTAATAGAGAATTCAATAAATTAAAATAGAATTAAAAAGAATTAAATTTTCAGATGTTCTTCAATAGCTTAAAGAAACTTTCTCCCAAGGGATTTTAAAGGTATGCAAAGGCAGGAGGAGTTTGTCCCTATCCAGCCATCTTTGCCATGCCGCCAAGCCTCATGTCGCCTACCAAACATCACCTAACAGTGACGAGTGTGCAGTACTCTTCACCCTGGACCCCCCAGAGACAGGGCTAACAGAGGGTGGCTTTCAGGACCCCCTGCAGCGCAAGGGAGACAACAGTACTTCCAGACCCACTTCCACCAGCGCAGTTCCACGCTGAGCTTCAGCGTAAGTTCTCATAGTAAACCGCTGGTATTTGTTGACTACTGCCACCTCTAACCAGAGTTCTGAGTTTTTAGTAATGCTTAATAGGGGAAAATATAACACACTTGTAAAGCATAGCCCTCCCTAGGATCAGGGGCCTATACTAGCCACAAAACTGTCTCCATAAAATCATATCCCAAGAATCGGCACTTATGGATGGGGAAGAAGATAAATTGACTTAAATAATTAATCTTTGGTCCTTCACTGGATTTTAAAAGCTGAACTTGAAGTCTTGGCCAAAAATAAAAAATCTACACCCAAAAAAACAAATGAGAACCAAGTGCATTTCTATGGAGTGCACATGCAAAGATCAGTGTTTTCACTGCTCCCTTGAAACACGGATGTTGACAGAACAAATACCAATTGATTACTAATAGGGAAAACCTTCATCTTACAGAAATGCTTCTATAAACGAATTTCTAAGCTGAAGATTAATTTACTCAAATGTCATAATATTGGGATGGTGGGAAAAGGATATGTTAAAACATTTCATTTCCATATAAGGAATATTACATCGTCAAGGCTAAAAGTGGACCTCTGACAAACACACATTTAGCACGATCTCAATAGGAACAATGATTCATCAGATTCCCAAGTGATCTCCCTGGAATCTATTTATGCACAGACTTGATCCCATATAGCACAGACAGTTGTCCACTAAGTAGTATCTTCCAAAACAGGTGAGATTGTGGATCCATTTGGACTGGGACTTACTGGAAGTGGCAGTTTCACAGACGAATGTAATGAGGTTGTCTTCAATCTTCTCAAAAGATTCAAAGTCATCAACAATGAACACGTGCCGTTCACTTGGTTTGCTGGCGATGTTGGCAAGCTCGTTGTAGTCAACATCAGCCACCCCGACTACAAAGACACTGAACCCTGCAAAGCAGTGTTTATAGAGTAAATTACATATCCCTTTCTCCGTCCGTTGTTGTTTGAGCAATTCAAAATAAAATCTTTTCACAAATGATGCTGTATTTTCTCAGTAGACGCAGCAAGTCCTTTTAATTGACATAAACTCTCTGTAATAAATTGTACTTTTTCCAGGTCTTCCTATTTTCTGGCTTAGAAAACTCAACTAATTGGGTTTCCTAAAATAAAATCGTAACAAGAGAAGAACAATTTTAACAGCAACAAGTCTTAATGTGGTGCACGTTTCCTTCCAGAGTTCCACAGTTCTAACATACCCATCCATTCTATAGCTCTCTTAGCCACCATTAACATTTTAAGGTTTATGTAATTCAAAAACCAAGAATGGGCTCATTTTAAAAGTTGAGTTCTTGAAACTGATATTCTCAACAAACTCAAGCTCAAAGGCAGCAGTCTGGCCACTTTCGAAATGGAACTGACAATTCCCATGGGCAATAAACTTCCATTTACGTAGGCTAATACAAATAAACAAAGACTTCACTCCAAAAGCTTAATCTGGAAGTAGAAAAAATAGACTATGTAAGAAATTAGTTCTCTAATGAGATATAAATAAGGTAACTTGAGCAAGTATTCATGAGCCCAAACTTAAATCAACCAAAAGCCCAAAATATGTAGATATCTAGTCAAAGTATGTAACATAAAGGCAAAAATTTATAAAAACAAAACAAAGCAAACAAACAGTGCAAAGAACAACCTGTATTGAAAGAAGACAGTATTACTTAGCACTAATCATGACTCATACTTTTAGCCAAAGAATCATGTATGTGCAGATGACAAATTCCATATAACAAATTGTTTTGCAATTTACTACAATAGATCACGCACAAAAGAGAATTCTCTCCAAAATATGTTAACCTTGGACTCTGCCTGGGGGTTGGGATTTAGGAGTGTGAAAAGTGTGAATGCAAGTACTGGTCAGACCTCATTTTATCTCTAGTAATTCTAAAAAATGAATCCAAGGGACAGTGTTGCCAGGAGGCTCTCAGGATACTTGATTTTCAAGGTCTACCCCCAAGATGTCTTTCTGAGGCCTCATTACATCTCCTTTCAGCAAGCTGCATTGGGTCACATCTGCAAGCATGTGCTAAAGTGAAAGGCTTCCCTATGTTTCTCCCTGCACAGGGACCCAGCATCAAAATTCACTTCTGCTGTGGCAGGAAGCCTGCTCTAGGAGCATTCTATTACTGCATTCCGTAGCTTTCCAGCCACTTTGGGGAAGTAAGGATTGCTCTTTCACACACCCTGAGTCACATCTTCAACAAAGATATACACCGTGTCCATTTTGAGCAATTACTAAACCATCCATGATTAAACATAAACTAACATTTCAAGGGTACGTAGTACAGAGTAAAGCAGGAACAATAAAGTAAAAGCAGCAGTGTCATCTTTTGCAATCATTCCTGAACATGTAAAACTGTTAAGATAATAGTGCAATCACGAGGCATCAAATTCATGCCTATGCTTACCTGACTGCTGGATGACCAAAGCCGCCTTCTTGACCTCATCCTGTGACCGACCATCTGTGACCACAACCAGCACCTTGGGGACATTCTTCCTCATGCCGCTCTCCCAGGTCAAGACCTTCTCCTTGATAAATGTGAGAGCCTTGCCTATAGAGTGTGGTATGGAAGATTTTAGTGTCAGTTCAGTGAATACTACCCAAGTGCCATTACTCACACTCAACTGATAAGAATCTGAGTAATGAAACGTGATAGTACACTCAGTTCTACCACTCCCAACACTCTCGAGAGTGAAGGTGTACGTACACTTTGATTCACTGTACCTGTTCTTGTGTTGCCTCCTCTGTACCTAATATTCTGGAGGGCCCCCAGGGCTTGGGCCTTGTCATTGTACGTGTTCAGCTTGAACTCAGACTTGACCTCGTCACTGTACTGCACAAATGAGACCTGAAAGGGAATGTGGTCGGTGGTGAGTTAAGATGCCTCTTTTTATATTTTAATTTTCTAGTGGCTACTCCTGCTGTTGAATGGGGAAGTGTCTTAGGTCTGACAGAATAGTAAAAGCTCTTTATAGCTATTGTTATAACACTGACTACTGTTTCATTAAATTCTCTCATTTCCACTCTTTGACGAAACTGTCAATAATATTAACATTGTAAATATGCTGTATTCACATGGTATCCACATCCTTTTTCTAGGATATAGGAAGGGATGGGTGAAGCTAGGGAAGAGTGAGGTCCCAGGATTAGAAATGAGAACACACCATCTTGATCTCAAATGTCGGCGAAGCAATCGGTTCTCAGCCAACTGCTTCTTCTCACTAACTGCATCTACTTTTCACAGTAATACTAAAATGCTGCCTATGGTTTTTTTTAATGATTTTTTATTATATTATGTTTGTCACCATACAGTACATCCCCGGTTTCCGATGTAAAGTTCGATGACTCATCAGTTGCATATAACACCCAGTGCACCATGCAATACGTGCCCTCCCCACCACCCACCACCGGTCCATCCCATTCCCCCACTCCCCTCCCCTCTGAGGCCCTCAGTTTGCCTCTCATAGTCCATAGTCTTTCATGTTTCATTCCCCCTTCTGATTACCCCCCCTTTCTTTATGCCTATGTTGATAATAATCAGCACTCACCACAAACTTAGTAGCATATGATTTACTGGAAAGAGTACAGGCTTCATAGTCAGAATTCAATGGGCTCAAATCCTGGCTCTGCCAGTTTGTAGCTATGTGACATAGGGTAAGTTCTTTACATCCCTGGGCTTTTGTTTCCATATCAGTAAAATGGAGATAATTACACTTATTTCTAGAGTTGTTTTAAGAACTGATAATCATGTATAGAAAGTAGCTGGCACACTGAAGTTAATAAAATACAGTGCTTATTCTTGTATTCTTTATTAGAAATCTCAATTTCTAAAAGGATGGAAAAGATGGCTTGGTTGCTAACACATTAATTAAGACTATAACTAGCTTGGATTTTTACTCTTCTCAGGTTGGAAAAATGTTCGCAGGATTATTTGGGGATTTGAAATTTAGTATATTCCATAAAAGAAGAAGTGATTTGTTTATGAAATTATTTGTGACTTATGTCAAAATCTCTTATTTTCATAATCTAGGATGCCACAATGACCAAGTATGAAATGCCACACACCCACACCAATCGCTATTCATCACTGAGTCCTCTAACTTAACAGCATATGACAATCATAATGCATTTAGTTTCCAGAACATTAGATGACCTTTTATGGAAATGTATCATCCAGGGAAGTCTTAATCAGGAAGTCAGAGCAGGAATGCCCTACACTCTCCAAAAGGAGTATCATCTAGCCAAGAGAATACCTAGAGGAGGGTTTATTTTTTTTATTTTTCTATTTGCCATTTACACCCAACTCCTTCCCAAAAATACATGTGTCAGGAAAAAGTAAGTAACAAAAGTCAAAACATAGTTTATACTGAAAAGCCCTTCTACTTAAAAACAAATATTCAAAGGAAATAACAAGACGTTACAAATGAATAGCCACCTATGAAACAGCACCCACCTGAATTCCAGCAGGACTGATTTCATCAAAGGCTCCCACAGTATTGAAGATGAATTTTACAACTTTGTTAAAATTATCATCCCCGATACTCCAGGAGGCATCAGTCAAGAACACAATATCTGCCTTGGCCCCTTTGCATACTGGGGGGAAAAAAAACAGAGAAACACCAATTCTCATGAATTTTTTCATTCAAATGAAGTTACAAAACCAAGAAATGTAGCCTAAAACCTCAGAGTGTAGTTCAGCAGCAGCAGCATCTCCTGGGAGCTTCTTAGAAATGCAGAATCCTGGGCCCTACCCCAGACCTCCTGGATCAGATTAGCAACAAGAAGGTACCCAGACAAATCATATGCACGAGAAAGTTTGAGAAGCACTAGTCTAACTGGCCCTCAAGTTCTGCTCTGGAATTATCCCATCTGTTTAGATCCATGATGCAAATATATGCTCTTTTCTCACGGAACTCTTCAAGTGGCTTCAAACAATAGATGAGGAGGCAATCAAATGAAAAGCAACAACGTCCAGAATTTAAGAATAGCCATCAGTGGGTCTGGAGATTTTGTATATAATTATCGAAGATTTGGTGGAAATAAGGTGCCTTTTCATTTTAAATTAGGCCACTAGAATTATACAGAGGGAAGAAAGGAAAGGAATAAAATAATATCTTTGACTTGAATTTTCAGACTTGGAGGATTAAAAAAAATTAAAATTTTAGTATATAAAAACTTAACATGTAGAATATATAGCACCAACAGTGAACCCTAAACTGTAGACTGTGGATGAAAATGATGTGTCAATGTAGACTCACGGATTATAACATATGCACCACTCTGGTGCTGGATGTTGATACTAGGGGAGGCTGTGGGGCTGGGGGCGGGGCGGGGGGGAGAGGGATGCAGGTTATATATGAGAACTCCATGTAGTTTCAGCTCAATTGTGCTGTGAACCTAAGACTTCTTTAAAAAGTAGACTCTATTAAGAAAAAAAATCAATATTTTTAAGCCAAGTTTATTTACTGAATTTCTTTCGATAGTCTAATTTAAAGAAACCCATTATTATTTTACCTTATAACAATACTATTTGCCTTGTATAATATTAGTTTATCCTATAAGAATATACTTTTAATTTTTAATTTTATTTATTTAATAGGTTTAATAAAGTTGTAGCATTCTAGAACCTTCTAAGACAAAAGAAAAATACTTTTAACATCTGAAGTTCTTTCAATTAAATGCTGGAAACAGAATGTGGGAAAAGACTAAACCAGTAGTTAATTAGCTTAAACTTAATCTGATAAAACACTGAGAACTGCCCCAAATTACTGAGAGACCAGTCCTATTAGTTCAGCATATCTTTTTGCCAGTTCACTGCAAGTGACAATTATGTCTCAAACTTCAGTGAATGAACATTTTTTAGCTTTGTGCAATCCAGGGCAGAAGCCAGGAATTCCAAAGCCAAAGGCCCCAGAGGTAGGTTGAAGATACAGCCAAAACAGTTCACAGTGCCTACTGATGCCAGCAGACAGGAGAAAGAAATGCCCATCATGTGACCACGGACTACGCGAAGTGTCGCTAGACATTAATCTGCAAAATTGAGGAAACAGCTCTGTTTCTGAGCTGCAACTGAAGAGCTGTAGTTTATGACTGATTTTATACACACAAAAATGGGCCTGAGGGGGAGAAGAACAATTACTGATAATCTTTTTTTTTTTTAATCTAAAAACCCTTCAGCAAGAACAGTAAATCAGAAATACCCTGTATCAATTGGAAATCATGTAGAGGCTACATAAATAAGAAGGCTATAGGGGCACCTGGGTAGCACAGCGGTTGAGCATCTGCCTTCGGCTCAGGGCGTGATCCCGGCGTTATGGGATCGAGCCCCACATCAGGCTCCTCTGCTATGAGCCTGCTTCTTCCTCTCCCACTCCCCCTGCCTGTGTTCCCTCTCTCGCTGGCTGTCTCTACCTCTGTACAATGAATAAATAAAATCTTTAAAAAATAAATAAATAAATAAATAAATAAATAAATAAATAAATAAATAAATAAGAAGGCTATAAATCCCGATCAGCTGAATGTACTGCCACTTACCATCCCGGGCCGGTGGAATTGTGGGAGGGGGAGGTGGGGTGGGTGGCTCCGTAGGGGCTTCCGTTGGTTTTACAGCTAGAATTAAAAAATGATAATTAGAAGACCATAACCTGTGCAAATTTCATATGACAGGACGTACATTTTAAGAGCAATTTAAGTCCTAGATAGCAAATGAAGTCTCACTGGCACTGAGAGATTGAAAATTCTATTTTGTCCAAATTTGGTATCATCGGTAGTCATTGGAATACTGACTACAGCTGTGGGAAGCAAAACCACACCTGAAAGGATGCATGAAAGGCCTTCAAATAGGGTCAATGAGTAAAAGTCACTACTATGGGTGCATATTCACCTTCTCACTGCCAGCTAGAACCATATCTCCCTCCTGTAGCCTTTTTCTTAAAATAACACCAACTCTGTAACAGGGAAAACATGGATATGTTGTAGAAAAAGGTCCTGAACCAGCCACAGACTCCTTCATGAATCTGCCATCGTTATAATCATTACTGTGGCCTGTAGGGAAAAGTGCCTACACAGGAGTCACTGAAGTCTCCCACACATAGAACATTCTATTCAGAAGCCTTACAGAGACTTTCAGATTACTCAAAAACTTACTGGTATGTTCTTTGACAGAGACTCCCGGTCCCTCGAGATTAGGTGTCTGCACAAAAGCAGTGACGCCATAATCAGAGTCTGGTGAGAGGCCAGTAAAGCAGTGACTGGTTTCTGATCCACGCACTGTGATTTCTTGTCCTCTGGTTCCTGATTATTAGAAAGAGAAATACCACTGTCATCATCAATTATATTTAAAGACATTTTTATATATCATTTCATAGGCAAAATGGCATCTCCTTTACTGAAGTTTAAAATGTTGCTACTATGTGCTCCAGTTCTTTTTAGTATTTTTTTCTTTTCTTTTTTTTTTTTTTTTTTTTTTTTTTTTTTTTTTTTGGCACACGTACCATCTGCGGGGCTTAGTTTTAGCCTGTAGGAGGTGGCTGCCCGGTGAGGTGACCATCTAACACAGAATGTATCCCACCCAACCTGGTAAGTTTTCAGATCTGTCACATTTAAATACACTACAAAATAAAGAAAAAAAGAAATAGATTTACTTCGCAAATAAAGACAAAAAAAAGCATACTTTTAATCATAACACAATTTTAAAACTTCCACTGTGGCTGGAAAAAAAATGCCTGAATTCTTAGTAGGTCTCCTTGTAAGAAACTTACATGAAATATACATGAAAATGTGGTGCCGCTAAAACAGACCTCTCTTTCTATCTCTAATTTTCAAAGGAAAGACATTCTATATAGTTCTACTGGACACTACAAATAACAAATGCGTCTCATGTAAAATAATAAGAAACTTTTCCAAAGGGCTCTTCTAAATCCTTAAATAGTTATTCAGTACCTGTTGACAAAAAGATCTATCTTTGGGCTGAGTCAGTAATCACGGCATTTCTGTGAAAACTTTCAATTAAATCAATGCATTTAGGTAACATATGTTTCAACATCATATGTCAAAAAAACTACATAGCATTCCAAATCTAATTTTACAACTAATTCAAGGATAAAAACGTAATTTCTATACTTTTTGTCTTTCAACATTCAAAATATATTTCATCACATACATTTTTGTATACTCAATTATATTCCTTATATATTTGTTTGGCTGGACAAGAAAGAGCCACTTACTTAACGCTGAGGAAACATGCATATGTTAAGAAGAAATAAAATTAAAACAGGCTGACCTTGCAATTTGTACTACATTTTTCTTACAACCATGAAAAAGATACGTGACTCACAGGTAGTGCCTTGATCCGTCAGGGGGACACTGAGTCCAGAATCATACTGAGCATAAACATCCACGTCATAGGTGGTGCTAGGATTGAGATTGTGTAACGTGTATGATGTCATTTCTCCAACAAAAACTTCCATGGGCTCATTGGAACCTTTAATAACAATCACAAAAAGACATAGAAATATTCCACTCCTAGTCTCAAATTTTCCTTTAAATCAAATAACTTATACTCAAATGATAGTATGAACACCATCGATTCCACAGCCCATCATGCACTTGTTACTGTGCCATACATTCCATTATATGGTGAATACGAAGCTATAAGCAGAGACTCAATTCTTCACCTCTTACTCTCAAAGCGTACATAGCACAGTACCTGGAAAGTAGTAGATATGTTATCAATGTTCCTTTAATGAATAAATTCAATCATATATTCAACTACCCTAAACCCTCAAGCCTCTTCTCTAAGCCCCGCTTTGGCAACTTTGCACATAGTAGGTGCTCAATTAACATTTTTCCAATTTGTTGTAGAGATGATTTAAGAACTTCTGTCTTGGTCCTCGTCCCACGAGTTTGGTTACTGAATGTCTTTAGTTACCAACACCTCCTCCACCTTTCAGCTATCTCTCTTAAGGCCCATGTTTTCTCTCTCTTGTCCTCTCTTCTTAATCTCTTCCTAGCTCACACCCTCTCTGGGTGCATGGAAGAGACCCTGGCAAATTTGGTACGAAGAATATTTTTCTTCCATTTCGCTAAACATATGGACAGAACACAGAAACAAAGATAGCAAATCAGTTAATCAAGGTGATATCCATTTAAGTGCAAATGTCAATAGGAAGTTGAAAGCAAGCCTGGCAGGAATAAACTAAAATGCATATGCCCAAAATGGAATAATACCTTGACATAATGGGAAAATATAAAAGTTTATATTGATTAAATATGCATTATTTCACAATCATAATAACATACAGAATGTCTGGACACAGATTCCACTAGCGTAATTTTATGAACCAGGCCAAAGTTTTTAATCATGCAATTTGATGAGAGTCTCATCTACACCCATAGTAACAATGATACTTTGGACTATTGGCTTAGAACATTATTTCCAAAAATATTGCCTCTAGTGGGAGAGGAGGTGACAACCGAACTATCAAGAGAATCTAATGAGCTCCCTCATAAACAAACAACTCTTTAATGCATTTTATGATAATAAAGGTGCTTCCTTACCCACTGGCTTATACACAATTTTGTATCCAAGAACCGGAGAGGGTGAAGGATCCCAGGATACTCTGAATCTCGTGTACCATTCATCAGAGATGTGTATGTTTTGAGGTGAAAGCAGTCCCACTGGAAGCAAATATTGGCACACATCACTGACTTGACACACAAGGACAGCACAGAACTTTATGAGTACTGATTATGAGCACTGATAGCACGGTCCCATGAGAATAATTTAATAAAATCCTATAATGCCCTCATCCAGAAAGCAATCTAAAAGTTCTGAAATGTTCAACAGAAAGCTTAGCAGTTGTCCAAATTCGAACAGCAACTCAAATGGACTCAGGAACTGATGAGTCCCAGAGCTCGTAGGTTATATAATGCAGAATTACAGAAACTACGAGAGATCTCATACCATTTTTAAGCATGTTATAGATTACAGATTGTTAGAGCCAAAAAGCAATTTGGAAATTGCCTAGTCCCACCACCTTATCACATAAATAAGATTTGATTTGCCCAAGACCACACAGCTAGACCGAAATGATGTTCATTCCCAGCACCCTTCCATCCTCCCCCAGCATAACCTAGAGCAAATCCTCAAGCCTCCGCAAGTACTGCCTCCAGCTGCACACCCCGGAAACCAATGCTATCAGGCAGCACGCTGGGTGATATAGCATTACACAAATAAAGAATTCAACTTAAAAACTTTTTTTACAAGAGAAACTGGAAATGGCTTGGCACATCCTGGAAAATTCAAGTCTGGTAAAGATTTTTTTAATGTATTTTGATAAGCACAAAATTCTAAAACATGCCATTTCCCCCGGAAAAGTACCAAAATATATTGTAAAACCTAAGGGAATGTGAAAAATGAAAAGTTGTTCAATTTAAATAATCTTGAATCACTAAACTGAGTCTCCACTGACTCAGTCCTGTAGACAATAAGTATCAATAAATATATAAATTTCTGGCCTTGAGAGACTAATCTGAAACAAATCTAGTCATGCTTTTCTCCTGGGAACTTTCAAATGTCACCTCTCCCAAATTCCGTAATGTCAAGATTGTTTAAGCACCAAAGGAGTTTGGGCAACTGAGTGTAACAAGGAACCTGAAATCATTTACTTAAGTGGATTTTTGTGGGATGAAGTGTAAAGAGGAACACCAATATTGACCAGTAACAACTCAGACCTATAGCCCAGCCTGCCTTTGTGCTGAACCAGTGACTTTCAATCTTGGCTATACACTAGAGCATAAGCGGATCCAGGCCACACCTCAGACCAGTTCCATTAGTATCTCTGGGGGTGGTACCCAGGCACAAGCGTGTTTTAAAGCTCTTCAGGTGATTTCAATGAGCAACCAACTTGGAGAACCTTTGCTCTAACCAATAAGAAATTGACCCCTGGGGCGCCTGGGTGGCACAGTGGTTAAGCGTCTGCCTTCAGCTCAGGGCGTGGCGTCTGCCTTCAGCTCAGGGCGTGATCCCAGCGTTGTGGGATCGAGTCCCATATCAGGCTCCTCTGCTGTGAGCCTGCTTCTTCCTCTCCCACTCCCCCTGCTTGTGTTCCCTCTCTCGCTGGCTGTCTCTATCTCTGTCGAATAAATAAATAAAATCTTTAAAATAAATAAATAAATAAGAAATTGACCCCTATGTAAGGTAGAAAGGGGCCCGAACACTGTAATTTTCTGTAAATTACTTAGTACAATAGAAAGAAATTGAAAAATTTGTAAAGACAGAAGACGACCGCTAATCATCTTGCTTCTCTATTTATGACTTAAGATTCTATCAGGATAGTGTTTTTTGCTGATACTACATGGACTGAGTTAACAGCTACCACACACACTAAAACATTATTCAGAGAATATGCAATGGTTTTTCAAAGGAGAAACAAAACTATCTCAAGCAAAGCAGAATACACAGATTTTTGTCTCCTTTTTCTTCTTTAAGAAGTGGACTTTTAAAAAGTTAAAATACAAATTCTGTTCCAATATCATTTTTGCCAAAATTCAATGTTCAATGTAAATGTTAATTCAGTATTAATATAGTATTTGGGATGCATTGGTAAAGGCAAAGTTGAAGATTATAAAAGGGATAAGACATTTACCAGTTCTTCCATTCCCTGTTAGATGGCCGCCATCTCCGTCTTCATAAACAGCAATAACAGTAATTTTATATGGAGTATCAGGTTGCAGCGGCTGCAGCATCACATTATTCCTTCTGCCTGGGACTGTGGTCTGTAGGGAAGTTAAATTACAAATTAATTATCAGCCAGAGGCCTTCCAGATCAAAAGACAACAAGTTTTATGTATTTCTATAAATAGCAATGGTTCCTTCATGTTTTGCTTCTGCTGCACAATGCTCATGTCCAGGTCTACACTGCCTCTGTGCACCGTGCAAGAATGGTCTGAGAGTCAGAGAGAGCTGAGCTTGAATCCCAGGTCAGCCACTTACCAGCCTTGTGACTTAGCGTCTCTGGAGGAAATTATGAGGACGAAAGGTAAGAACACACAGCACCTCAGTGCACATTCCTGACTACTGCAGCACTCAGCGGCCCTATGTTTGTCTCCACCTCCCATCTGTGTGTTACATTCTCATGCATNGCAATAAATATGCACCATGCAGCCACTGTGGGCCAGGTGTGGTGATCGCTGCTGCGAATGCGTTGGTGGGCAAACATGGACTCCGAGCCTGCCCTCAGGAATAGCAACTTGGCTGATACTAATCAGGTGGAAAAGATGAAAAACAGGAAATGGAAAATACATTCAACTACCTCCGTGATGAGGAAGTGAACCAGATAAATCTCTCAACCTCTCTTCCAACCCTATGCTTTACTTCTACAAACAACATGCATCACTTATGCCAGCGATTCCCAGCATAGAGTCCCCTGATTACAAATGGTGAATTGGGGGAAGAAGTTATATTTTTAATGTTTTCAGAAAGTGGGGGGAAGTCAAGTACTCGTCCCTGGCAAAGCTGAAAAAACACTAAAGCGCCAGCTTCTTTGCTTTGGCAAACCAAGTGTGGTAATACTGTTTATTTCATTTTGATCAGAAACTCTAAATGACAATTACATGTGTTTCTGATGAATAAAAATGTGGGTTTGAATTGAAGCTTAACATATCAAGTTCAAATAGATGAAGTATAACATGGGGATAACAAAGGGGGAATGATCCAAGAGGGTCTGTGGCAAAATGTTTGCAAACCACAGACCTAAATGCCTTACTATCAAGATTTTGTGTAATCTTCTACTGACCTATCACTTCAATTAATCAGTACACTTTTTAAAGAGTGGTGAGTGTTTCCATCCATAACAAATGGATATGCCTGGTGAGGGCTATGAGGAAACTACAAGAAACCTAAATCTGGTTCTCCAGAGATAGTATGACACACAAGAAGTTTGAAATTAATATAAGAGCGTGTATATTCCAAAACCAAAGTGTGATGAAAAATGTTAAATTTAAAGAAAAGAGACATCAGTTAGCACTTGAATACTTGTATACCTGGTAGAGAAATTTGATTTAAAGAAAGGAGAAGATTTGGATGGTCACATCTTTTGAACATTAAGTAGCTCAGAATATTAGTTATCATGTCTCACTAGACTCAGTTCCTATGAATAAAATTAGGTGGCTAGAAATATGCATTTCATGCACTAAGACAATTTTTCAGTCTTTAGAACAGAAATGAGCCCAAAGACATTGATTCTCTGTAATGTGGGAGGCCACATTAGACGCATTTGGGTGTTCCCAATATCGTGTCAGAGGAAGACACATCAAATGTGACTATCACACAATTACTCAATGCAATCACAGTACACTCCCAAAGAAAGAAGCTTAATTTCAACTTCCAGCCAGGTAAGAGATTACAAAATGCTTGACTAAATGAGAAGTGGACTCACATATTCATCAATGGGATCTCCAACAGTGGGAGAATAAATGATCCTGTATTGCTGAACTGGCCCATCGGCATGATCCCAGGATACAGAGAGGCTATTGGTTGTCTCCCCAAAGACTCTCATATTTCTTGGTCCACTTCGTGGTACTAAATAAATAAAAATACAATCAAGTTAGTTGCCTGCCTGTGAGCGCGGTGGACATGGGGGTGGCCGGGGGCGGGGGGGCAGGTAATAAAAGAATTCTACCCAGGTCAGATTAAAGAAGTTATTTGTGGGAGTTTCACATTCACCAGGATGTTTACTCCCTTATGATAAAATATAGACTTCCTCTGGTTTTTCTGCAAAACCATAAATAATAGAAAGTGCTACATTTCGGAGCTACGGTTATGTGCTGAACTTTCAGTGACACTGAGCTAGGTTTGAGCCTAAATATACCGACTAGGAGAGAAAAGGATTATTTTAAACTACTATAACCACCTCCTGTTTAATGAAACATAGAGGCCAAGCCCTCACATTTCTAAAGTGCCCCTTTGGTGACAAGACTCACTGCAGGGCAGAAGAGGAAAACCTCTCCTTAAGTCCCAGATGAGAAAATGGGCGACTGCAGTTCACTCAGCACCGAGGGCAGTCACGGGCCCAGAGCCTCAGCCTGGAATCTGAATGTGGGGATGCCCAGGCAGAACAGCATGCTCAGGCCTACGCTCGCCTGTGCAGAGGTGGAGAAAGTTCTCACCACCTCTCACTCACCACCCATCTCCCACTTCTCACTCACTCAGACAAGCCCTGCCAACTGAGTTACAAGGGAATGGGGTGGAGAAAGGATTTCTGCCTCACGCGTTCGGCCCTGGCCAGGGCTGGGATTCCCCTCTCCATCCGAGTAGAGAGCTACAATGTTCACAGAATAGGGTGTGTCGGGAATCAGCCGCTCCAGGTGCACTGTGCGCGAGTTTCCTGGCACCACAATCTGGAGGGAAGGAAATGCCAAATTCTGCTGGACAGCAACTCAAATGCTTATCAAGTCTTCTATTAGTCAACATAGTAACATTTATAATAAAAAACTGAGCCTAGGCACGTCAGAAGCTAACTACTATGACTCCTCATGAGATCTGACAAAGCCACACTGTGAGATACAATTTATCCTCAGAAATTCCCTGTCCCCAAAAAAAGTGAGTTCATACTTACTGAGCTAATAAACATATTAAGTTACCCTTAGTAGCTTCAATTATCTCTCATTTATGTTTATAGCGAAGATTCTCAAATACAACATCTGGGGCTCATGGTAGTTACCTACAGAGTATCCCGAATGTTAGACACACATAAGAGAAGGGATCCCCCACACATGCTAGTCAAGAAGAGAGTCTGTGTTAAAATAGCCACTCCACAAATGGAAAAGGGCAATGTTGTCTGAATAAGTCCTACCATACACAGGGACAGGCAAATCATTTATCTTTGTTTGCCACCATTGTCCATTTTTATAAAGACATAAATTAGTCTATCGATTTACTTTCCCTCAGGTGTTATGATACTATGCTTATTCAAATTAGTAACTTCTCATTCCTACATTATCAATCTACTTATAAAGCTGAATAGTACTGTTAATTGAAAATACACTGGACAATTTGTAAGAGCTAATGAAAGCAAACGTTAAGATGTTTTCATAACGGAGCCATTTCTATGTTACAACAAACCCCATATCGACAAGGTCTATCAATGATTTGCATTTACTACTGGGTTTTTTAACTCACATAGCTAATTTATATTTTCCCAAAATTCATTTTTGCTAACTAACCCTGCAGTTATTTACACCTGCCTTAAATCATTAGGAGCAACCATAAAAGCATTACTCATTGTCATGTCTGTGGTTGGCATTCTCACAGGCCGGCAAACAAGACACAAACACAAGAGTACGTTCATCAGGAAAGGACGTTTCCATGAGACCGGGGTCCGCACTGACAACTGACTTGCTGCTCTGGCCCAGCAGCCATGGCAGGAGGCGCAGGGGACGCTACACAATTCTTGGACTGAACTCTAAGAGGACAAAATTACTTACAGATTCGGAGGGTCTCGTGCCAGCCACAGGAGAATACACGATGCGATACTGCTGCACAGGCCCGGGCGCGGGGTCCCAGCGGACATCGAGGCTGTTTGGTGTCGGATTATACACGTGGACATTCCTTGCCAGCCCTCTCACCACTGAGGAAAGAAAAGCCGCACATATTTTCTGAAGTCTGTTTATATATGTCGAGCTTTCACGACCACTTCTCTAGGACTTACACCCTGTAACAGGATAAAACACTGTCCTCCTTCCATTTCTGATTATCTATACACAAAAGCAGATTAAAACACTCCAAATCCAAATTTAGTCTAAGTTAGCCAATTATGGCCTTTGTCTATATGGAAGCAAAGTTGTTGCCAATAAAAACAAGCTAGTAAAAGTAGTAGTACTGGGCTGGCCATAAAAGGACAAGGGTTACAGGACAAGAGACTGGAAAAGAAGCTTTGGTTTTCCGACACAGATAATGGAGAGATAGAGAAAAGGAATTTTACAGTGTCTGCCTTCTAAGTAGAAACTGACAGCAGCTATGAAGCCCATCTAATTCAGTCAGCTGGTTTCAGTCATTCATTCTTTCATTCATTCCTTCTTCATTCAAGAAATAGTTACTGATGTGTTGCGTGATTAAAAGGCAAAAGGAGGAAGAAATAGAACATACAGTCAGTTCTCCATTAACAGCCCCAAGCGGGACTTAGAAAAACATACAAATTAAATCCGTGTATTAACCCCGAAGTCTACTTGAGCCAACAACATCATCTTTCTAGAGCACTAATCTCTTACCAAAAGAAGCCACCCATACTTGCTTCCTTTTAGCCATCAACATGTATATTTTTAAAGCCAAAGAAATTATTTATTCGTGTGCACAAAACCCTGTAAGCAATACTATGAACAGTAAAACTGCTATAAACTGGTTTTTCAAGATGTCAATGTCAAATGAAAGCCCGCAGAATTCTGATGACCAAAAGCACTTCATCAGCAAATCAGAGAAATGTGTGATCAAGTACTGTGACAAACAATTCACACTCTGAAAGCCAATTACAAAGCACTGCTTCACACAAATGTGTAAAGCACAAAGCAAAGCAAAATGAGCTTTTGTCAGTGAAAGAGAATGACTGAAATAGCAGACTGATGATCATATGCACGTTCATAAATCCTCATAGTATCATTTCAGAAGAAAAACGCCATCATAAATGTGTTATTTCAGACATCAAAGTGTTAACAGTTGTTGGTATTTGGAAGATAACCCATGGGTAATTGGTATATATTTATTTTATCATTCAGAATTTTCCAAATTTTCTTAATGGGTCTATGTGGCCTTTATAATGAAAAGCAAAATTTATAATGAAAAAGCCAAATTTTTCTTCCTTCTCAACTTACATGTCCTTCCAGTATCTGATGTGCGTCCTCCATCACCTTCAGTATAAACAGGAACTACTGTAACAGTGTATGGGGTATCTGGCTGCAGATTCCTAAGAATGGCGTAATTGGTATTCCCAGGGATTGGTACCTAGACATTTTAATAAACACAAAGCACTTGAAAAACTTGTAAAAGAAATAATACCTCAAACAATATAATACTCAAAATACTAACTCAAGACCAAGTCAAGAAACAACTTCTGTAATATTGGGATATAAAGATGTGCCTCGTATGAACTGTTACAAGAGGTTATAAAGACTTCTCTAGACCCCTACGCTCACTCTAGGATCCCCCTTTAGAAATTCTGGAAATGATTACTTCCTCCAGCTCAATCCCCTACAACCCCCCCATCACCCTGGCACTAAGGCAACAATCTATTACCCTCCATCAAGTTCTAATAAATGAATATGAACTTTTTCAGCACTAAAGCAAATTGGGTAACATTTTTAGCTTGGCTTTTAAATCATTCAGCTACAGTTTAAATAAACATGAAATTTTCACTACAGGACATAATTACCATTTCCTCTGGAACACCTGCTGTTGGTGCATAGAAGAGCTTGTACTGACGAGGGTTTCCCTCCGCATGGTCCCAGCGAACATTCAAGGTGCTGGTAGAAGGGTCATACACTCTGAGATTCCTCACGGTATTCAGAGGTTCTGCAATGCACAGAAATCACCTGACACTATGTTCCTAACAACCAAGCACACTCAAAATGCAGGTTCCTTGATATTTCCGAGGTACCTCGAACAGGGCAGGGACCCCACAGTGGACCCCCTACAAATATTTGTTGAGGTACTGAATAAATAAAAGAATGTCTGTGGTAATCTGATACACATGTCTCCTCTCCACAAGATATTTTGGTCCCAGGGTGTTTTGCTTTGGTTTTTTTGTTTTTTGTTTTTTTAATCCTAGAAAGTAATAAATGTCTTTCTCCATAAACAGAGACCGGTAACTCTGAGCAAGGATATTAAAAGCAATTAACATCATTTTTTAAATACGTTAAAATTTGATTAGCAAAACTGTGTCACCCCAGTGTTTCTAGGTAAAGATGGGATTCTGTGGTAGCTATTAAAGAAGCTACGGGAGTCTGGTACTTACTGGTCTTGCCTCTTCCTGTCATCCGACCTCCTTCACCATCAGGATACAGGGAGGACACAGTGATGGTATAAGGAGTGTCGGGCTTCAGTTTCTGCAGGACCACACTGTTCTGCCGCCCCCCAATTGTGGTCTGGAGCAAAACAAGGGTAAGTGTTAGCCTTGTTCTCTCCATCTCACTGATCTGTTAGAGAAAGCTCTTTCTACAAGGGAGCTGTTTGAGACCCTGGCCAAAATCTGGCAACACATACCACATTGAAGGTTTAAAATATATCTTATGGTATAATTTTAAATGTAAAATATGCACCTTAAATCATAAAAGGCATTCTAAGCCTTAAACTGATGACCTCAAAAAGATATTCCAACTTGCTCACCGCCAGCGTAGCAAAATTTCATCCAAAACACATTTCACAGATCTCTTCCCCCAAAAGGCATTAATCATAAGTGAGCTACAAAAGAGCTTTAAGATAGCAAAGAACTGCCAAATATTAGAGAGTCCACACCATTTGCTATTATTTTTACTTTTTTACAGTGGTTTTTTATTTGCTTTAGGAAACACATTAAGATGATTCAGCAAAAGATCTAAAACTTTTCCCCCCCAAACTGCCATTCTAACAGCATTAGCTGTGCAAACTACGTGACTGGACCCTTTGCCAGACCATTCTCAGGCCGGGGTTCCCAGCCATCTCTGTGATTCCAGCCTTGCGGTATGAAGCTTTTCAATTTCCTCCAATTACAGAGTTTGAAATTTTTTATTCATTGCTTAAGGTGATCTAGCTATCTTGTTGAAAGAAAATTTGTATGATTTGTTAACAGTCTAACAAATTCAAATACTTATGTGATACTAATTAAAATCGTATGAAAATGGCACGTTGCCCATGAAGAGTACACATCTGGAGGCTGGATGCACTAGTACAGTCCAGATGTTTCCAACTTACCACCCATCAACTCTTTGAGTTCCAGAGAAAACCTCAGTGAAACACTGTACGCATCCTCAATATGAGCAAATTAAACAACAGTGGCTAATTTTGCTAAATTGAATATTTAACATTATGAGAGAAAAGTATCAATATCCGCACAAGCCATTTGATATTTAACAAATCTGAAGGCATCCACTTAGTAGAACTATCCCTATGAGTAAGCAGAGGGCTGTCTACCTACTTCTTCTGTCCAACTCTCCAAAATAATTCTAATAAAAGTGATTCATTACTTTATTCCAAGGACTAGCAGTAAAGTGCAAATATCCCTAAGAATAACAAACCTCAAGGAATTATCAGCTAATGCTTTCCAGAGGGTGAGTTTATGAGACTCCTTCAAGTTAAAACAAACCGCTGTGAGACAGTAAAGACACAAAGGACAGCAGTTGGAGGGTCACTGTCACCAAGAAGGGAAATGCTGAAGACAAGTCTCACCTGCTTTACAGTTTTACCTGGCCTAGCATAAGCAAAAGAAGTTCTGCTTCTGACATGGAAATATCAGTTCACCAAATGTGTCTTATCTTACTTCCTACAAAAGCCAGTTGACTACAGTTGGTATTTAGTTTATTTTCGGTAACCTATTTAATTAGACAAAGTTTCTATCCAAAAATACCATCTAAGACTAATTGTACGGAAACCTCAAAAGATCAACTCAAAAGTCACACTGAGGATGGGAGAGTTTCTGGTTCAGCTAAGCCCACTTAATATGCAATATCAGAAACCTTTAACCACGGCCAGCATCCACCCCTGCTAACATCTCTAAACTGGGAAGAGGTAGAACCCATTTGCTGGAGCTCAGCAAGTCAGGCGACTAATTGATAATAACTCATATCTCTAAGACTATGTGAGGAATTACTATAGTCCAAAGCATGTTAACAAAATACTGGACCTTACCAAAAGAGGCATTTGAAATAAATCAGGAAGCATCCCTCCTGGTGTAAAAAATCATGGTGCTTCCTGACCTATGACCATATACGTGCAGTTCTAGTCACACATTTCACAAAGCAAAGCTGGAGAAGGTTCAAAAACAAACAACTAACGTAAGCAAGGTGAATGGACTAGGACTCTCCTAAACCAGGGAAGACCAGAAAAATAAAGAAGATGAAGGCAATTGACAGTCATACCATCTTTCTCAGAAACCTCTATTTGGATAAATATAAAAATGATAAACAGCATGAATTAGGTGAACAGCCACCTAGATCTGGAAACTCCAGATACAAGAGATCCTTTATGACATGCCACAACTGGAAAATTACAATAACAGAAATTTGGCAAACTTACAGTATTTGATTAAGTTAGAGAGATATGGATGAAAAATCTAAAGACCAAAAAAATCTAGAAATCTTCATAGATAATCCAGCCCTAGCAGTTTTTAAGGGAAATGTGCATGTATGAGGCACATGCCTGATGCTGTGGGCCTACCTTCCATGAAAAGCAACTTTCATCCCCCATGAGATTGTCCACTGAGTTCCCATCAGGAATGGAGTCAAATAACTCCATTTATTATGGTAAATTTTGCATCTCTCAAAGTAGTATGACTGACTATACATTGCAGGGGGGGAAGGAGTTTGAGGAGAAAAGGTAGAATTTGTCCAAGTTATATATATATATTTTTTTTCAAAAAAATTACCGTTTGCTCATTGCCCTCTCCTGTTGAAGGCTGGTAAGTGATTCTGTATTTCTGCACACGACCGCTGGCAGGATCCCACTTAACAGTCAAGCTGTTAGAGGTTGCGTTGTACACCTGAAGGTTTCGTGGGCCACTTTTTGGAGCTGAAAAATGATTGTTGAGAAACAGAGTAAGCTCATAGAATGAGGCCTCTTCCCAAAATGAACACCATTCACAAGAAAATCAGTATACTTGTAGGTTTAGGACTAAACCTCATGATAAATGATGGTCATGGAATCTTAAATGACGCCTTAACAAATGGCAGTAAAGCAACGTTTTTTCAAGAAAGGTTTAAAAGAAGGTCCCAGTTGATGCCTTCCAATTTAAAAGCAGAAAAACCATTTACAAGGGTTTTTGTGGTATTTTCCATTCATTCACTTGTTAATTCGCTCATTCATTCATTCATTTGGTCATTCATACGGCTCAGCAAATTAAACTCTTACCTTGTGTTGTTAAGGGTATCAAACGTGCTAAAATAAAAAAAAAACAGAATTTGGGAAATATTACTAATATAGCTATAGCTCTTTTTTTAAATTAACTTCAAAATAACAATGTCCTATTTGAAAGCTGAACACCTACGTGTGCGCTCACTGCCAGTCAGGTCATCGCTTTCTGACTCATCAGGATAAATGGCAGTAACAGAAACTTCATAGAGAGTGTTCGGGTTCAGGTTTTCAAACACCAAAGTATTTTCATCTCCATTTAAGATGGTCTTAGTGAAAGAGAAAAAAAAAAACCCACACAAAATTAAGTCACCATGTCTATCACACTCTCAATGGCAGTTTGTTGACATTATTTAGCCAGATGTTCTTCTGCCTTTGATGTATGCCAGGAGCTCAAATGTCACTAATAGGAAAGGATGCTTTTCAGGAAATAGAGGTAATACATATTTCCAATAAGATTCGTTGTCACGAAATAAGATTTTTTTTAAAAAGGAAGGAAGGAAGGGAGGAGGGAAGGAGAGGAGAAAGGAAGGAAGGAGGGAAGGAGAGGAGGAGGAGGAAGGAAGGAAGGAAAGGACACAGGGAAGGAGGGAGGAAGGAAGAAAATTAACTCTACCTCCATCTTATCTGAGCTTCCAAAAGGCGCCCAGGTTATCCTGTAGAGGGACACATCCGAAGCTCCATGATCCCAAGTCCCTCGGAAGCTCTCTGGTGTTACTTCGGTAATCCTTAGGTTTGTTGGGGCTGGCACAGTGCCTATCATGAGATAAAGCAGGACTAAGTTTCTGAACAAGCAATATAATAAAACCACCTTGTTTTATTTTCATGAACATGAGGAAACAGGCTAAAAATATTGTTTAGAACCAAGTATCTTACCAATTCAGTTCATAGTCTTTTTTCCTGATTTTTTTCTCTACTACATCTGTTATGCTTGTGCAAAGCTGTCGGTCCACTCATATGCACCAATTTTCACATCCAGACACTACCCTACCAAGTAAGAACTGACGCCAAGAAAGCAAGTGAGATTGCTAAGAGGGACCACATGGTAAGAAAGTAGCAGAAGTAGAACTGTCTGATGTTAAGGAGTAGGCTGTGCCATTTGACAAGAGGCTCTGATCAGGTAGAGACAGCTAGGTATGAAAGGAGAAGTTTTGAGCCTCTAGTGAGGGAGTTACAGAACAGGAAGTAAAAGTCCCAGATTTGTATTGATCCCACCAATAGCTCACTAGATGAGGCAGGGCAAGTCATTTTAAAATCTCTAGACCTGTGCTGTCTACTATCAGAGTCACTAGCCATATTCAGCTACTGAGTACTTGAAATATGGCTAGTCCAAATTGAGATACACGCTAAGTATAAAATTAAAACACACTGGATTTCAAGGAATTATTATGGAAAAAAATTATGTGAAATATCTTAACAATTATTCTGCTGATACATGTTGAAATGATAATATTTTTGATATATTGGGTTGAATATAATACATTATCAAAATCAGTTTCTTCTCTTTTTACTTTTTCAATTGTGGGTACTAGAAAATTTTGAATTACATAAGTAGCTCCCATTATATTTCTTCGGAACACTGCGGGCTCTAGACCTTAACTTCTTAACCACTATTCGAGTAGGAAATTATGCACTGAGCACGGTGCCAGGCACTGGAGATGCAAAGCTGTACAGAGTAAGTATGTCTCTGCCTTCACTGGGGGAGAGAAAGGGGAAAGCAGAATAGATAGGAAAAAACCAACAAGCAATCATAATTGGCTTAAATACTATGGAAGTACCCTGAGAGGGAAAGAAACAGACATCTCTGGAAGCAGCAACAGATGGAGGTGAGGAGGAGCCTGCCTAGGCTGCCCTGCATCTCCCCTGCCTCTCCACTGTGCAAGCTTCCCCTTTACCTGACATCCGACAGCGTGCAATGTGAGCGCCACTACACCATCCCATGTGTTGTCAATTAATTTTTCTTATCTCCATAATGGAATCATGAACTAGTAAGCACAAAGATACTTACATTTTTTTTATCCCTGATAGCACTTCATACATAGTAAAATCTCAAAAAATATTTGATAACACAACTTTCCCAGAGAAAATGTCCAACATGCATCAAGAATATACTTCCTCTCCATTGCCCCCCACACTGCATACACGTGCACAGCCACACACACAAAACACACACATATACACACCAGTTAAGTATCTGGAAGATGAATTAATGACAGTGGTTGATAGAATAATAGGAGGACAAAAATTACCATAAAAGGAATGGACATGTTGAATCACTATATTGTGTACTTAAAAGCAATGTAACACCATATGTTAACTATAGTGGAATTAGAATAAAATTAAATTAAAATAAAAAACCTAATTGAAAAATAAAAATAAAAAATAAATAAACTAAAAGAATGGACATGAAGGTAGAAGACGGGAAGAAAATAAGTGAAAAGCAATCTGTGAATTCAAACATTAAATACTCAAATAAAAAAAAAATAGCACCAAGAAACAAAATGACCCAATAAGTTCAGTTACACAGTCACGTAGTGTCGTTTCTCAATTATCAGTGAAGCATGATCACAACTTACGGGTAGTTTCCTGAGCAGTCACTGGGGGAGACTCTCCCTCGTCATACACTGCAGAAACACCTACTGTGTACAGGGTTTGTGATAAGAGGTCTTTGAGAGGGGTGCTGGTCCGTGACCTGTCTACCTCTACCTGTAATAGAGCAGTGGAACTATTTTTATGAAGGGTCTAGAGTTAACATCTCTGTTGTTTACTGCACAAGAGCATAAGAATTATGCTACAAAAAATAGCAATGTTTTCTAATATGCATAAGAGTCCAGGAACTGGAGACAGTTTAAATGCTTCCAAAGTGGGAAAATGTATGTAGTAGAGCTCTGTCTGAATGCTAGGGTTTGGTAAATAATGACTTCTTACAGATTCAAACAACCTAATCATTTTTCACTGACAGTTTCCCTGTTTCCCTTTGTATACACTGCCTGATTTCTCTCAGGAATATTCTCCTGTGCATTATCTCATTTGCTGTGCACAAGAGCCCTGTGAGACCCACTGGTGATTGTGCCTCTTTTGAAATTGAAGCCCAGAATGAAATGAATGTGTGGATGTGTATAAATCAGCTTTGGTAATAATCCAGCTGACCCGCACAATCAATAACTAGGGACTTACAGGAATTATTTCTATCTTCCAAAAACGTCTCTGAGATTCTGATATTAATACGCCCCCAAGCACACATTAGTTTTAAACCCATTCTCTAGTGAAAGCACTCAATTTGCTCCCACTTTGAATTAGGTTGTCATGGAAACAGATCTCTGCCCCAACATCATCTCAAAAATGCTCATGGCCAAAGGGACACTCGTTTAAGAATCCATTTATTTACCCATTCTCTCAGTCCTGCTCCATTGTCCTATCTTCCTATTATCTGACAAACTCCCTTCTTCTTTCCTGCACCCCTTACTAGCTTTTATTTTTAGACACATTATTATATGATTTTTTAAATAATTCATAGAATGCAGAGCACCATAAAATGAGAAGGAAGTACTATCTGTATTCTATGACTCTTTGTCCACTAAGGAATGATGATTTTGAGATTAGTATCACAGAAGAAAACATTTCTAAAATAAATGCAACACAATCCAATATATTATTGATATTCAAAAATTGCTCTACTAATATAACAAGCTTTCAACACTATATTAATGTAGTGACAGATATTCAAAACATGCTATCCTCTGTACTTGTTTGGGTTCTGTTGTTAAACCTACTAGGAAAACAAGTATTTCCAAATCCATTTTAATCTTCAACCTACCTCTTTGACATCGTCTTCTGGTGTTTTGTAGCGAACGATATATTTACGCACTTTTCCAGGCACGGGTTCCCATAAGACATTCATGGTGCTGTGAGTCACGTCTCTGAGTCTCAGATCTCGAGGTTTGGGTAAAGGCACTGGAAATGCACGAGAAATGAGATCCAGATGTGGCTCTCAACCACAAAGCTCTAAAGCATTCACACAAGCTTTCAAGGAGTTGTTTAGAGAAAATTAACAGTGTGCAGCAAAATAACTTTAAACAAATAGCTCTGATGATAAAAGTATGATGATTCTACCAGGTAGAGCTCAATTCCTCTTAAGAAGGATTTTTTTAAAATATGAGAAGTTGAAATTTTTATTACAATTCTAATTTCTCCTTTATATGTAAACTTCCACTCTATTTTCATAAGGTCTTACTTGCTGCTCAGCTATAGTAAATCATAAGTCACCACAAATGTACAGCTCGTGTTTCTTTCTCAGATATTTAAATCAGTTAAGCTAGAAAACAAAATCGAAAGAGTTATGCTCTCTTAAGAATGCAAAATGATAGAAAAACAAAGGGCTATGAGAGTGAAGAATGAAGATGGGGCAAAATTAAGCACCCAATAACTTAAAAGAAAATCCACAGGGGCCTAAACAGTTACAAGAAAATCCAAATGATAAATTTTTGCCGAGTCAAAGACTTACCTTAAAAAGAACAGAGGTGAGGATAACTAACAAAGAAATTTTCTTTTGTTACATGAGACAGATCTCACTTTTTAACTGCCCGTTGACCAATTTCATTTTGTCTCTCATTTCAACTCTGCATCTCTCCTCCTGAATGTCTCCCTCCACCTCCATGATTCTGCACCTTTATCCCTTCAATGTTTTTGTCTTTTGGCATCTCTCTGTGGCCTCCCTTCCTTCACCGGGGCAGTCAACTCCATATCAAATCCATGACCACACTTGCCTTTCATCCCACTATGACTCTTGGGTCTTCTCTCCCAGCACTTCGAGGACACATGTCTCCATCCCTAGTTGGCTTCCCACTCTTTCCATCTGCCACTACCCCATTTCTACAAAACCACCAGCTCCAGACAGGGTCTAATATATAAAAAGTGATTATTTGTTGTCAATGAATTTATATTGTCCTGCCCTTCAGGGGCTCTTTCTCTTTTCTGCCTTATCATGCTTCTCAGTCCCTCTTCTCCCTTGAAGATTCCTACCGTCTTCTTAATTTCCTTAGAAATGTGGGCTGAGCCTCAAATTTAAGCCAAGTCATTTATCTCATCATGACCTCAACAAGCATAAAACAAAACTTCCAGCCAGGAAAGGCAAGGGTCGTAGGTACAATCCTTGTCACTTTTCAAGAAAAAGCACCCAAATGCCAGTGAAACAAACTGAAACCACAAAAGGAATTAATCAACACACACAGAAGAAGTGCAAACCACAAAGGAGTTCACTTGCTCTACACTGCCTGGTATTACCTAGTGGTGCATTCCCAATACCTAGCATGGTGACTGAAGTATAACAGACAATATGTTTTTAGATTGAGTAAACTGATTAACTCACTTAATTGAAACAGACTTTTCTATATGTGCCATAAAGAACCTACTTCAACAAAAACTTGGAACATCTTAATCCTAAGTCTAGTATCTTCCTCCAAAATTACACTCAGCCAACATTCCCTTCTCACTAGTGTTATATACCCTACTTCATAGATCTACAACAACGTCAACTTTAAGATGCACCACTATTTTATGTTCTATTCCCTGACTGACACTTGGCCAAAAGTACACCATCAATTGTAAGAAACATTTCAATATCAACTATATTCAATTTGGGAAAAAAAAAATACATCCTAGGATCAATTTAAGATGCTGCCGTAAGTCTAGAGTTAATTTTAATTCTCAAATTTGATCGCTCTAAGGAATAACCCTGTAACTTGTGCATAAATTATCAAATTATTGATAGCATCGTTGGGTGAAAGAAAAATCCTAGTGAACATTATGTTTACAGCAATAAAGAAAGAAAGAACACTGGCAATATCTTACACGTGACTTCTCGAGCAGTGACAGGTTCACTAGTGAGGTCGTGCAAGGCAGCCTGGACTGTAACTGCATACTCAGTGTTGGGAAAAAGATCAGTCAGTTCCACATCATTCACTGTTGGCCCCACGCGCATCTGCATATGGACATGTCAAAAGGAAATAAGACATTCAAATCAAACGTTTCAACTTACTGCAGATAGCAAATTACAATCTATTTGTAACCACTAGATTATAACACAGCTTTTCTTTTTCATCTCTCTGACATGAATTTCCTTCTTCATGCCAATGTTTTTTAAAATGTGTCACAGGTCCCAAGTCTAATTTTCTATTTTTCTGTTTTGCATGTAAAGTTATAAATGAGTTCATAAGTAACTGCAATTTAATGCGGACTCTAAAACTATAAAGTCTCAGAAAGACCCAGTGATAAAGAAACAAATATTTCCCACCTCTTTGGGTTTTCTTGGTTCTGTGGCGTTGGTGGGTTCATACGACAAGGTGTAGCCAGTAGCCCCTCCCACTGGCTGCCATTGCACATGCATGGTGGTAGGGCTAACATCATAAATATTCATGCTGACCACAGGGACCGGTACTGTTGGAATGTAAAGGCAGACATCAGTCTAATTCCTGTCATTCTACTAATTTTTTAATTATTTTTTACTTAATAAGTGATATTTATGTATGCTAAATAGAGAATGAGTTGCTGTGAGAAGTCAGTGAGAGTCAATAGAATTCTTTCCTCTCCCCTGAAAAAGCCAATCTCATTGTTCATTGTCATCTCATACTCAGGACTGCAAGTTACAACTATTTCATTGGGGCAGAAAGTTTAAATTTCAACTGGCATCCCAATGAATCTATATGGGAGCCAAAATATATACCAACTTCCTGAGATTTCAATCTCTTTTTCTGGAACATCTTTACGTCAACTATTTTCAATCTTCAATCATAGAATTTCATACATAAATAAGCAGCACAGTATTTTACTTCATCTTTCATAAAAAAATAAATGTAACTGAGAGTGCCATACATTACTAACTGGAACTTAGGGGATTCATGGGCTTTTTAAAGATAGGCTCATGAGGCATAGTAAAAGATTTACAGTCTCCTCTTCATTTAATACCCATATGGCTTGGTATATATTGTCCAAAGATTGAGTTTAAAGTTTTAAGGAATTAGCAGATTAATCTTGCTCATTTTGAAATATATTATTTCCCACCTCCTATGGTGCCATATGAAGGTTAGTAAGAGAAAAGATGGAGGAGGGGTTCAAGATGGCAGCATAAGAACTCTGAAATCACTTCCTCCCATGGATAAAATACATTTATAGCTACATATGAAATCATATCCTCTGAAAAGGACCTGAGAACTAGATGAACAAAGAAAAAAGAGACATATCAAGCAGATAGGAGATGTAGAAACTCAAGCTTGCCTGGGACCCCACCCCAAGCATGATGACCCACAATTGGGAAGGAATTCCCAAATTATGGAACTTTCCCTCAAGAAGTGAAAGGAGTGTGCCCCACATCAAGCTCCTTAATCTTTGAGTCCAGCACATGAAAGAGAAGCCCCTAAAGATTCCTCACTTTGAAAATCAACAGGGGTGAAGTCCAGGGGAAGCATAAAACTATAGGAAATAGATAACCTGCTCTCAAAGGGCTCACACACAGACCCACTTGCCCTGAGATCCACCATAAAAGCAACAGTTTGGAAAGTGCCTAGGTCATAAGTGAGGCAGACCTGCTTACAATTCTTAAAGCAGCTGCCAGAGAGGCAGGAACCTGTAATGACTTTCTCTATGGAGAGAACCACTGGCAGGTACCATTTTTGCAATCTCATTCTAACTTGCTATTAACAGAGCTGGAAGCACCATTTTTGGTGTTCTCCCTCATGTCTGCTAGCACTGGTGTGCATGTTACATGCTCCACTTATCCCAGCAGCAGTCACACCACAACCAGGCTGGATGAGTGCCCCACATCCCACCTATCCTGCACCACAGCTGTGGCCCCACCACAGCCAGCAAGTGCACACAGTCCACACAAGAGATGTCCCTTGGGTGTCTGGCTCTGGAGCCCAGGGGAAACTGCACTCTGGACCCCATAGATCATCACCTCACAAGATCACTCCTTCAAGACTGGGAGAGGTAGCAGTTTTGCCTGATACATACACACAGAAAATCAGACAAAATGAGGAAACAGAGGACTATATTCCAAACCAAAGAACAGGACAAATTCCCAGAAATAAGATGTTTTTCCCCAGAAAAAGATTTTAATGAAATGAAGACAGCAACCTACTCAATAAAGAGTTCAAAGTAATGGTCATAAAGATGTTCACCGAACTCAGGAGAAGAATGGATGAACAGTGAGAACTTCAACAAACAGATAGAAATTAGAAGAAAATATGAAACAGAAATTATAACTGAAATGAAAAATATACTAGAGGGGTTCAATAGCAGAATGGATGAAGTAGAAGCCCAAATCAGTGGGCTGGAAGACAAAGCAATGGATCTCAACCACACAGAGCAACAAAATGAGAAAGAATTTTAAAAAGTAAGGATACCTAAAGGGACCTTTAGGACAACATCAAATGGAATAATATTTGCATTATAGAGGTCCTAGAAGGGGAAGGGAGAGAAAGAACCAGAAAAATTATTCGAAGAAACAATGCCTAAAAACTTCCCTTATCTGGGGAAGAAAACAGACATTTGGGTTCAGGAAGTCCAGAGAACTCTAAATAAGATGAACCCAAAGAGAACCACACCAAGGCACATTATAATTAAAATGGTACAAGTTAAGAATAAAGAGAGAATCTTAAAATAACTAGAGAAAAACAATTTATTCCATACAAGGAAACCCTGCAAGGCTATCAGAGATTTTTCAGCAGAAATTTTACAGACCAGAAGGGTCATGACATATCAAAGTGCTGAGAGGAAAAATTTTCCAACCAAGAATTCCCTACCCCGCAAGATTATCATTCAGAATTGAAGGAGAGATTAAGAGTTTTCCGGATAAGCAAAGCTAATACATCCCCTCTAAACTCACCTCATAAGAAATGTTAAAGGGATTTCTCTATACTGAAAAGACAATAATTAATAGGAATAAAATATATGAAAGTAATAATCTCACTGGAAAAGGTAAATAGATAATAAAAGTAGTTGATCAATCACTGATAAGGCAAGCATGAAGGTCAAAAATATGAAAGTCAAAAAGTAGTAAAATTAATTAAAATTACAATAATTAGCTAAAGGATGCATAAAATAAAAAGACATAAGATGTGTCATCAAAAATATAAAACATGGAGGGATAAAAATGTAAAGTTTTGGAATGTGTTCAAATTTAAGTTGCTATCAATTTAAAAGAGAATATTATATACATAGGAGGCTACATGTGAACTCACAGTAACCACGAAGAAAAACTTATACTAAACACATAAAAGAAAATAAGAAAGGATCTAAGCATAACACTAAAGAAAGCCAACAAACCACAAGGGAAGAAAGAAAGAGAAAAAAAGGGACAACGAAGAACTTTAAAAACACCCAGAAAACAACAAAATGAAAATAAATACATACCTACTGATAATTATTTCAAATATAAATGAACTACATTTACTGACTAAAAGACAAGGAGTGACTAAATAGATTCTTTATTAAAAAAAAAAAAAGAACTGTCTATATGCTACCTACAAAAGACTCACTTCAGAAGTAAGGACACATACAGACTGTGAAGGAATGGGAAAAATTATTCTATGTAAATGGAAATGAAAAGAAAGCTGGCATAACTATACTCATGTCAGACAAAACAGACTCTACTAAAAGACAAAGAGGAGCACCACATTACAACAATGGGATGAATCCAACCAGAAGATATAACATTTATAAATAAGTGTTTATTTATAACATTTATAAATGAGTGTTTATTTATAAATAAGTGTATATTTACCCAACAAAAGAGCACAAAATATATAAAACAAATATTTGAAAACCTAAAGGGAGAAATTGAAAAGAAAACAACAATAGTAGGGGACCTTAACACCTCACTTGCAGCAATGAACAGGTCACATATCAATAAAGAAATATTGGTCTCAATTGACACATTAGATCACATGGACATAATAGAAGTATACATAATAGATATATATACGGAATATTTCATCCAAAAGCCACAGAATGCATGTTCTTCTCAAGTGCACATGGAACATTCTCCAAGATAGATTACATGTTGGGCCACAAAATAAGCGTCAATAAATTCAAGAAGACTGAAATCATATCAAGCATCTTCTCTGACAACAATAGTAAGAAACTAAAAATTAATTACAATAACAAAGCTGGAAAAAATACAAAAACATGAAAATCAAACAACATACAACTGAACAACCATGAGGTCATCAAAGATAACAAAGCAGAAATCAGGAAATACCTAAAGAAAACTGAAAGAAATATAACATACCAAAATCTATGAGATGTAGCAAAAGGAGATCTTAGAAGGAAGTTCATAGCAATATTGGCCTACCTTGAGAAACAAGAAAAATCTCAAGTAAACAATGTAACTTTACACCTAAAGAAACTAGAAAAAGAAAAAGGAAGCCCTAAGTTAGTGGAAGGAAGGAAATAATAAACATCAGAGTTACAAAGAAATTAGAGACTAAAATGAAAACAGAAAAAAATCAATGAAACAAAGCGCTAGAAAAGATAAACCAAATCAACAAACCTTTAGGTAACTAATAAAGAAAAAAGAAAAAGGATTCAAATAAATTAAATCAGAAATGAAAGAAAAGCTACAACTGATACCACAGAAATACAAAGGATCATAAGACACTAATA
Organism: Ursus maritimus; assembly: GCF_017311325.1. Lineage (NCBI taxonomy): Eukaryota > Metazoa > Chordata > Mammalia > Carnivora > Ursidae > Ursus > Ursus maritimus. The sequence goes on from NW_024425452.1 coordinate 27,018,871, forward strand.
CAAACCGTGATATGCCAACAAACCAGACAACCTAGAAGAAAGGGGTAAATCCTTAGAAATATACAGTCTTCCAAGACTGAATTAGAGAGAAATAGAAAACCTAAGTAGACAGATTATTAGCAAGAAGATTGAATCAGTAATCAAAAACCTTCCAATAAACAAAAGTTCAGGACTAAACGGCTTCACTGGTGAACTCTCCCAAACAGCCAGTAAGATTTAATACCTATCCTTCTCAAACTGTTCCAAAAATTAAAGAGAAGGGAATGCTTCCAAACACATTTTACGAGGCCAACATTACCCTGATACTAAAACCAGACAAAGATGACACAAAAAAAGAAAATCACGGGTCAATATCCTTGACAAACATAGATGTAAAAATCCTCAACAAAATATCAGCAAACCAGATTCACCAATACATTAAAAGCATCATACATTATGATCAAGTGGGATTTATTCCAGAGATAAAAGAATGGTTCAAATTCACAAGTCAATCAATGTGATACATAATATTAACAAAATGAAGGATAAAAATCACATGATCATCTCAATAGATGCAGAAAAAGCACTTAATAAAATTCAACATCCATTTATGATTTAAAAACTCACAAAAAATGGCTATAGAAGAAATGTACCTCATAAGAAGATGCCATATATGACAAACCCACAGATAACATCACATTCAGTGGGAAAAAGCTGAAAGCTTTTCTTCCAAGTTCAAGAACAAGACAGGATGCCCACTCTTACCACATATATTCAACATAGTATTGGAAGTCCTAGGCATAGCAACTAGGCAAGGAAAAAAAGGTATTCAAATCAGAAAGGAAGAAGTAAAACTGCCACTATTTGCAAAAGATGATACTATATATAGAAAATCCTAAAGACTCCACCAAAAACCTGTTAGACCTAATAAATGAGTTCAATAAAATCACAGGATATAAAATCAATATACAGAGATCTGTGGTGTTTCCATACGCTAATAACAAACTATCAAAAAGACAAATTAAGAATAACAATCTCATTTATAATTGCATCAAAAAGAATAAAATATCTAGGAATAAATTTGACCAAGGAGGTGAAAGACCTATACACTGAAAACAATAGGACACCAATGAAAGAAATTGAAGATACACAAATACATGGGAAGATACACTGTGCTCATAGATTGGAAGAATTAATATTGCTAAAATGTCCATAGTATCCATTGTAATCTACAGATTCAATGCAATCCTTATCAAAATGACAATGGCATATTTCACAAAAACAGAATGAATAATGCTAAATTTGTATGAAACCACAAAAGATCCTAAATAGCCAAAGTAATCACAGGGAAAGAAGAACAAAGTTGAAGGTATCACATTTCCTGATTTCTAGCTATATTACAAAGATACAGTAATCAAAATAGCATGGCACCGGCACAAACACACACACACACACACACACACACACACGTATGTCAATGGAACAGAATTGAAAGTCCAGAAATAAACCCACACATATGGATAATTAATTTATGACAGAGGAGCCAAGAACATACAGTGTAATAAAAACAGTCTCTTCAATAAGTGGTATTGGAAAACGGGTCAGCCACAGACAAAAGAATGAAACTAGACCACTATCTTATACCATACACAAAAATTAATTCAAAATTCATTAAAGACTTAAATGTAAGACCTGAAACCATAAAACTCCTGGAATCAAAACATAGATGGTAAGCTCCTTGACATCAGTCTTGGTAATGTTTTTGTGGCTCAGACTCCAAAGGCAAGGAAAACAAAACTAAAAATAGACAGATGAGACATCAAATTAAAAACTTCTGCACAGCAAAGGAAACCATCATCAAAACAAAAAGGCAGCCTCCTGAATGGGAGAAGATATTTGCAAATCATAACTCCAATAAGGAGTTAATATCCAAAATATATAAAGAACTCACACAATTCAACAGCAACAAGAATAACAAACCAAACAACTCAATTGGTCAGAGGATGTAAATAAATATTTTTCCAAAGAAGACATACAGATGGCTAACAGGCACATGCAAAGATGCTCAACATCACTAATTTCTAGGGAAATGCAAGTCAAAACTACAATGAGACATCACCTCATACGTGTTAGAATGATTATTATCAAAAAGACCAAAAGTAACAAGTGCTAGCAAGGATGTGGAGAAAAGGGAACCCTTATACACTATCAGTGGGATTGCAAATTGGTGCAGCCATTATAGAAAATGGTATGGAGATTCTGCAAAAAAGATAAAGAATAGCACTGTCGTATGATTCAGCTATTCCACTACTGGCTATTTATTCAAAGAATACAAAACCACTAATTCAAAAGATACATACACCTCTATGTTCATTGGGGCATTATTTATAATAGCCAAGATATGGAAACAACATACATGTGCATCGATGGATAAAGAAAAGGTGATATGTATATAATATGTATATAATGAAATATATATAAAATGGAGTACTGCTCAGCCATAAAAAAGAATGAAATCTTGCCATTTGTGATGGGCCCTGAGGGTATTATGTTAAGTGAAATAAACCAGGAGAAAGACAAATAGCATCTGATTTCACTCGTATGTGGAGTCTAAAAGCAAACAAAAACCAAACAAGCAATCAAACAAAACCAAATTCATAGATACAGAGAACAAATCAGTGGTTACCAGAAGGGATCGGGGTTGGAGGGTGGGTGAAAGGGGTAGAGGATCACGTGTAGAGTGACGGATGGTAATAGATTTCAGGGGGGTGATCACTTTGTAGTGTATACAGACATTGACTTACAATGTTCTATACCTAAAACCTACATAGCAAAGAGAGAGAGAAGAGATAAAGACTTACGGAACCGAAGATAAATAGAGTCAATTCTTGCCTTGGAGAGAGTGATGCCCACTCCTTTGTCTTATTAGTGGCCTCCCGTGCCCTGGAGTCCAGCCAAGAAGATGGGAGAAGGAAAGACTATTTTCATACGGCCTCAGAAACCCTACTAGGCCTCAGGAACCCTGCCAGGAATAGGAGCAAGGAACATTTTTGCCAAAAGCTCTACTCAAAGTCAAAGCTATTAGAGCTTCTCTAGTAAAGGCCAGGAGGCAAAGGACAGGAAAAAAAGGGTGATCTCATTGACAGCAGGAAGATCTGACCACCTGCAAAACTGAAATAGGTCACCTCTGCACAGTTCCCCTTCCCAACCTTAGTCCCACTCCCCACATGATATCTTTCTTAAGAAGTGAGTAACTCTATGAAAGGAAAGTTATCCCTCTAAGTTATCTATGGCCATGACTACCCATTCCATCAGTGGGGTCCCATGATGGCAAGAACAGCCAGTAAGAGCAGCTGAGTGTTTATTGAGCACCTGTATGAAGAACATGCTTAGTAAATGTTTGTTGAATGGGTATTGAATAAAGGAATGATTTGGAAGGCTGCCAAAAGCCCACATGGAATGCCACCTGTTTATCTTTAAAAAGATAATAAGGAGAAGATTTTTTTTTAATCTGACTTACAGGTTTTTTCTGTGCCCTTCAGAGGTTCACTGTATTCATCTTCCACCACAGAATACACATTAACAACATACTCGGTTTCAGGCTTCAGATCTTTCAGTACTGTGCTACTTTCCAGGCGGCTCACATAAAACTAGGGGGAAAATTTTAAAAAATAATAACCTATGTTGTAATTGCTTCCCTCTTTTCTAGTATAATTATAAAGTAGTTAACTACAATGAACTTAAAAATTATATTTCAGTGAGGCCATTGTCTTTTGTTTTTGGAAATTACCAGATTACAATGAGATCTTAGGCAATTTATATAATTTATTCTCCCAGCTGTTGTTTCCTTATTTGTAAAATGAGTGGGTAAAACTAGATCATCTTTAATGTTTCCTTCCAACTCTATGACTTTAATATAAATTCACAAATAAATCAAGCATCCTTTAATTAAAAACCATATTGATATTCTGCAATTTGTAGAACCATAAGAATTTAAGCAAAGCTCTTATCCTTTAATTAAGCCCAAATGAAAGTGCTTGCCTAGCAAGGACTAGAAAGCACCAATGCTGACTCAGTTCTGCCCCACTCTACATCCTTCCTGCTCCCCACCCCCAACATTTTCTGAGCCCTAATGTGAAGGACTCAATATCACTCTCAGGACGGAGTGGGTTGTAGGTGTTGCCTACTCACTTCTTGCCGTTTCCCTCCAGAAACTGGGTAGTATTCCACCTTATACCTATCCACACTGTCAGAAGGAGGTGTCCAGCTCACTCTAAGAGAACGATGGGTTCGCTCAGAAATAACTAGGTTAGAAGGTGCTTCCAAGTCACCTACACATGGAAATAAAATACATACGCTTTTTTCATTATTATAGCAAGGTGATGAAATTTGAAATTAGATTAAAATAGTATTACGTCTCATATTTCAAACTTGTATACACATCCTGATATACTGATATACAGTATAACAGTCTAGAGTCCCATTGCTCGTAAGACCTCCCTGAATGGGTAGGCAAAGGATTCTTCAGTCCCAGAAGATTCAAGCCTGGGCTCATTGTCTTTCATTAAAACTTAGTCCCACCCTTCCTTATGGCACCAGTTTACCTGTTGCCTAACTCAAAAACATCTGCATCATCCTTGAATACTTAGTGCTGTCTCTAATCTTATACATATAATTATTGAAGAAGGATTTGGGTCCTGGAAATTCCATTGTCTCTATCACTGTTGGTACCACCCAAGTTCACTGCCCTTGTTATCATTTGATTATTTATATTCATCACGTCTTATCTCCTTAACTATAGGTTATGCTCTGTGAGAACGGAATTGGTTTCTTATTTATGTTTAGTTCCCCAATGGGGACTAGTTCAGTGGTAAGAGAAGCTAACCACTTTCTTAAGAAAGAAGAAAAACAACCAAGTCTTTTGAAATTTGGGAATATGCTACTGCCTGTGATTGTGCTCTCTGTGGGTAGATAAAGTGAAATGACCAATGAACAACAGAATGACTACAGAACAATATCTAGAATTAACATCAATGAAAATAGAAATACTAAGCTCACTATCACCATTAGAAAGATGTCTATATTTTATAGTTTATTATATATTTTATTATAGTATATTATATTATACTATATTAAGGAGAATTAATCCAATGACTTCATTGGCATGGCAATCAATCTCTAAAACTCAACTGTCTTTGTAAAGCTGGGGAAAGCATTTCCATTCTTAGTACTCTAACCTTTATTATAGTTGGGTCATAATCAAGCCTACAAAATTATCAAGCAATTTTACTGTCTGGGAAACTAGAATGAATGCAACTATTACATAGTTTTTTTTTAAAAAAAGTAAAGGAAAACAGATAAAAGATGTTTTCATCCCCACTCAAAGTCCTCTCCAACTAAATAAAACTACAACTCTCTCAGCTAATCCAGAGCCAGAAGCCTACAATTCTGGCTTCCTGGCTCGTTTATTTCTCCAGGGAAAAGGTCAGTCTGTTGTTCAAAATCCAAAAAGAAAATCTGTAAATGTTTGGAGAGAAAAACTCAAGAAGAAAAAGTCAAATAAGTACGTACTCGGTACCCAAAGCATATGAACGATTTCTACCACATTATTTGTTTATCTTCAAATAAGCTAAAGCCATTTCTAGTTTACTGCCATCAGAAACAAATCAGAGAAAAAATCAGGGACTAAACTAATGATTCTCAACTGAGGGCATTATTTTCCCCAGCAGACATTTGGCAACATTTGAAGATATTTTTAGTTGTCCCAACTCAGGGGATGCCACCAACATCCAGTGGGCAGAGCCAAGGGATGCTGCTAAACATTTCCCAAGACACTAAGTGTTCCCTTCCCCCATCCCAAAAATTATGATCTGCCCCAAATATCAACAGTGCTAAGGGTGAGAAACCCTTGGCTAATCTTACCTGGACCTTTGACGCTGTTACACAAGTTGATGGTGAGGTCATCTACGATCTTAGAGAGTGATTCAAAATCTGCCACGTTGTATGCATGGGTGTCATCAGGATCTGTTGCAATCATCTTTAATTCATCTTCATCAGCATTTTTAATACCTTGGGGAAAAAAGGACATATTCAAATTAAAAGCATTTGAATTTTCAATGTTAAGTAGAACATACATGTGATTTTCCTCAATAATAAAATGATTATCTATAGTTACAAAATAGAAACAAAGAAAAAATAATATAAACTAAAGGCTATTCTGAATTAGCTTCTTCTAAAAGCTTCTAGCACCAATTTCCCACCAAAAAGTCTGTTGAGTGTTTTTTCTGCAAAGTAAAATAATGGCTATCAAAAATAAACATGGTGCCATGGAAAACCAAACAGGAATTTTCCTGAATCCTATTAATAGCACATTTGTCCTCTTGATCCATTACTTTCTTCTAAGAAGCCATGTACTTCTGTCCCATTATGAGGGGAAAAGAAGAAAACGAGTTAACTTCTTGGCATATCATTTTGATAAATTATGTGATAGGGAAAATACGTTTGTTTGTTTTTTGTGCTTCAAAAACTATTTTTAGCTACAAAAATATCCTCAGCTTTTGTAACCCCCAGGGCACCGCTAGCCTTTTGAGTGCTTACCAATAGCAAACAGCTCCACACCCTCATCCTTGAGTTTCTTTGAAGGTGCCTCAACATCATCTTGTGATTTTCCATCCGTGATGAGAACACCAATTTTTCGAGCTCGAGGCCTCATACCAGCTTGGGTCTTGAAGTTCTGTTGACGAATGAAATTCAAAGCCATGCCTATGTTTAAAAGAGAACCAGTCACGTGATTACTCAGCCACCAGTTCTGACCAAAAACAAAAGCTAAAAGCACACCGCATCATCCTTACTCACCTGTGAGAGTATTGCCTCCTTTGTATGGTAAGTTTGCCACAGCTTGCAACAAGCTCTTCTTGTCTCTGTGAGCATTTAGCTGCCACTCTGTTCTGGGGTCCCCACTATACTGAGCAAGGGCTAAAATAACATCAGTGGCATTAGCATATATAAAAGAGCATGATTAAAATGTCTAAAGGTCTTCAATATTGCCAGACCTACCAATCTGTACTCTTTTGGGACCAATATCAAAGATTTCCACAATGCGAGAGATGAAACTCCTCACGGTTCTAAAATTTGCCCGGCCAATGCTCCATGATCCATCCACCAGCAACACAATGTCTGCTTCTGCTCTGGTGAGACACTCCATTCCTGACATGGCAATCATGAGACAGGGCAAGGTCAGGAGCAAATTCTTAGCAGGGTTACTTCCTAGCCATGCCTCTGCCATCCCTGGATGCTCAGTGTTGCCTAGCTGCCTTCAGTTCTGTAGCTTAGCTTTGTGACTTGGAGGTCAAGACTCTGAACATATGTCCAAATGATTTATTAACCTCAAATAACATTCATGAGAATCACCAATTCCTCCAATGATTATTTCTATGGCAAGTCTTCCCTTCATCTTTGACTATATTTCCTGGCCACAGTCGTAGGCCCTGGAGACTTAAATTAAACCATCATTGTAAATGTGAATGGGCTTACAAACCCAAGAGCTGAAATAAATGAATGAGAATGTACAGCCATCTAACTATAAGGCATTCATAATTTTAATAAAATTTTAATGTGATCTAAAGATTAGATGCTGCATTTTTCCATAAGCTGTAATGGTCATTAGCAGACAAGTATGAAATGAACTGATAAAATGTGTGAGCTAAGAAAGGTTTTACTGAGCTAAAAACATCTTCTAAAATAACTAAGCTTCTGGGTAATTATTACATATATCATGAAGGACTAGACACATGACTCTTAAAATTAGGCCTTTTTGAAATAAAGATACCTTGTTTTAAAACCTGATAGCTATTATATTATTGAGTTGTTAGCTGCTTAACTTTATCATCTACTATGTATAACAATCAGGTATATACAGATGGTGAAGTCTGCACATTTAAAAAACCAAGAAAGAAGGGAGACAGCTTAGAAGAAGTATGCAAACAAATATACAAATTGAGAGCTGTAGAGACAACAAGGACAAACACTGATACAAAGCTAGGGTGCTTTGGAAAGAGAGAAAAATCCCAATATCCTCAGTGCACAAGCTACAAAATAAAAATATAAGTCAGTTAATATCATCATAACAGAAACAACAGAGCATTCATGCAAAACAGGATTTGACACTTTATTTTATCCACATCCATATTTTTTAAATGCCCTTTTCTGAGAGCTTACATTACCAGCCATGACTTTCCCAACTTCTTGCCATCTTAGCATCTGATCTTTATATTGTTTTAAAAAGCTCATTGAGAAAAATTAAATGATGTTTATCACACTACAAAGGTGTCCTTCGTGCACAGTACACTCCATCAGGGCCGAGGACTCCCAGATACTACTCCAAACACCTAAGCCTTTGCAAGCCTTCCCCTACCCGCCCAGATCTACTCTTTTTTATCAAATGCTGGAAAATATTGGGAAGTAAATTCTATCCAGCTCTTCCACCTCTAAGAATGTTCAGAACTAGCATCGTGCACATCGAAGCTATAATTGTGGCAAGAGCAGGAAAATCTAAAGGTTTATTTTACCATGTTGCTTCCCAAGTCATGGCTGTCCACCTACTTATATAACCCAACTCTACTTGCTCAGCCCAAGTAAATCATTTTTGCAACTACATTAACAAAATAAAATTGCATTTTAGTCATCAAAAGGAGAGAAAATTTATATTACCTACCCACTGCAAAAACTCATCTTTTAAATAATATAGTACTACGTAACCAATGCAATGTTGACAAAACAGGCCTTAAAAAAATACTGTAGAAGACATGCTTAGCTGGATGTTTGAAGATATGTTTTTAGGCATATAAATTATTTAAATACATTTTAATATAAAATGTTTATAGCTGCTTTTCACTGTGTGATTAACCTAACAGTTCACATTTGAAATGGTTTCATAATATTAAGATTTCCTAGGGCAATGTAACTCAATTTCTTACCAGAGGATAAAATCGGCATTACAGTTGTGTCAGAAAGGGTTGTCATTTCTTGTCCAACAAGTGGCGAACTCTCTCCTCCATCAAACATTCCAAAAACATTTACTTTATAGGTGGTACCTGCCCTGAAATGTTAAAATATATAGTCTGTATGTATACTGGCTCAAGTGGTAGCATGTTTGGCTTTATTAAAGACATTCATCTTGATTTACAAACATTCACTTAAAGCACATTATAACATACTGCTTCTAAGCAATGGGCTTTAAGAAAATAATTTTAATGTTGCATTTGCAAGGTAACATAAAGTACCTGGCACATAGTGGGCTCAGTACATTTCATCCTGTCTAATCCGATAAAAGTAAATAGTGAGCGTTTATACAGATTTCAATATTGTTGAATGAATGATTGAGACAAACAAATTTCCCAAAAGGCAATCCACAGTAGTCCATTCTTCCTACTGTAATGAATGTAGGGTGCTGTTCGAACTCAAACTTCCTTGTTTTCCACTGCACAGCCTCAAGCGAGACCTTTAATCAGCCCACCCTGCCCCAAATCCTGCCAGCTGGCACCAACAACAAAGTCCTGCTTCTCTGTCCCATGGCCCACCCTGGAAGGGGATTCATACTCAGCATCTCAGCGTGAGTCACCTGGGCCTTTCCAGAAGGCACAAGAACCCCCATGCTTCCACGGGTCTGGCTAGGACAAGCTGCCTTTGGTGAAATCGTATAATATGGACATTAATTTTTAAAAAGCAGGATGTTACTGAAAAAATGCCATTCCTGATCACTTAATAACAGAAATCATTAAAACATTACAAAAACTTCTGCTAGCCTCTGAATCCTAACCTCAACTTCAGCAAGTCCAAGAATAAGAGAACAACTTCTGCTGATTCTAAACCCTCTGCTAGCAAACAGACACATAAGTGATTATCTGTGGAAGGCCTACTAATTTCCATAAATTATTCAATCTTTTAACAAAAACTGAATACAGTTCATTCCTACCTAAGTTCCTCCAAAACAACTGTATTGTCATATGGTCCAACCACTAACTCCCCCAGTCTTCTGTCATCCCCTGTGGGGTGGAACGTGACTTTATAACCCTTTACTTCCCCAGGAGCAGGCTCCCAAGTCACTCGGAAGCTTGACATGGTTGGGTCCGATGTTTTGAGGTTTCTGGGCGACTTAAATCGAGAAGCTGTAAGGATAAAGAGATCTTAAAATATTATCCATAAGACTAAGCTTTGGGTTTTTTATTCTCCTCTGCAATAAGAAATTGAATTAGAAATATCTAAGCGATAAACATGGGAATCATCACATACATCACACTTCAAATTTTATATTTATAAATAGGGTTAAGTCAGGCAGCACCAGATAGAATACCCAATAAAAACCCTGATCACGAAGTGCTACCCAAGTGGACATAGAAATAATTCTCACAATTGAGAAGATTAGATTAACATTAGAACATTAATATGTAGAATCACTTTACCAGGAACTAGAGTGGTAAAAACAGAATGCTAATTAGGCATCTTATCTAATTATTACAATTTAACTTATTACAGAATTAATTTTAGACATTTACAAATAAAGTAGATGCATGAAAGCCTTCCTTTAAAATATTACCCTCTTCCCCCCCCAAAAAATTAGTTATTTTATACCTGTCGTTCCTGATCCTTGCCTGAGCTTTCCTTCTCCTGTCTTATACATTGGGAGAACTGTGATGTCGTATGTCGTCTGGGGTTGAAGTCGCTTTAACACTGTTGAGGTGACTGTGGGTGGCACTTTGGCAACCATTTGTCTCCCACCCCCACGGGGGCGATACACAACCCGGTAGTTGATGACTTTCCCGGGGGCCGGTTTCCAGGTAACTCTCATTGTGTTTTCCGTTTCTTCATCCACTTTCAAGATTTTTGAATCCTGAGATACTGTGAGATAAAAGGAAGATTACAGTGTATACTATGTTGAAAGAAAATACACATGTCTACTTTCCCATTTATGTGAAAAGAAACTGTGGTTTCTTAAATATGTGTACTGTGCTCTTGCTTAGCATTACGATCTCTCATCGATTCATGATGGCGCGTGAACCTAATCTCGGTGAGATCATGGTAAGATGTTTTCTCTTTATCTAGCTAATAACTAAAAAATGGAAGTTTTTATTGCACGGATTTCCTTTTGCATTCTAGAGACTTCAGTAAAAAAAACATCCATTTCCGGAGATGAGCTTTTAGAATTTTTATTATATCTCCAGCTGTAAATAATTCCTGTGGCAATCATGCTGTGGGGAATACTAAAAATCATGAATTTAGGGTCAGAAATACTACTTGGGTCTTTTCAGAAAAAGATACAGTCGATAAATGACTAGCCAGAGTTGACTATCGTTAACACTATTCTTTCTGACTGCCACGGACATGTAAAACTATGAACACAAGAGAATAGGAAACTCTAACACATAAATATATCTCAAGGGCCCTAAAGATACATTGGTATAACACTGAGTGCTTTAGGAAATGCTTTATATAAAAAGTGTTTCATAAATATATAATCAATATTATTTGTTAAATAATGTTTACTAATATCTCACAATTATCAATAATTGTATCAGAAACAGATCATCCCACATCCACGAAGAGCCAACACACATCTCTTTTCTCTCACATAGAGTTTATAAGCAAGATTATTTCACTCAGTTCAATAATCTTTTTTTTTCTTAAAGATTTTATTTATTTATTTGAGAGAGAGAGAGACAGCCGGCAAGAGAGGGAACACAAGCAGGGGGAGTGGGAGAGGAAGAAGCAGGCTCCCGGCAGAGGAGCCCGATGCGGGGCTCGATCCCAGGACTCTGGGATCACGCCCTGAGCCAAAGGCAGACGCTTAATGACTGAGCCACCCAGGCGCCCCTCGGTTCAATAATCTTAACATGCAAAGGTCATAAGCATTTTCTATACAAAGACACTAAACTGAAGGAAATGTTGCAAAGAACGCTTCTTAATCCTATGAGGAATTTTCATGTTCAAATAGGCAAGGACAACTTGAACAACTAAAAAATCTGAATAAACTAAATGTATACATTGAACAACATTTTTCAAACATAGGACATTAGGCCATATAGGACAGTGATCCCTGAGAGACAGAAAGGAATGAGAGTGAGATTTACAATTGTCCTGGCTTATTGCTTAGAGAGAATTTCCAGCTCCAGTTCAGCAAGAGAGAAACCAGATGGAGCCTGGTGATCTCACTTAATTGAGGAGATGGTTCTGTGAGTCAGGGGAGTCCAAGGCATCTAGAATTGCAGAGCAGAGTACTGAAGAAGAGATGGTGTAACAGAGGGAAAAGCTCCAAAAATCTGCAAGAGGTCCTCCTGGAGTTCTCAGCCCGGTACTAATCAGTGCATATGTATGAGGAAACTACCCAAAACTAGAGAAAGAACCACCCAAAAGGAGCAGAAGGAACAATTATTTCCTAGAGTTCATGCAGGTCCCCAGTAATGCCCCACTAATGGGGCAAAGTTATCCCTAAACTAAAGGATCCTCTGCTCTAGTTCTAACACAACTTAAATGAAAGCCTGAGAAAAATTAAACTACTTCCAAGTAACTTGACTGAATCCCAGAGCAAAGCTTAAGGATATTTATAAGAATGTAAAAATATCTGGCACCCAGCAAAGTAAAATTCGCAAAGTCTGGCATCTAATAAAAATTACCAGGCATGCAACGAAGGAAAAAAATATGACTTATGTTATAGACTGAATGATTGTGTCTCCTCAAAATTCATTTGTTAAAGCCTTAACCTCTAATGCAATAGTATTTGGCAATGGGACCTTAGGGAGGTAATCAGGATTAAATAAGGTCATAAGAGTACAGTACTAAATCTGATGGGGTTGAAATCCTCATAAAATGAAAAGGAGACACCAGAGCATGCTCTCGTCCCCTCCCCCTCCTCCACCCACATGCAGAGAGGAGAAAAGGCCATGTGAGGACATAGCGAGAAGATGGCCATCTGCAAGTCAGGAGCAGAGTTCTCACCAGAAATCAAATTCTGCCAGAAGTTTGATCTTGGACTTCCAACTCTAGAAATGTGAGAAAATAAATTTCTGTTGCTTAAGCCATTAGTACATGGTGTTTTGTTATGGCAGTTGGAGATAAGACACCACCCCATAAGAAGAAAAATCAAATATGTAGAAACAGAACCAGAAATGACAATAGGACATAATTCTTCAAAAAGGACAGTAAAACAGCTATTACAACTATATTCCAGATGTTGATAATAGCAGAAGAAATAGTAGGCATGTTAAGTAAAGACACAGAACATATAAAATTAAAGACTCAAACCGAACCTCTAGAGATGGAAAATACAATGTCTGAGATGAAAGATACACAGGATGGTATTGACAGCAGATTCAAAATTGCAAAAAGAAACCTTAGTGAAACTGTTAACATGATAATGGAAACTATCTTAAATGAAACACAAGGATTGAAAAACTGAACAGCACAATAGTATGCTGTGTGATAGGTTCAAATAGACTAACATACATGTATAATTGGAGTACCTAAAGAGAGTGGGTGTATAATAAATAAAGTATTTGAAAAAATAATGATCTACATATTTTCAAATTTTATAAAACTATAAACGCACAGATCCAAGAAGCTCAGTGAACCCCAAGCACAAGAAGCATGAAAAAAGCTACAACAAGCACATCAGAAGCAAATTGCTTCAAATCAGTGCTAAAAAGAAAATCTTAAAAGCAGCAATGTAAGCATACGGTACAACATATCTTACCCTAGTTTTAATGGAAAACTTTGGATTTTAGGGAGAAATAAAAAGCTACATTGGCATCCCATGAGTAAAAAGCAAGATTTTTCACTTCACTGATAGATACGCTACACGCTATAAAATGCTTCAACAGTCACATCGTAAGTTCTTTTCACATTTTGGAAACTCTCACGAGATGCTTTCCAACACCCACTGCACCTCTGCTAAACCAGCTGCCATAGACTCGAGGTCCAATAGAAAGGTTCCCATCTGCTGGCTTTCTAGCCGCAATCCATGGTTTTCATTGTATCAACAGTCCGCATACCATATTGCTGAATTTTAGGTAAAAGCAATCCTGAAAATACTTCCAAAATGTCCCCTTGGAAATCTAGAAGAAACTCTAAGAGCATGACCTAGTGACTCTGCCCAGTTATCCGTACTTTAGGATTCATCCAGTACCTAAACACCACATCTGACTCAGATTTCTCAAGCACTTTATAAACTGCTTTACTTCCCACAAAGAAAGCAAAATAAAATTCAACAAAATGGTAGTAGCGCAAAGGAAGTTTCTTGCCTTCTCTCTTATCTGCTTAGATGTTTGAGCAGTTTGCACAAAAATAAAACTCGAAAAAAAATGTACATTTCATTCCTGCCTAGTCTGTTTCTAGTTCAAAAGAGGCCTTTCTGGGGGCGCCTGGGTGGCGCAGTCGTTAAGCATCTGCCTGTGGCTCAGGGCGTGATCCCGGCGTTCCAGGATCGAGCCCCACGTCAGGCTCCTCCACTAAGAGCCTGCTTCTTCCTCTCCCACTCCCCCTGCTTGTGTTCCCTCTCTCGCTGGCTGTCTCTATCTCTGTCAAATAAATAAATAAATAAATAAATAAATCTTTAAAAAAAAAAAAGAGGCCTTTCTGTTCACTTACCTTTAAATCAATCAATTAGCCAAGAAATACTGACAATTTCTTAGAGTCTCAGCTTCTTAGAGATGAAAGTTTATTTAGGATTTCTACTAACATATTTGCTTTTGGCTAAAACATATCCCCTGTGGAGATTTTCAATCCCAAATAAATATCTGAAGACCCGGTCTTTTTGGAAGAAGACACAATGGAGGAGAATTTTTGAAAAATCTTCCCTTTAAATAATATACTTTCATAATTGCTCAACCACATGAATTGTATCTTTACTCCTACAGATAAATTTAGCTATATGTGTCATATCTGGCCTAGTTTATATCATGATTTCTCTTTACAACAAATAAATCTCTGCCAGAAATAGAGATGAATTTCTGCCAGATTCTTAAATTACATCAACCAATATATTCAGACACGAGATTTCATTTACTACCATGGAAACCAATCATGTGAATATCTGAGAAAAGGGCTTTTCACATATTTAAATTTCCAAAAAGGACTTTGACTTTTTTTAATCTGGTAAATTTTGACACAAATTTAAACTTAGATACATCCTACTGAGTTTGCCAGTGATTAAAAAGAGAGATGAGTTCTTCAGACAACTCAGACGAAAAGACTTTAATTTAAGGACAACTGAAAATCAGGATATGGGGCTTATCTGAAATTGCTCATGGCACTTTCCTCTCCCCTCCTCTACCAGAAAAATCCCTCAATCCCTCCATTTCTTTCTAATAAAAGGAAATGCAAGAATAGCCCATGCTTTCCCCTTTTCCTAAAACCCTCCCAGAACAAAAGGAATAAACTTTTCTCCTATAAATGCTTAGAAATGCCTATGCTTAATAGGAATAAACGGCTTCTTAGGGAAGAGAATTAAGGGATGTTGGTGCATTTTTCACCAACCAGCTGATAATAAATTCAAAATTTATTTTTTCATTCAAAATTATTCACCAGAAAGAATATTAATGACATTGAGGTAAATCTGAGCCACCAGAAAATTGAGGGGACTTTCGATGTAACCTTACCAAATACAAGAGGGATAAAGTCAAGTCTCTAGGATTGGTCTTGGGTATATAATAATCAGTCTCAACAGCCACTCTCATGTATCAAGCAACTCTAAGTGGCTAGGCACTCTTCCTGGTGCTCTGCACACTGTTATTTCATTTAACCCTCAAGACGACTCTGAGACTGCAATCTACAGATAAGGAAACAGAGACTCAAAGAAGGTTAAGTCATTTGCCCAAAGTCATACAACTATAAATGGGCCTTCCTTCTCTTTGTCTCCATGGCTCTGAACTTTTCACTAGTTGAGTTTCTTATCTAGCTGACCATCCTATCAGGAAAAAAAGACAGAGACAAATACAGGTAGTTGGATGGGATTCAATATTTCAAAATGTGATATAATTTTTATACAAAGGGAACTAAACCAACCTGAATTTAAACCATAGTCTTTAAAGGTCTTAATTTTTCATCCCCATTTATCATATAACAAAAAATAAAAGCAAGCGATTCAACTGTCACTTGAGCTGATGGCTATTAGGCAGCCCCAACACACAGCGAAACACACTCGTGATGTTACCTACATTCAGTTGTGGCTTCTCCATTTAAAGGTTCTCCTTCTCCACTGCTGTAAACTGCAAAGACTGAAACCTTGTATTTGGTCTCTGGCTGCAGATTTTCTATCACAGTGTGAATTGCATCTCCGGAAAGACTTTTCTCTCCAGTCTCAATATCATCATAAAGCGATTTCCATGAGACCCTGTAACCTCGAACCATTCCTGGAGCAGATGTCCAATACGCCCCAATTGATGTGTCAGTGATATCTTTAGTAACGAAATCCGTAGGTGAACCACGTTCTAGAATAAAAATTACAGGGGAATGATTTTTCAATGTCTACTAGATATGTAAATATTCCTTCATCCTGGTGGACATTCTAACTTGCTGGATTCAAACTCAGTTTGTCTAAAGTTGCCCATTTCTTCTTCCTGAGCTGTCTGTCCTGTTCTGTCAGTGGAGCAGATTGATGGAATAAAACTTTAGGATCTTTCTGATTCCCACCTATCACCCTGGCACCCACATGTTCAGTCAGGTTGTAAGGCCCTTCAGGACAAGGATGCCATCCAAACATGAAAGAGTACGTGCCTACAAATGTGTTCTCCAAGGGAAAAAAAGGCACCGAAATCCCCAAATTTTACCCTATGTCAGTCTGCTTTATGACATAGCCCATTGTTCACAAAGATCTTTATTTCTTTACCATCTTTTTTCCTCTGATGTAATTTAAATAAGCTCAGTTTCAATATATGACCTTTGATAACTTCCACAATTTCATATCACTTGCAAAAATTAATTCCAGCATCATTTTTTGGTGAAAACTCTCTTTGCTCATGCAATTTAAAAGCAGAAGTGCAAACTTCCAATATAGCTTAACTCTAATGAAACTAAAAACCACCAATTCTTCTGGAAAACTCAAAAGCAATTAGTCATCAAAATAAAACACACCACTTGTTCTAGCTGATCGAAAATGTCTGCTACTAAATTTTGGCTCTTTCAATTCAAAAAAAAAAAAAAAATACAACCCAAATGGAAAAATATGGAAACCTCAACTTAATAGGAAGCACAGATGTCTTCCAATAAAACCCTCACTTTCCATAATTTAAATGTAAGATAAATATACAGGTCACTTTATATTGGCTACCTTTACTAGGGTTTATGCCACAGCATGACATAAATATAAAACTATCTGCTTCTACAGCATACATTTCACTAGTAATTGTTGTAAATTCAAGCAAATGATATATAATGCCGTTACAAGATTTTTGAAGACTATTACTTTACTTGAATCAAAGAGTAAAAATGAATACCTTAAAAATACTCATAATTAAACAACTAAATTTCAACACAAAGAGTAAAGATAACAATAAGTAAAAAAAAAGAAAAGAAAAAGAAAAGAAATCTGGGTAGACAGAAACCTATCATATTGTAGAATTTAAAGGGAAAAATAAATAAAACAGGAGCTGGGCATCCTACCATACCCCAAGCACAAATGGAAAATTCGAACTCCATTATAAATAACTGTAACTGCTGACAGGACATCTCATCTCTGGAGGGAAATTAGCTACATATTTCACTGAAACCAAGAATACTTATTTTTCAAGAACATACTGACTTTGTTCCCTCAGTACTTCAGGCTAATTCTTACTTGAAGGCCTTCTTTTACTGTACTGGCTACTTAAATGCCCACTAGATCCTTTGATCTAGTTTAGTTGTTGTTTTTTATGTCTTATTTTGTTTAGATCATTGATATCCCAGCAACTGGTCTCTAAGATTTAAATGTGCAGCACATGTTTCCTTTGCTTGATGTACACCTTTTTTTCACATGGGCCCCTTCTAAATTGCCTAAATTGCAGTTAGGAATTGCAGCCATTGTAAAATCGTTGTACTTGAAAGTGAATGAACTTAAATGAGCTAAAAATGGCATTGATGACATTCCAAAAAAGTATAAGACGAGTAAATTAGCTAGACTGTGGGAATTATCTTCCAAATTAACACTGGAGTAGTTTACAAACAATAATTTCAGCTTCTCATCTGCTCCAAGGTTGTGTTTCTCAGCCCGTTTTCCTCCCTACTTTGTACAGCACTGAGTTTGCGACATTATTTATTACCATGACAACAGACATCAATCTCACAAACACAGGCTAATGATTCCACTGTGAGAAAATAATAGGAAAAGAATTGTGGTTGAAGCAAAAATACATTCACAAAGATATTTCTGGGCTACAAACAAAAGGAGCCTAGTTCACTAGGCATGCATTCCCATGGATTTTAATCAACTGTTTTAACACTCTCAGAACCTGTAAAGCTGGAACAAAATACTAGTGAAATTGCAATAAAGACCTTTGCAAGGTTTATCAGTGTCCCAAAAAGAGTCAGTAAAAGCACTTTTTTAAAGTACAAATGTAATACTAGCTAAAAAATATTCTTAAATTCTAATTAATGGCATGACAACGCTAATTCCAATAAGCACTGAGTAAATTCTCAATTACAGAAAGCTATCCTCAAAAAATTATACAATCTGCCTGTGACACCCAAAGGTGTTATCTACAGACACTGACATTCAACATTCCATGTTAGTAACAAAGAAATATGGAATCCAAAGAAAGAAGAAAGGCACCTCCATCCAGAGGCCAAGATTGAAAAGATAAACTTCTTCAATAAGCTTCTTATATGTCAGTCAGTCGGTTTGATAAGAATATTCCTAAATATTAAGTTTATACCATTGTCAAACACATCGATAAACTATTTTTCTCAAAAAAGCTGGAGGGTTTGGTATTCTAGCTGCTGCATTACACCCAAGAATTTTGAGAATATGATGTATTCATGACAAGTAAATTTTATCAGACCTATAACCCTTTAAAAAATATTTTTTAAATGGAATCTTGGCTTGGACAAATATTGGATTACAAAAAAATGAAGCAACTGAATTGTACCCTGTGATAAAATTGGCAGGCTGTGAAGTGGCCAAGCTGGTCTTAAGACCTGGTGTGCAACCGGCTGAGCAGGCAGACCACCAGCAGGCTGTCACCTCCTAGGGCCCTGGGGCAAAATAAAGGGACCAGATTTGATAGGATACACAGAATCACCGGGGGTGCCAAAGAGTGGGCCCTGCCCAAATCATTTAAATTGGAATATCTGGAGATACGCCTAAGCACTGATACTTCCTAAAAAAATCTTTTAAATCTCTATTATTCTTGGGACTCCTGGGTGGCTCAGTCTGTTAAGCATCTGTCTTTGGCTCAGGTCATGATCCCAGAGTCCCTGGATCAAGTCCCATGTCCAGCTCCTTGCTCAGTGGGGAGCTGCTTATCCCTTTGGCTGGCGCTCCGCCTGCTTGTGCTGTCTCTCTGACAAATAAATAAATGAAATCTTTTTTAAAAAATCTCTGTTATTCTCCTTCCCCTACAATTCTTTATTCTTAGTCCCCTACAATTCTTTATTCTTTTCTAATTTCTTTCTTTCCCCTTCTTTCTGCTATTTCTCTCTGAGGCCTTAGGGAGGCATTGATTTGGAAGATGTGGTTGGTCAGTGCAGGAAGAAACCCTCATGCTTGCTTTCACTCTGAAATGAGGCTCCTTCAAAATAAAGACGGTTGTGGTGAGGGCAAAACTGATCAAACTCGTTGGGCCCAGGGACGCCGTATGGGACGATCTGTTGGTTTATACATTGTGTGGATTTATGACCACACATGACAAATTGGCCTCTAGGTAGTAGACTGTCTCAAGGCTGACCCTCAGAGAACTGAGAAGTTGATCAGATCTTCTCATCACATCCTTTCCATCCCATAACACACATGGGATGTTCACTGCTCTCTCCTTCCCTTCATCCTGTTTCAAAAGGAAATGGCTCTCAACACATGCTTCTTATTCAAGAGTTGATCACATTCTCCTGTGAATGAAGTTCAATTCAAGTGTTATCTAGCCAGGCATTTGCTTTGGGTTAAAATACTGAATTGTAGGTTTTGTCCTCAATCTAAGGAACTTTGAACATCCATAACACAGGAAGAGATTATTTGGCCTGGTTTGCTTAGATTGGGTTTGGGAGTCTCTTTTTAGTGAATCTGGGAAGGAAAAGGAAAGAGAGAGGAAGAAGAAAGGAAAGATGTCAGAAGACAAGCCTATAGCCTTTCTGCAGGAGGCATTACTGTATCTCAACAGGGGAAGCCATAGACAGGTCCAGTGAATAGGAACCAAATCCAGTAGTCTTTTTGCCCCTTTGTCACTATGCTACCCAGAACCTGGATCCACTTCTGCTCTAGCAAAGGCTTCCAACTTCCTCAAGTTCCTCTTTTGCTCTGCCCCAAGACTTATAAATGTTTTTTTTATGATGTTTCAGTTTGTTCAGGATTTCACGTAAGTGGCATTGTTTTCAATAATATTTAATCTCACGGTACCTGTTTTCTGCTGTTCTGGGGTATATGACTATGCTTTCTATATTACTTTTATTTCTGGTAAGAGAATTTCTGGCAGTCTTTTCAAATAAGTCCTCTTCTATAATGATGGTGTGCCTTCAACTTTATCCTTCTCAATAGTTTTCCCAGTTACCTATTCTCCCCAGTATGGTACCAGTATAGTTATAAGGAATAGCATCCTTTTCTGTCATACGTTTAAACACACAAAATTTATCAGTTTTTTGAAATTTTGATACTCAGCATTTCTGCTCTGACTATAAACCATATTTAGGTATATTCAAAAGGCATTTTTCTCATGCCTGCTTGCATGCATCTCTGAGCTACTACTGTGGGAAGTAATTTAGACAGGTGCATTTCTCATGATCTGAACATCCACAAGGGGTTGATTTCCACTTTTTTCCACATACAAGGCCAAAGAACTAATGCCTCATTTAAGTAACTTTCCTACGTTTCCTTAGCCCTTTTCCATTTGCTTTCTGAAAAGCAAATCATCATCCAATTCAAATACAATTATAACACAAATTAGCCAATGATGATAACTGAAAAATTAATCATAATGAAATGAAACTGTATAAATTGTTCCAGTCGGCTTTCATTGAGTTTCACATACCACTTTCAAAAATAGAAGTTAAATTGAAAATGTAATGTAAATCCTCTTCTAAATCAATTTGTCTTTTCCGTTAGAGCTCAGCTCAAAAGTCATCCAATTTTCCACAGCAGAATACAGAAAACCTGCTTCCACGTTTATGTGGAAACACACTTGATTTACAACCCCAGTGAATCAGAGCCACCATTCCAAAGTACAAAGTTCACTATTGATAAGCAACAACTACATTAAGCAATACATAGTTCTTGAAAACCTCTTTAACAATTAAATCACCCTTCAACCTCAAAGCCTGTATGAGATTTCTTCCATAATTGTTATGTCTCCAGTGTGATTTAGATATTTCTCCGATGAGCCATTAATGCACAGGAAAGGAAATATGAATTGCTGTTTGGTAACTGTGCTAAAATTCCCTGGAAACCTCAGCGTTGTTATACCCAGAATGTATGATTTTTTCAAATTATGCGATAGCAGTAAATCTAGGGAAACAGAGACCTTATTTAGTCTGTCTTGGAGAGGCCCCATGTTACTCAACATCATGCAGAGGAATTCCTGTGATGTGCTAAAAACCTCACTGTAACAAAATGTCAGCTGAGTGAACTTGGTTTGATGTACAGGAAGCTGTCCGGGTCTAAGACATTGGCAGGTTGCTATAGCAACTGAAACAAAGGAAATTTTTGAAAAGTCATCTTTTCCATAGCCAAAAACCAATAGTCAAAAACAAAAAGAACCATGTTATTCCCAAACTGAAATTTTCATTCATTTGTGGTAAATCTCAGAATTAAAATGGGCATTATTCATTTCAAGGTTTATAAGAGCAGGTTTTCCTCTCTCTACACACTAACAGTGACAACTAAAAGTTCTATCACGACCTAAAGTACACTTACATGTACAACCGTCCTTTAGTAATTACGTTAAATCTATTTTGACAACAACAACTGGGCGAGGGGGGGACAAAATAAATCAAACCTAATAGTTTGTGCTCAGATTCCTCTAAAGTTTGGATCTGAAATAGTAATAAGCACTGTCTTTGTGATTCTATTTCATACAGTACTAGCGCAAACCATCAACTTCCTCCATGCCAATGCTAATAAATCTCTCTTCCAGGGACAGGGGAATTTTCTGATCATTGGCTACATTTCAACAAACTAGGAAACAGATTCAAGTTAGGGACAGTTGCAGACCACACTAAATATTTTTTTAATATTTTTTTATTTGAATAGAATGCACCTGAGGCTATCTATAAAATTTTCAACCTACACAATGCGCCTGCCACCTGAGCCATGCCTCTGGATGGAAGAAACATTCCTTCAAGGTCTGCTCTTACCACCTTCTCTCCCAAGAGAAAAACAGATTAGAAAAACAGCAGCCCTCAAAAGCAGTTGCCTGGCTCTGTTTCTGGCTTTCCATTCCCTGCATTTACCATCATATCCTATTCCTGTATATGGTATGTGGATTTGGCTGAGTTAATACAATAAAATGAAATGGAATAACCAGGGGCAAAAATCTTCTACTATTTTAATTTAGTCACAACTATGCTTTCACATATTTGTCAAGTTTACCACACATAATGCGATGGGATAAATATGTTCATAAAATCAGGCTGACAGCATTTTATGTAGTAAAGAGCTTTGGTGTAAATGGGGAAAAAATGTGTTATTACCACTTAGTTATCAATTAACTATAGTTAATCATCTCACTTCCCTCCGTCTCAGGAAGTGAAGAACAGTAATTTTTCAGATTAATTTTACTCCCCATGTATCGCCCTTGGAGGTAATTTCTGATCAAATGTGTGTGTGTGTGTGCGCATGCACGACGGACACACACTCACACATGCATACAAGCTGGTAGATTTTCTATACTACTTGTACAAAACTATAAAATTAGAAACAGTTTAGCCATACACCTGGCCCAGAGAAATCAAAGCCTATTAGAATGTGTTTACTGTTAAATTAAAATGTGTGTTTTGTTTTCTAAAGATTGATATATCATTCTTAGCAAAAATGCCTAATTTTTTAACCCCAAGAAAATTCTGACTATGAATATATTTTTTAAAGTAAGAAAATGCAGAAGAATATTGGAAGGTTAACAGGTACAAGAAACAGCAAAACTATTAAAATATTTCCAAGATATTCCTTACAAGGGAGAAATTTTCACAAACATGAATAATCTACAATTATTCCAGAAAAAACAAAAGCTCAAAAGTTTATCCTTAAAAAAAATCCTATAAACAATCTATGTTGAAAGCCTTTGGGAAGCACAAGAGAAAGAGAACTTCAAAAGGTCAAAACAGAAGAACAAACTTGTCAGAAATTCTGGATGTTTCTCCAGATACAAAGATCACATGCTTTACTGTTTGGATTAGGTGTCTGTAATTAAGGCAATTTCCATTTCCACCTCTCATTATTTTCAAAACTTTAGTGTAGCTAATCAATATCTCTGAAATACTTACAAAAGCCATATTTTTAGATATCAATTCTAAAGTGAATGTCATTTCCTCCTGATGAATTTTTATATACATATAGTATTTTACAGTTCCCAGAAAGTTTCACTTACAGTGTCCCATTTGATCTCCACAGTAAATCTGGGATGCAGGGGAAGAAATGATCATCCCCTCTTTATAGATGGGTAAACTGAGGCTCGGAGGAGTTAAGGAGCCATTGCAAGGTCACATGGCTAAGTAGTTAAACCAGGAGTCTTCTAGTAATCAGTATTTTACACACTGGTATTTAATCTTTCATTTAAGTCCTCTTTTAAAAATAAATGTCATGGACTATTAGAATTAAACTCTTGATTACTGTCAGAGATAGAATTGATTAAAATATTTTTTGGCTATTTGTTTTTAATTCTTGACTAATCTTGTAGTTTTAATGAAACTGCCTCCTGTGGGCCTTGTCCCTATTAATTACAACATCTACAAACCTCCAAACTCCAGGATCCTCCAAATTTGACAGACATTTTACCTAAACTCACTGTGACTTCACATCACAAAAGATACTTCAGATTCATTTTCTTCCTATAAATATGTTAAATAGGTCATATAAAAGATGGTGATAACAAGAAGGAATCAATCCTGATTTCCCATTTAGGCCCCCAACTACAGTACTGACACATTATCGTAACCATCACTGATACTTTTTTTTAATATCACAACATTCTTATTGTGGCTTTCTCTCTCTTACACAACTTACTTTGTAGTTGCAGTGAGTTAAATGGAAGCTGCCATTATATTTCCAAAGATTCTAAGAAATATGAAGCCCTCTGACAATTAAGTCTGGAGGACAAAGGACATAGCCCCAGTCTTGGTGGTTCTTGCTAAATACTGCACGAACTTCAAACTTCTAACACAGAACTGAATGTTAAGGTCATTTAGCAAACAAACAAAGCAGAAACATGGATCCTCACATTTCTCAAGCTAAATGGTTTTATGCATGGTGAATGAGAAGAGCCTCAGAGTCAGCAAAGTGTTCCTGTCTGCTCCTAAGTGATGGAAACCGCTGTGTTAATGTGGGCAACCCAAATCCTTTTCTTCCACACGTGTTTCCCAAGGTCGCTTCTTACTCCGACTGTCACACTCCTATTCTCCACTTACCCAGCCCATGGCATTAGGAACATAGTTCTATGGCCTTCTTATGCACTCAGCTCCCCAATACACCTCTTCCTGATCAAATTTAATTTTTTACAGTTGCTTACATTCTACATCTCTGAATAAGACGCAGTTTTGTAGCTGCTTACTTTTCAATACAAATTCCTTTTAAGAGAAAGGATAGCACATTTCTAGATTTGATTCTCTGCAAACATTTTCAGCTTCCTAAATGCAATCACAAATCAACTCAGGGATTTCTATAAAACATGACAGTAATTACCTTCGAGTGTCGTTCCTTCACCATGAAGGGCATCTCCGGCCCCAGATGCATACAAGGCCGTCACCGATAAGGAGTACTGTGTCCCTTCGTTTAATCCTCTCAGCACAGTACTGGTCGTATGTCCTCTCACAGTGACCTCTTGAGTTTCACCCCCTGCCGCTGGGACGTATGTGACGAGATACTGTTTCACTTTCCCCGGTGCCCCGGTCCAAGATAATTTCATAGTTGATGTTGTAGGGTCAGAAACTCTTAAGTCTCTTGGGTTCCCTCTAACTTCATTAAAAAAAACAACAACATTGAAATTCATTATTTAATAAAATGACTTCAAAAACACTTTGTTGCTTTGTGTCTGCGTGTGTGCGTGTGCGTGCGCGTGCGCGTGTGCGTGCGCGTGCGTGCGCGTGCGTGCGCGTGCGCGCAAGCTGCATCAAATTTCTATGCTGAGAGATACTGCAGCAATTGTAACTGTTGACAAGCCAACAGAGCCTCAACATTTCTAAACTGGGACTTATGTGTTAATAGAAACAAAGCAAAAATCATCCAATTCCTCTCTTGTGTTTACACAGGTTAGTATCTTTTGTGTTACTATCTTTGACATTAAAAACTACAATCTTTTCTCTGAAAGTGGAACAAAGAGCTACAAGTTGTAAATATGTTGATTAGTATCACAATGTAGGTTTCAACGCCTCCAAGAAAGCCTCAGTAAAAAAGATTTATTGGCATAATGCTATGAACTTCTAAACGTAATGGCCAGGAAATACACTGATGTGATAAAAATAATAAATGACCAAATGCTATCCCTAGAAAAAAAGAGAGGAAACAGCCCAAGGGAGGCCTTGCCTTGGGTAAAACTCAGGGGCTACCTCTTTACAACTACGATTTTTAGCATTTCATGACTTTTCTGGTGGAGTGGTCATGTCATCTCTGAAGGGTTGCAAGTCACCCAACCCTTGGAGAGAGCCCAGACACTCTCCACTGGGCACACAACAGCTAGCCACTTTTACTCTAGAAAGATGAAGAGTCACTGGGTCTTTTTATGTACCCAGCACAAAGGGCCCTAGATCCCCAACTAGAAAGAGAAAAAAGAAGGTAACGATTTCCCTAAGGGCAGAGAGGAGGAAGAAAGCAGATGGAAAAAGAAAGGGTCTCCACAGGAAAGGCTGTTTAGCTAGGTTCCCCTGGGAGGGAAGTAGTGATGCAGCCCGAGCTGGGGTGGGTATTCCTTATGAGTGTCTGCCTCAGATTCACTGCTTATCAGCAGCATGACTCAAGTTACTATTTAGTATCTTTAGCCTTGATTTCCTTATAAAAAAGGATAATAATATTAACAATTCCATTGACTCTATGCATGGATTAAATGAGATAATATATGAAAAGCTCTTTGCACAGAACCTGACACAAATAAGTCCTCAATAACAGTTCATTATTGCTTATATGTTGTTGTTATTATTATTTTTAACTTTAAAGATAGGGAATAAAATGAAAATTAGAAATGCCTTAATTTTTCTCAATGAAATAAATATTAAACATTAACTATTTGCAACATATATCAAAATCTATCCTGGGAGTCTAACCATGCCATTTAAATAAAAACTGGTTAATATTTAAAAATCTTCCTGAAGAGGTAATATCTAATCTGTCTCAATGGTACATAGCAGTTTAATTTTTAATCCATAGTCATCCTTCAATTTATATTGGAATATTTAATAATAATATTATTTTTTGAAAGAATATTTAGGCCATACGATAATTTTATTGACACAAATAAATGCTGTCATAAGTAAGTCAAAACTTTGAGTAACTCAAATCTAAAAGGTTACAGTCCAAGATACTCAGATAATTGAGACAGTGACTCATGGCCTGTAGTGTCTGGGTAGCTGCCTACAGGATCCCTTGAGGTCTAAGGTTTGGGTTGTTACCATATGGTCAGCATATTTCCTCTACCTTCTTCAGTTGCTGCATTTCCCGTCAACGGAGAGCCAGGTCCTGAGAAATATTCAGGAATTACAGATACTTCGTATTTTGTGTCTGGAGTCAGGTTCTCAAGCGTTATCCTCCTCTGATTGGCAGGGGTAGTAACTTCTTTGCTTTCTCCACCAGCAACTGGTTTATATATAATTCGGTACCTTAAAACTCTCCCTGGAGCTTGAGTCCAGGTGATTTTAAAGCTGTCTGTAGTTTCATCTGTCACCTTTAGGTTTCGAGGTGCTCCTTTTACTGAAATTTGTTTTTTAAAAAAAGTTTATTTTACATAAAAAAAATGCAAAACTAAGCTTTTGATCACTAAACTGTAGCATTTCTCTAAACAAATCCAAAAGCAGCTTTTTGTCAAACAACCTGATTACAGCATTCATTTAGCCAGATATTAGCTAGATGCTGAAACAACAAATACTCTACAAATATACAGAGAGAAACTAAGTACTGTTAACTTTGTAATCAAATAAAGAGGTACCTAATAGTAAAGTTTTAAAATCATAAATACTCTGTTAAATGGTAAATTCATATTGACATAATATTCAAGAATAAAAATACTTCATTTCTTGAAATATAGGTAGCCAAGGCTTTCCCTCTAACTAGATTTTCTCAGAAAAGTAGGAAAATACCTAACACCCAGTTCTACCATATTTACCCAGTTGAATGGACTGTCTTATCCAGTCAGTTCCACAGCTAACTTTTTTATCTGTATTATCGTTTGACTTGGAGAATAATTAGACCCATACATGTATTGGACCAAACACATTGTACTTAATGAATGCTAGCTGGATCTAAATCTTGAAGTCAAATTGCAATGTGGGTAATGTCCATAGACTCACAATCTTAAATGGGATTTTCATTAAGCCTAAAGGAGAACATCATTTGCCTTTATAGTTAGTGAACATTACTAATTCATTTAAGGGGCAAATTGTCCGTTTGGACCACACATTCAGGAAAGATGAACTAAAGGTTATTGTCTTCTCAGTTCACTGGAGTGAAAGCACAGTGCAATACATCTGCATTTATCTCACATAAAATTAGAAGTTTATCTGAATAGCCAACACATCAGTAGATCACTTCAGGGAGAAAGTGTATCCCCTAAGAAAAGCAAGAACAGTTGGCGGACTTACACCCATGACTCATTTTAGATGGCAAGGAAAAAGAATAAATAGCCAGAACAAATGAGGCAGATAAACTGATGAATTTGAATATAGTAGCTCCCCACCCCCCCTCTTATCTGAGGGGTTATATTCTAAAATGTCCAGAGGATGCCTGAAACCATGAATAGTACTGAACCTTATATATACTATGTTTTTCTTATACATACATTTGATGAAGCTTAATTAATAAATTAGGCACATTAAGAGATTAACAATAATACCTAATAATAAAGTAATTAAAGCAATAAATTGTAAGAAAAATTACACGAATATGGTCTCTCTCTCATCCTATCTTATTGTGCTGTACTCACCCCTCTTGTGATGATGTGAGGTGATAAAATGCCTATGTGATAAGATAAAGTGAGGTGAATGACGTAGGCGTCATGACATAGCGTTAGGCTACTATTGACCTTCTAACAGTAGTCAGAAGGAAAATTATCTGTTTCTGGACTGTGGTTGACCGTGGGCAACTAAAACCATGGAAAGTGAAGCTGAGGATCAAGGGGAACTCCTCTACTAGCTTTGAAGCTGAATATGTAATTTTGAACCTTAGATTGCCCAAGAGTAAAAGAAAAAAAAAAAAAAAAGACTGTTTCTAGGAAAATTGAAGTGGTTAAATGAGATAATCCATGGAAAACAATTATCACAGCACCTGACACATACGTTGACGGTAAATAATTGGGAGCCTAACAAAGGTACTGAAATTGGAAACTTCCTTATTGTCTAAAGAACGTTTAAATCTCAGATTTCACTCAGACAATAGGACGGGAAATGTATTACCAAATGCTGTTGTTGAAGCCCAATGAGCAAAAACTAGAGCATATATGAATGCAGTTGGCTCTACTCAAAAGCCCTCTGGACTTAAATTTCTTCTTGAGACATATTCCCATCCCCATCCCCATCCCAAAGTGCTAAAGGAAAAGGGCCAGGGGCTCATCAAGCAACAATTTGGCATTACAGAGAAATCATCAGAAAATCAGAAATATTGAGGGGCCTGGATGGTTCAGTTGGTTAAACGTCCAAATCTTGATTTTGGCTCAGGTCATGACCTCATGGATCTTGAGATCAAGCCCCACATTGGGCTCTGCGCTCAGCAGGGAGTCTGCTTAAAAGATTCTCTACCTCTGCCCCATTCTACTCACTCTCTCTCAAATAAATAAATAAATCCTAAAAAAGAAAGAAAAAATCAGAAATATCTAAGCATGGACTTCTAGATTACACAAAAATCATAAGAAAAGAAGTCAACTTAGGCCATTATTTTATTTGCTGGCCTTCGGGTAGAAATATACCTAAACCATGCACAAAAAGAAAAGATCAATCTTATTTTAAAAATCTTCGAGAGAAAAAAGATTCTCTAGCTTTTATCAGCAAGATATGCCAATATATGCCATCCCTGCTGGCAAATACTTCTTTGGAACTATCTTAATTTCCTCATGCATCTGTTTGAGCTTCTTCACCTATTCCCAATAAAAATAGAGAACAATTGACATGCCTTTTACTATTGACAAGTAATTGCCTAGTCTTAGTCTTCTCGTAACCAGGTTCCTTGGTATCCTTTAAATGTCGAATATAATGAAATGTATCAGAAAGTACTCAATTCTATACAGTCAAGAGGACATATCTAAACAAATAATGCTTAAAACATTTGGTAAATTTTGTATACTCATGTTCTCAGCATCATTATTTACAATAACTAAAAGGTGGAAGCATCCTGAGTGTCCGTCCGTGGGTGAGTGAATAATCAAAGTGTGGTATACACATATAATGGGATATCTTTCAGCCATAAGAAGAAAGGAACTTCTGATGCATGCTATAACATGGATGAACTTTGAGGACATTATGCTAAGTGAAATAAGCCAGAAAACAAAAGGTCGAATGCTGTATAATTCCACTCCAATGAGGTACATAGAGTAGTTAAATTGATAGAAACAGAAAATAGAATGGTGGTTTCCAGGGGCAGTGGGGCAGCAGGGAGGGGTGGAAATCAAGAGTTATTTTTTAATGAGTACAGAGATTCAGTTTTGCGAGATGAAAAAAGTTCTGGAGACGGATGGTGGTAATGGTAGCATAATAATATGAATGTACTAAATGCCGCTGAAATGTATACTTAAAATCGTTAAAATGGTAATTTATGTTATGTGTATTTTACCACAATTTTTAAAAAGAAAAAATATCTGGTGATATATTTGCCATCACATCCACAGATAAAATCAACAAAATTCAGAAGTATTTGAACATAACACTACTGAAATATGGGACAGAAAAATCTGGGTAAGCAGTATTTCAAGAGTTAATTCCATAATTATTAACAGTTCTCTATACCTCTTAACCTCAAATTCATCAAAATAAAGCTAGGGGCTTTTTAATAAAGTTTTTTTACTTTTTAAAGAGATGTATGAATAGCTGTACTTTATATATGCTGACTCTTAACAAAGGCCTTCACCATCTCCATAGAGGAGATGGTTATTTCAAACTATAACTTGGTTCTAAAATAAATTGCTAGTTTTTGGAAAACAGGGTCAGAAACCCCATCTCACCTTCCACAGTGGTCTCCTCTCCCGATAAGGGAACACTGAAGCCATCCTCATACTCTGCAGTCACGTTGACTAAGTACAGGGTCTCTGGCTTCAGGTTATTGAGAATGACGCTGGTGCTTGACGCTGGCTCCACCACTGTGACCTCATCATCCCCTGTAGCGTCCTTGTAGGTGATATGGTACGAAAAAACATTTTCTCCAGCGGGAGACCAGTTAACTTTGAAACTGTAAGAAGTCGTCTCAGAAAACCTAAGATCCTTTGGAGGCACATATGCTATTTAAAAAAAAAAAAAAAAAAGGACACATTTTAAAATGTTTAGATCTATAAAGCAAAAATGGACCTGATGACTATGTTTCTGAAATGGCTTATGTTCATTGAGGGAATAGTCACTGAGACAAATGTACTGAGTAAATATTCCACACATGACCACTGAGAGAAGGCCTCTCATTTACAGCCCTACCGGGAGGCCTTAATCATTTATCTTGACCGTTCGCAATACTAAGCTACGCTGTTTAAAAGATTAACTAAAATTTAATTTGAATTGGGTTTCTAAACCAACAGCAGTAATGGAATGGTCCTGCCCACAACTGGAATATTGAAACAGTAACAGACCTAAAATGAACCCAGCTATATTTTTCCATTAATTCTTGGCAATCAGATATTAACTTTTGGTGGTAGACAGATATTTCAAAGGAATGATTAAGGAACTCTTCCTAACAAAAGAATATTCATTAAACTAAATCATAGGAAGAGCCAATGTTTAAGGCACACTACTGTTCTCAAGGAACATACAATCAAGTTGGAAAGACAGGAGAGTGTGACATTATTAACAAAACAGAGTGGTACCTAAGAACCCCGGATGACTGGAAGTGACAGTAAGTGTTACAGCACTTAAGTGTTAAGCACTTAACAGTTAAGGAGGGCTTGATGAAAGAGATGGGACTTTTAACTGAATGTTGACAAATATAATTTGAACAAATGAAAAAACGAGGATAAGGAATTACAGCTTGGAGGAACGATGCCCAAAATTGGTCCAGGGCAGGGAACACGTAAGAAGAATTCAAAGGTCTAGGATTATGTTCTCATCACCTAGTAGACACTCAACTAGAGGTTGTTGAATTCAATATGACAAATAGGTGTGATAAAGTTGGTGCCCCTTCTTAAGGATCTAGGAGCAAAAACATCTCATGATTCAGGGTAAATAGCTTTTTCACCAAAATATATGATCCATACCCAGGAAAAAGTCATATCTCAGAGCTAAATAAACTAAGCTCAATATATTTCTATCAGACAGGAAAGTTACTTTTTCCTGGATGTAAAAAGAATCGGAGAAGCATATTATCTACAATTTTAGAACCAAAAATGCTTTGTTCATGAAGAGGCAATTTTGACTTGACGTCTGCTAACCTTTTTTCTTTATAGCTGCCAATTCTTGTTCAATTCTAAGGCAGATAGACTGTGTGAGTTCAAAAGATATTCTCTGAAAAGCATCAAAATCTTCCACTGTGAACACGTGGGTCTCAGCAGGAGGCGAGGCAATAGCTTCTAATTCCGAGCGAACAGCATCCTTCACACCAACTGCAAAGATTTCCACATCCGAATTCCTTAGTTTTATAGCAGGATCTCTGAAAGCATCTGAAGATTTCCCATCAGTGATAAGAATCATGACCTTTGGTACGTTGCCTCTTGAACCCTTGCTAGGCACAAATATTTTCTCTCT
Source organism: Ursus maritimus (assembly GCF_017311325.1). Lineage (NCBI taxonomy): Eukaryota > Metazoa > Chordata > Mammalia > Carnivora > Ursidae > Ursus > Ursus maritimus. Next base: position 27,051,298 of record NW_024425452.1, read on the forward strand.
GACATAAGTCATCGCTTTCCCAGTGTTTGTAGATCCTCCTCTGTAGGGGAAGGTGTTTATTGCTTCAATTATATCTTCAACTTTGGTGAATTTTTTCAAAGTGAACTCAGTATGAGGATCCCGGCTGTACTGGACAAGACTTATCTGTACCTTATTTGGTGAAATCTCAAAACTTTTTACGAGAACTTCCAGAAAGGCTCTAACTTTAACAAAGTTTGCAATCCCAATGCTATAGGAACCATCAACCAGAAATACGATATCGGCCTTTATATCCACACCACGTGAGCATTCTGTAAAAAGAAAAAAAGCCCATTAGAGTTCAACAAGTATAAATTAATTGTTAAATATAGTTATCTGGTTTTCTTAATAAGCACACTTATTTTAAAGAAAATTGTTGCAAATATTTTAAAACTAAACCTGAACCAGTAAGACATACTGTCAAATGGACTATCACATATACCAAACCCAATGATAGACCTATTCACTTACCCACTTGAACTTTCATTGGCTGAGTCTTCTCCATTATTGAAATGGGTTCACTGGATGTCAGTCCCTTCATGGCAGAAACACTGATCTGGTATTCTGTGTCTGCTGAAAGGTCACGAACACTGAGCATGGTGGTCTGCGGTCCCACACTGAGAGCGTGCTGTCGGCTTCCAACAGTCATTGGTGTAAGAAGGACTTTATAGCCAGTCACTGGGCTAGGAGATGGACTCCAACTTAGCTTAATGTATTTTGATGAGACTTCCGTGGCAACCAGATTTGAAGGAGGTTCAATAACTACAAAGTAACAAGCAGAACAGTGATTAAAAACAGTGAGATGTGGGGGTGCCTGGCTGGCTCAGCTGGAGGAGCATATGACTCTTGATCCTGGGGTCATGAGTTCAAGCCCCATGTTGGGTGTAGAGATTATTTAAATAAATAAATAAACTTGAAAAAAAAAAAAAACAATGAGATGCAACCCTTAGGTTTGGTCACTTCTCCTTATCCAAATTAATCATGCATTAGTCAAGAAAAGCTGTCTAATCCCAACTCTCCGCTTTCACCTGTACCCATCCAAAACCAAAAGAGACTCAGTGCCAGATTTTTAGTCAGGGAGCTGAGAAAATTAGGAGAAAAGAAAGTCATTGGAAGAAATTAATAATAAGACATTTGATGCTTAATTCTCTGGGACCAAGATTTTTATTCTGGTTTTGGTATTTTACTTGTTGTCTTTAGGCACTTGATAAATGCTTGTTAAATCAATGACTTACTCAATTCTTTTTCTCTTGTATTGATATTATAAAAACTAAAATATAATCTTTAAAAGACACTTTATAGTACATAAAGAAAGATAAAGGATTCAGCAGCTCTTAAGTGACAGTTCTTATAATTTTAGACAATTTTATTCTCATTTATTTCAAGCCAAGAAAAAACGCTCATCTATGTTCATAATACCACCAAGAGTGACTCGGTGTTTTATAACATGTATAGTAACAAGGTAATATCATCTAAAACATTTCTATCCTTACGCAACATAGAACATAGTCATGTACTTAACAGATAACAAAGTTTTTTAAGATACTTCAGATCAAGTTTTCACACTTTTATATTTGTTGGTGGAATCAACTTCCCAGAATATAGTTCCATTTTTTTTTAATCTGATCCTGCAAGAAGTGGATAATCAAACAGGCACAAGTTTGCTCACAGCCTCCTTAAAAAGGCAGTCAGTTATATGGAGTGCATAAAAATGATATCTAAAAAGTGACGAGTAGTGGGGGCTGGGGGGAAGCAACAGATGTGCCAACTGGATGTCTGGCTAAAACTTCTGAGTAATTCAGAGACAGTACAGGGAAAACAAGTCACTGGCTATGCCAGGAAGAAAGAGAGGCCCCAAGGAACGGGGTGAACACCTGTAATACAGCCCCACGCCTCATACAAGCCGAGTTCAAACAGTGGCAGGATGGACATTTGGTCTATCCTCACACATGCACCCCAGAGAGACAGGTCAACATTAGAATGCTTAAAAGACTAAGTAAAGAGAGGTTAATCAGGGGAAAGTGAGGTGAAGGAGTCAATTTTGTATTCACACAGAGCAAAAGAATCAGACATTAGGCAGTAAAACAAAGTAAAAGGCTTGGAGCCCATGAGGTAATGAGAAGGGGTTCTGAAACAGAATCAGAGCCAGCGAACATTGCCAAAATACTTGGGGTTTGGAGATTAAAGAGTTTATATGACTGAAGACGTAGCTATTTAGAACTTATCTTTAATCACTTGTCAATTCTCAGGCTAAGAGGAGAACAATCATGGAAATTGTGACTTTTGAATGTCCAAAAGGATGTTGATGAAATGTCTTCTGAAATGTCTTTTCTTTCTCCCATGTATTTAGAAGCAATAACTGATAAAAATGGGAAGATTTTCCAGATGTGGAAGGATCAAACTGATCTTTGAAATATTCTTAAAAGCTTTGAAAACATGCAGAGAATGATGATAGAAAACCCTTTTGTTTCACCATTTAACAGAAACTGTGTTCTCATTAGTTGATGTTGCCGAATGCTAAAATACATGTCTTCCCAGCCTGTCCACGCTTACATTGGAGGTTAAGATCATTAAAGCAAGTACCTGGAGAGAATAATTATGGACACTCGACATGCGCAAAATGGTCTCAGAGAAAAAGAGCAAGTCAAAGTTGTCCAAAAAAGATTTTGAAAAACTTTATAATGATATGAATATTTTACTTCATGTTCCACTGGGGGAGCGGGAACAATGCAAATGATATCAACAAGCCAAGTTACTGAAAAACAATATAATGGAGTATACAATTGGAAAATCACTGGAAGATGTGTTTGAGTAAGCGTGCCTACTTTTAGAATACCATAAAGCTATAAGTGCTATCAAATAATGGAAAAGGTTAGCACAGGGGATCCCTGAACAATTCACTCACCTTCTTCTCCGCTAACCAATTCACCAAGTTGTTCATCAACACCGGAGCACACCTGGGAGATGATCTCATTCTGAATATCCACAATTGCATCAAAATTGGCCACGTTGAAAACGTGGTTTAATGAAGGTGTGGAGGCGATTTGTTTGAGTTCTTTTGCATCTGCAGCTTTAATGCCTTCAAAAACAAAAGGACAAGGATATATTGAAAAGAAAAGTGTGCTGGATTAGGGAAGTTCTTTGCTTTCTCAGTCCTTCAAAAATAAAGACATTTGTAAATCCTTCTTTGGTCATAAACCAGGATTGCTTTGCTTCATAACGAATGTGCAACTGTTCAAATGACAAAGGCATTTTATAATTTCACAGAAAGTGACCCCCCAAAAAGGAAAATGAATGGTTGATAAAACAGAGCGGGCTTTCATCCCAACCATGCCATCATTTGTCCCTGCCATCTGTAAAGATAATACTTTTTTCTTCCAGAGTCCTGAATGAGCTGGAACCCTCCAAATTCTTCAAGTATTACATAATATAGGAAACACATAAAAAAAAGCACTTAATGATAATACAAGGAGGACCTTCATTAGAATCATTGGGCCAGCATTCTTTGAAAAGTAGAGGGCTGGCAAAAATATGAATACCACCTCACAACGCATAGGCTAAGGGAGTTATATGAGAAAAATACATAAGCAGAATTTTTACTCAAAGATGACATGGTTTTACACTACACTATAAAATGCACTAAACACTTCTAATAGCATCCTTCCTTAAGGAATCCTACCTTTCCTCTTGGTAAGCATTAAGTATCGAGGTAGGTCTAAAGTGAAAATACTCAGCCAAACGTGACCTACCCAAGGAGAAAACTTCAACCCCTATATTTCGAAGCTCTCTTGCTGGAATTTCCACTTCATCCTGGGATTTGCCATCCGTAATAATAATTGCCACCTTAGGAAAGCCAACTCTCGCTCCAGCAGATTCCGTGAATGTATTTTTAATTAAGTAATCAATGGCATCCCCTGAAGTGAAAAAGGAACATGTTCATTCACTCCTTACCATACAATTTTGCCAAATCAAAAACCATGGATTAATTTCAAAATTATTTAACATGTGAAAATTGTGCGATGTTTAATTTCTTCCTCAAACAGGTATTTCATTTATTTTCAACAATAACAAAACTTGTAAAACATACCTGTCATTGTGTTGCCACCTTTGTAAGGAATTTTTTTAATTGCAGCAAGAAGCTCATCCCTTTGGTAGTACTGATTTAAGTTAAACTCCATCCTGGTGTCAGAGCTGTACTGAACAACTCCAACCCTTGTCTTCTCTTCTCCAATGTCAAAAGCAGACACAAGAGCACCAATAAAGTCTAAAATGTACTTAAAATTATTTCTTCCCACACTCCATGAGCCATCCACGAGGAACACTAGATCAGTCCAGGCACTGACAGAGCATTCTGAAATACATTTGTTATATTTTTAAATGATCTATCCATCCTTAACGAATACAAACGAACACTGAAAAACTTAAATCATTTTGTTCATTAGAACATATTCACATTGTTCTCCACCCACAACTGACATGCACAAAAGAATATAACATTTTATTAATAAACACAGAAGCATTTTCAGTGCCTTCACTAAGATGCATTTATGGAACTATATGGCTCTAAATTGCTATATATGACATTGTGTAAGAAGAGATAAATAGATACATGACCTACTCTCCAAGAGCATGTGACCGCAGTTTTCATGCTATCAACCTATTTATATAAACGACATCCTTTTCCTCTTTTCTCTGAGTACAAACTACACAAAACATCTGGGAGACATACAAAATGAACAGTGTCTTCATTCCTTGGTATTTAGCAGTAAATACAAAATAATTGCTGTCCTATTCAAGCAGATGTAGTTAAGTGGAAGAAAAGAGAAAGTCTTTTAAAATTCTCCTGCATTTTAAAATGTAATTGTCTAAAGTTTACAGTGAGTTAGTCTAGAGGGTTAATAGAGTCTAAAAGAAGTAAAAAGAAGCATAGGGGCACCTGGGTGGCTCAGTCAGTTAAGTGTCTGCCTTTGGCTCAGGTCATGATCCCAGAGTCCCAGGATGGAGCTCTGGGCCGGGCTCCCTGTTGAGCAGGGAGTCTGCTGCTTCTCCCTCTCTCTCTGCCCCTCCCCAATTGCCCCCCCCCCCATTTCATGCTCTCTTACTCTCTCTCTCAAATAAATAAATAAATAAAATCTTTAAAAAAAAAGATGTAAAAAAGAAGCATAAATATGATGCAAGACAGCCAAAATATCTATTGTCCTAATTATTGGTGTATTCAAATTTGACATCTAAAACCTACTTTTACAAAACAAAGAGTAGAAAAACACTTCAATTCAAAAGTAAAAAAAGGCACATTATATCTTTAAGTTACTGAAATGCAATGATTGGCTTTTATAAATGAACACCACATCTTTCCTTTTCTCTGCAGTCAGAAGGAAAACAGGCTGATTTTCATGAAAATCTGTATTCGAAAGGCAACACTAAGTGAATTTTCTGAAGATGGTTTGTCCTTGGAGTCAGATGGTGGATAATAAAAGAAATACTTGGCTAGGAAGAGAAGGAAAGGGTCCTAGAAACTTTTGCAAGTTAAATACAAACTGCATGCTGAAATAATTTTTGCACACCATTTAATGGGTCCATTTAAGTCTATTGAATAGTCAATACTTGGTATAATGCTTTGAACCATAAATATTGATGGTTCAGGGAAAATATTAGCATTATAACTGCATGCTACAAAGTTCATTTCAGATTATTAGACACCAGAAAGAATGACAAACAGGCATTTGTAGGGAAAAATTCCAGATAAAGGGGCCTTTGTATTCAAATCCTTTTATTGTCCTCGTGGGTCATAAATCCAACCTTTATAAGGTGGCAAATTAGAAGTCCAAGAGACCCCTATAAGGGTCCATCCCAGTAAGTCAGGCAAAGCAAAGAAGACAAAGGAGGCTAGAAATTGCCAAACCTAGACTGAATAAAATTCCTTTTGTTTGGTTATAAGTGTACCAAGGATCACTGTGTATCTTATTTTGTTTGGGGTTGGGCTCCCACTTGTATATTATAAACACTGTAAACAGTGTTTTTCGTGCCTTTTTCTTTTCTAATTTGCCTCCATGATTCTTCGTGGGGGTGAAATAATAATAGAGGTGGTACAAGAATGTATCAGAATGACCAGGGAAGTTGTTTCAAACTGCTTAAGACTCTACTCCCATCTCTTACCCCCTGAGTCCCAGACACCAGCTCCCCAACATAATCTCTGGAAAATGTGATTATGCTTTAGATATGTTAAGACCCACATGTTACCAGAGATGTCTTACACAGACACTGGAAATGGTGACACTGCCATCAGTGAAAGGCATGGAAATACCCTAGAGGTGAGCATAACATATCCAGAGGTTTGGAAATATATTCTCATGGCAAGAAATTCTTCAAACACAAAGAGGGCATCTCTCTGGTGTTCTAGCTTTATATTCCTCATATATTCCTATCACTATTGGTTTGTCTTTGAGAAATAAGTTAAATCTAGTGGTGAGCTTTGTTTCTCACCTACTGCCAAAATCCTGCAAAAAAAAAAAATGTGGATACACACCAATTCACAGTTTACTCCCAGTAAAATGAATAAATTTAGTAAATAGAATGAAAAATTGACTAGAAATTCAGAAGGTAGGTAGTATAACTATTGAGTCATATATTACTATTATATTGTCTGATTTCTTCTAGATAACACCAATAGAAATTAATACGGGAATAAAATCAAAGTATGCATATAGTTGGAACATCTCCTTTATATTACATTTGGGACTTCTATAAATCCAAACAAAAATATTAAGGGAAATACTTACTTTGTATCTCTGGTTTTCCAGGTTTCTTCTCACCTGGCTTTGTGGGACCACCTGTTTGAACTGAGTCAAAACCGGATTATTACAAAGAAATGAACCCCTACAAATACTTCCTTAAAAAAATATAAGTATATTGTTTTCTACCAGTGTCTTTCAAATGTATGATACATGCCCAGATGCTCAGAGAATACTGCCAAATAAGCAATGCCTTGCACACAAATTATTTTTAGTGAGATTTTAGATATATTTCAAGAGACACGGACATTGTTGCCTGGCAAAGTTTAATGTTTTAATAGTTTTCACTCATAACATTCCTGCTGCTTCCCAAGACCAGGATTATAAATCGAGAATGAATTATTAACATCCACAAATGACTAATATCATAGAAGAATAGTTAATAGTGATATAAAGTAACTGCATAACAGATTAAATCTGAGAGTTGGAGAAATCTTCTGCAAAATAAAAAGCATAAAGGTACTTTATATGTGTCCTTACTTGTTAATTGTCCTATAACTGGTACACTTTCTTCTACTTCATCATATGAAGTGATTGTCACCACATACTCTATTTCAGGTATAAGGTCTGATAATAAAGTTTCAGTGGTACTAGCTGCAAGGGTAAATTCTTTAGTGGGCCCATCTGGAAATATAGAAAGGAAAATATGAATGCAATAAAATATCTTTCACATATAACATGACACAATATAATGTAATTTCCAGATATACTCAAAATCTAAGAAATTAAATATATATACATTTTTTCAGAACATCCAAACACTATCTTCTTCTATCTTCTGAAACCAAAACTTTGAAATTCTACAAATGGACTGGCATAGGCTTTACTTATGATAATCATATTCAATATCTGTTTGAGGACTCAAGGATTCCTCTGGAATAAAGATACCCCAGAATATCAAACCAAAATCTCCCATTGTTTCTGAAGGTGAATGGTAGTAATAAAATTATTTCATAAATGAGACAGAAAACAGAAAATCATTTAATTTTAAATTATGTGCTGGAGGAGAGTGAAGAAAGGCAAATAGGGGATGAAAATCAACTCAAGAACAGCAAACACTATAGGTTAAAATCAAGCTGCAGTAGAAAGCAGTCTGTGTGGAAGCAATGCATTCTCCATCCTCAAATGGTTGCATACATTAATGGATAACCATAGTCTCCTGAATTGACTTAACTAGATAGCAAACATTTCAAAATACAGTGTACCGGGTATATACTTATATATTGACAATTATGTACTCCCTTCCAGATTATATTCATTCTTAATTCAATCGGGAAGCATTAGTTTCTAGGGACTAAGTGCCTGCTAGGATTTTTAATTATATTAAATTTTCATCAAAACAGAAATAATCAAGAAAATTAATGGGTAGTATAATAGAACCCTGAGAAACACTCCTGGTTTAAGTGTGGAGCATGCAGAACCAACCAGGGCCCTCACTGGACAAGACACCAGGGTTCTACTGGGTTGGGGGGTCTCAGTGCCAGTTTGGTGAGTATAGGAGTCAGTAATTTCTAACACATGGAAACTGATAGAACTGTTTTTCAACAGATTTTTGCTTTGGAATAAATGAATGCATTAACTGCAAGTGCATTTGGGGAGAAAAGATTCAAAGAAGAAAAAGTAAATTCTTGACCCCTTAAGTTCCCAGATCCTACTAAAAAATTTTTTTCCTAATTCCTTGAGAAATTAGCATTTTACTAGTATTTTTAGAGGCCATAAATATTTAAACACAGCTGTAGTGATAAATTATGTTGACATCATCCTTCTCTACTATCGGCCAGATAAGACTTCTTCCTACCACCTGGCCAGTGCTAGTGGAAATGGTTATTTTCTCATTCCATGTTAAAACTAAAAGTTAATCAACAGGGATTAGTTCTCCACACTTGGGCAACATCATAAACACTGTAAAATAACTCCTGAAAACAACCAAAACAAGGTGTTTTTTGTTTTTCAGACTCTCAGCCTAGGATCTGTGGGAATCCCCCCAGCCAAAGTAAATTCTTGTCTTCCATCATAGCAGCTCACCATTATTCCAGAATAATGTTTCCTGAGTACTGAACTGTGTAGGACACTGAGTAAGGCATAACAACTCACTTCATCACTTGACACATTAAATATTAAAAAGACAAACTCAAGAAGACTATCAGGAAGTGAGAATTCTTTTTTATAAAATCAAAGATTACCAGCAATATTCTGATCAAGCAAAAAAAAAAAAAAGTCCACTTTTAATAACAGCAGCTTAGCACAGTGAACCATTTTAATAAAGCTCAACATTACAAAAATATAATAGTGAGTACTAGGTTGGAAATCCGGAGACCTGAGTTCACCAAATACCTGGTGACATTGGCTAAAGTCCTAAGGTTTTCTCAATTTCAGCTTTCTCATATTGAAATGCGAGGAGGGGAGAAGACTGGATTTTATCATCTATGATGTCTTTGTTTTAAACCCCAACATCTCAAAACTTACCTGTTGTAGGGTCCACTGTTATTCTGTAACCCACAATTGGATCAGCTGGTCTTGCCCATGACATATGAACAGTATTTTCATCTATTATTTTAAAATTCAAGTCTGAAGGTGGGTCAACTGCAAAAGAGAGAGTTGATATCAATTACATTTTCCAATGTCACAAAATGGTCAATTTAATCAATAAAGAATTGTGTCCAGCAAAGCTTACTAAAATTGTCTTTGCATAAATTTGTTTCCAACAAATATAGAAGATATCTTGTTGGATAAGAATAAAATTAAAAGCTGACAAGCTATGACAAAACATCAGAGAGTATACATATTACAGAAGACAGCACAAAACACTTTTGATTCTTGAGTTGCTAGGTCATCCAAGAATGGCCAGCAAAATCAAGCATAATAGAAACATATTTGGATACAAGTACATACAAGTACAATGAAATCACAGATAATAACCACATATGCAAACAATTCACATAACAATTAAAGGGATCTCAATACATGCTGAGAGCATTTTGAATAAGCATGCCAAATCACAACCTGCTTATGACCATAGAAGTTAATTTAGAACATTGATATAGTACTTTTTTCCCATAATATGGAAAAGAATGAAAGTTGGTTTTGGTTCATTCTCTGCATCATTGTCTCATTAATTTTGTTTGATAAATCTCAATCTGTGCAGAGATGAAATTTAATGAAGGGGAGGAGTCATGGGAAATTTAGCACTGTTATGTTGCACAAGGAAATATACATTTAAATGTATATTCACATTCACATGGACAAATATTCAAAAATAGTAATAAGGGAGGTTAATAAAAGTATATATACAGATGTTTATAAAACTAATATTCGGCCTGTTTACACCAATATGCTGTATGTTTGCAGGGTGTAAACCAACACTGTTATTTCCCTTTGCAGCAGGTATACTCCATACTAGAAGTGGCATTTTATATTAAAATGCCAGTATGGTCCTTTACAAAATGATGGTTAATTATGAAAAGACAACATCAAACCATATATTTATGGACATTTATTTACAGAACTTAAAGAAAACAGTGAAGAAGAATCAGGGATCTGAAGACATGACTGTGCATAAAAACTTGGAGAAGTCAATGACAGGAATAATTGAAAAGTACAGAAAGAAATAGTTTACATACAAAACTATACAGCTTCATGCATGTGTCAATGAAATGTTGACTTGTTTTTAGTTTCCCACAATGAACGAAAGCCTCCATGTACAATAGTCATTACACAAAGACGTTTCAGAAATATTTTATAATGATATTCTCTCTGCAATGTTCATGCCTCATCATGCAGCATTGTACTGACTCACTGTCAGTGCATGGTCAATGCATTATAAATTACTATTCTTGAAGTAGGTCAACAAAGTAAGATGACTTTCAGCCATCCTCTTCTGAAAGTATTTAAGTCTAAAAGTATTCCTTGTGAGTCAGATTCTTTGCATCTCTTTTGAGGGATTACAATCTCCTTTTAGATTTTCATAGAGGTCAATTGAAATACAGTAGTAGCTTTGAGACATGAGTCACAGAATTTAACTGGGGTTAGGGATTTATGTAATATTAATAGCACGTTTTAATGGAAATAAAACAAATTAAGCAAACATTTGCTTTGATAAACTGCTGCTTCCCACTGTAGGAGATGGCTTTTTATTTTCATTGGATATACTAGCAGTGGAATGAATGTTATTTTCTTACCATCCATACACAGGCAGTGAGATTAGACTATTAATCTACATGCATAGCTTAATTATTCAACATTCTGCTGTCTGTAATCATATTGCAAGGTTTAACTGGAGTCATCACTTAGTATAACAAGCATGCAACAAATGTTAATAGAACAAGAGGTATTAAGAATATCATTATAAAATATTGTTCCAGTAGCAATGGCTCAGGACAAATTTAATGCAAAGGCAGACACAACCGGCCTGAGCATGCTTTTAAAAATAAAATCAGTACATGGAAAAACAGTACCACCAACCTTGCAAGGAAATTGACCTGAAGCAGCAGACATTAGGTTAAAACTGCTGAAGGGCAGCAGCGGCCCACCTTGGTGATTTCCAAATGACCAGGATTCCAGAAAAACTGAAAAATTGACTGTTGGGAAAAGTCTTTAACAGAGGATTTTAAGGTGTTCATAGAAACTCAGATGTGGTACTTGGGAATCAAAAGAAGGAAAGAACGGCCAACTAGCATGTGTACAACAGAGAGCCCACTCCATTTTTCTTCCTGCTACTTTCATCACATGTGAAACCTTTCAGGCTTGGCACTCCATTTATACATTTTTGCTTATTTGTTTCAAAAAAAAAAGATAACAAGGAAGGTGTGAGTATGGACCCAGGTCAACTTGAACCAACGCAAAACATATTTGCATTAATTTTGAAAATCTTTTCTTTTGCATAAAAATAATTCACAACTGCCATTGCATTGTCACAAGCAGTGTCTATGTTCCCTGAGACAATGCAGATGCCAGAATATTTCAATTACGAGCTATCTACAATGGATTATGACTGCAGAGAGCCATAGTTGCATACAATGAGAATCTGAACCAAGAGAAATAGATTTCAAATTATAAATAAATAATATAGCAATCAGATATATACTCAAAAAACCTGAATACCGATAATGAAAAGACTAAAATTTTAAGTACTCATAACTCTAGTAGTTTTGATCTCCCATTTAGGAATAGTGCTTTTCCTTATCAATAAGCTATGCTAGGAAAACTACATTCTGGTGATATTTTTGTTACATAAATTGGCTTTTTAGGAATGATAATTACAGCTAGCATTTTCTGAGTGTCTACTATACAATAGGCAGAGTACGAGTCACTTTGTATATTGTCTCTTCTTCTTCTCATAACAATCCAGCATAAGGTGCCCTGTTATCCCTGTTTCACAATGAGTCAGTGAAATTCAGAGTAACACAGCTAATAAGCAGCAAAACTTTGATCCTATAGTCAGACTCCAGAGCATTCTCTTTCTTTCAAAGAGACATAGTTGAGTGAATGACTAACTTTAGAAAGCAATATTTGTACATTGGTGCCTATATACCTACATATTTTTCTACTCTATAAAAAACATTATTTGATGCCTGTTCAATAATAAATATGTGGTATTCAGATATTTCCAGTTCAGGTATAGATAGAATTTGACAAATTAACTTTACACACTTTTTTTTTTAAACTTAAGTATCTATCTTGATATGTATTTTATAAAACAATTTTTTCATTATGGCAACCAAAAGGAAGTTTACCAACCATGCAGAGATGAATGGGTGGATGGAAAGATGGACAGATAGGAGAATAGTCTAATAAGTTTTGGTAACATATAAAATATGTTAAAGAGAAACCAAAACATACTACCAAAATATCATCTTGATGAACTAATAAGACCTTTTAGTCTGATCTTTGTGATAACACTGGAAAGGATACTACTCCACCATCAGAGACCTTTAAAAGTATGCAAAGAGTGGCTTTACTCTATGCTATCAACATTAATTTATACCTTCCATCCAAAGCTAATGTAAGTTTAATGATCTTTGCCATGATATATTCATTTCATTTGTGTTTATAAGATACCAAAAATAAAAAGTTGATATTTTAAACAAGTGATGGATTATTCTGTACACATTACAAAATGTGTTCTTTCATGGTTGACCAGTTTTCAAGCAAGAAGCACAGTGTAGGCAAACTAGTACTAAAGCAGGACGAGAAAACCTCCGCATCTGTACCTTGTCCTCGAATAACCACATTGGCTGACTGAGTTATTCAGCCTCTCTTCCTCATTTTCCCATTTGCAAATGAGAAAATTAGGTGATCTATAAGGACACAGGGGTGCCAGTTGAAATTTTGAAATGCCCCCCAATGTTTCCAAGAAATTTTCTTTCTGTCCCCAGAAAGGCCGTGGCCACAAATTTTGTTGGCCCTTCACAAGCTCGTGGGATTACTTAGTTGGTAGTGATCACCCAAACTGTGCTGTCCAATATGGGAACCACCAGCCACATGGGGCTATCAAGCACTTGAAATGTGGCCAGTTCAAAATGAAACACACTGCAAGTGTAAAATACACACCGAATTTCAAAGACTTACTACAAAATTGTAAAATATCGCAGTAAAAATGTTTATATTGATTACATGTTGAAGTGATAACACGATGGATATGGTGGGTTAGGTTAAATATACTATAAAGAGTAATGTTTCCTGTTTCTTTTTCATTTTTTAATGCGGCAACCAGAAAATTTCAAGTTACACATGTGGCTTGCTTTTGTGGCTTACAATATATTTCTTTTTGACAGTAGCAAACTAGAGAATAAGGCCAAAAAACAAAAATCCCATTAAAATATAATTATTAAATGCTAACCCTAAGGAGGTGGGAGACAAAAAAGACACAGCTGAAGAAAGCAAAAGTAAGAGCTGCGCCAGATTGAAAAGATAAAATGTGAGAAATACGGAAATAATCGGTAATGTAGACAGTAAAATGTTCTCTTCTTTCTACTACTGCTGTATAGTTGACACACAATGTTAAAATGTTCTTTTTAACTGCACTTTGCTAACCAGCCATTATCCAATTGAGAATTGATTTTTTTTTCCACTTACATCATTTCCAACCTGATTCTTTTCTTAGGAATTCTCAAATCTTTCTGATTTTCAAATAACTATTTCCTTAATGAGCAATAAATAGGCCACTTCAGTGAATTATCTAAAAATATCTTTAGTAGGGCTTCCAGAAGCTCCTCAAATAAAATTCCTTCCTAACAACGACACAGAGAGGAACATTAGAGGCCACCTTGTCTGACTATTACTTCACAGAGGCCACTCTGAAATCCTGGGCATTCGCACAGGAGTGGTCAGAGAAGAAGAGCAGCAAGTTTCTGTCACTTTTCTAAGCAGGCCACAAATTGTGGAGCCTCTCTGTTTTTCCTAATCTTCATTTTGTTTTTTTTGTTTGTTTGTTTGTTTTTGGTACCTGCCGTCCTGAAGTGGAAAATCAAGCACAACAGAAAGTTTTTAAAAATCTCAGTGTTGTCATGAAACAGCTCTCCTTTCCCACAACCTCTAAAAAGGTACCACCCACCCCGGCACTCCCACAGCTGCCCCTCGCATTTCTCCCTTAACTCTATCCGGGGCATTTTTATTGGGGGAAAAATAAAGTAAGATGTCTGTTACTGCATTACCCGATTTACCTTGCAGAACAGTAACTCTAGTTGTCGAATGATACTTGAGGGAACACAGAAGCGCTCACTAGGTTAATACACAGAAATAACTTTTTAAATAAATACTGAGAAATTAGGGCATCAAGTGCACACAACAAAAAGAATAAGGTGAGGTTGAAAATCTCGCAAAGGTCCTTCATTTTCTACACGGCGGAGCCCTTTTGCAGACCTGGGGATCACGCCACCCATGCATGTCCCACCCCTGACAGACACCACTCGGGTCTGATGCGAGAGGGAAGTGGGAGGGACGGAGAGCCTGGCTTGCGGGGTGCCCACTTGCTTCCTGGGTTGGAAACCTTGGCGCAGTGAGTCTGCGCGGGGCTGGGCCTGAGCCACGTTCCTCCGAGCCCCGCAAACCAAACAGGGACAGCAGTGACCCCGGGCCACGAGAACACATTCGGGGTCCGGATCTCTGCTTGCCACCCACCCCCTAAGCGGTTTGGCTGCCACCTCATTCTCCTGCACCGTGCGCCTAAACGACTGAGCTCCCCACAAAACACGCAGAGGCGCAGAGCCGGCACTGTTGGAGTCCTTTATTTCATGCCGTCCCCGAGGTCGCAGCCCCGAGCCAGATGGTGAACAGCCACGCGAGCGAGCGCGCCCGCGTTCCGGGGCTCCCGGGAAGCACCAGGACGCGTCCTGTTCGTAGAGCCGGGTGCAGCTGTCGCCCCCTCCCGGACGGCTGGTCCTCTCGGAAGGCAGCAGTGTAGGTGGCAGTGTGGACAGCACACCGCAGGGACAAGCGCAAGGAGACCACACAGCACTGTACGGAATGGATTAAGCAGAATACGAAAGAGCTGGACCTGAGTGCTGGAAAATGGACAGACCTCAGGAGAAGGGAGCGTTTCTCTTAGAGTAGAGAAACATCCGGAGAAAACACGAAGTACAGGGAAAACAGAGCAAGCAACAGTGGCAAGATCGTTTGCTTTTTCCTTTCTAGAATTCTGCATTGTCACTGAGAGAGGGGGAAGGAAGAGCGTTTTACCTTCTGCCTCAATGGAAGACAGGAGCAGGGCCGCGCCCAGGGCGGCAAGCGCTGGGGGAAGCCTGGTCCGCATGCTCGGCCTCCGAGCTCACAGCCACATGAAGGGATCTGCGGGAGGAAGCAGTGACCGTATCAAAACCGGGTCGGGGCAGGCCTGGAACCAGGTTAGAACTGGAGGCTGGACCCGGGCCAGGACCCGACCAGATCTGCCTTAATATCCGCAGGGCCCAGCCTAGCATAGAATGGGCCTATTGTGGAGCCCTGGAAGTCAAGTTCATCTATCACAGTTTAATCATGGCACTAGGAGGGATTTCAAGTTTAAAGAGGGTCCTGTTTTCCTGGAGGTGGGTCCTGCTTAGCATCCCCGGGTGACGGCCTTACCAGGCCCCACATGACTTCATCCTGCCTTGGTGATGGCTAATTCAGAGGTCATTTTATCCCTGACTCAACTAAATGTCTCTTCCAGCTGGGGATTTTACTTGGCCGGCAGCTTTTTCCTAGCTGCTGAACTCTTTAGGTAACTGTACTTTAGTGGTCTCTGGGTAATTTGGAAAGTATAATAAACTCCTTTTCTCTTTTTTTTTTCTTCATTTTGTTCTGCCTACAAATATGCAGCTCTTTAAAATCTGAAATGGATTATACAGAAATATGTAAGGCCCAACTGAAACCTGACCCTACTGCTAGCTGCTTTGTCTTCGCATCTGATAAATCCTTTACCCAACATGAGGGGAAAACAACTCTAAGATACATTAAAAAAAAAAAAACAAAAAAACAAAAAAACAAGCTATAGAAGAGACAAAAAACACTCTTGTCTGTTTTCCCAAGATATTTTTTATAAAAATTCTCAGTAACAATATTTTCATTTAACTTATTTTCACTTCACTTATTCCAGAAGATTACAGATTCCAGAAGATTACAGGTATATATGCTCCACAGGAGAATATGTTCTATTCTGATTTTTCCTGATTCTGTAACTAGGTTATTAATTCCTTAAAGACAAAGAGTCTTATTCATCTTTTGTGACTCCCAGCACACAGTAGGTGCTTAATCTATCTTGGCAGAAGGGAATCTTCTAAAATATTCTGAGGTCAAATCCAGAGACAAAAGCTACTAGCAATGAACTGAACTGGGAAGCTGCCAGGGGCAAAACATAAGAAGAGAGTTGACTGTGAAGTACATAAATTATTGTAAGGCAACATACGAGGCCGCTTTAAAAATGAAGTCCTGCTTGGGAATCCAAAAATGAGCCAAAGGTCGAGCCCTCTTTGAGAAAAGAAACTGACAAGCTCCAACCATGCCCTTCCAAATTATTGGCAAAATGTATTAGGACATCTTTCCTCGCCTGAGTGTAAATTGCATTTTAAACGTCTGAAGAGCAGGCGTGCCAAATTGCCCAGAGCTCCTTTTTATGAAGCCAAGATTAAAATGTTGGCGCTGCTCTGAAGATTCAAGGGCTCCAGCGATTTCTTTCTTCCTAATTAACAGCTGTTTGACATTTCTAACCTTCTTCTACCATCAGTGAAAAGCAGGAGGTGAGACTGGCCTATTGTTCCCATCGGCTGGCCTTAACTTTGCTACAATAATTTCCAACTCAGTTGGCAGTCGTGCTCGCGAAAAGTTAAAGGCTGACAATCGACCCATCAAAAAGCTCTGTGCAGACTTTTTTTTTTAACCTTGAACTCTGCATAAAAACCGTACCGTGGAAGCTCTTTTGTCTGGGTCTAGAGCGCCACCTATTGGCTGCCTGACTCAGAAGCAAGAATGAATCCTGTTGCGTCGGGGTATCAGAACCTAGTCAGTTCTACCAGCCCGCCAGTCATTCCGTCCATATGTTTAAAAGAAAAAAAAAAGTTTTCTCTCCTTTTAGTCAAAACATTTATGTGAATGCTTAGCTCAATGCTTCATTGAACATTCTCAGACATAAATGTCGGAAAGCGGCCGCCCCTACGTGTCAGCGAGGATTCCCTCACTTCACCCTCATGAATGAAAATGAGTCAGTTGCGGAGGAGAGGGTGCGGGGGGAGGTCCTAAGGGATTGGTCTCCTTCCACCAACTTGCCCCCTCCCCCACCCCGCTGGAAAAGACCAATTCTTTAACTCCCGCGTCCAGTTAAAAAAGAAAATTGCGCTTCAAAAAAGAAAATTGCACGTCCCCCAACCCCGCGGAGTTCCTCCAGATTCCTTGCGAGTCACCTATCGCCTCTTTTACCCACTGCGACCTTGACATTAGTTAGCCGAGGGCGAGTTTACCGCTCTTTTCCTTCCTTGCTCCATCCTTCCCCAGTGCTCCAGCATACTTTAGGTCACATAGTCCAGGCTGAGGTGGGAGGGGGGGAAAGGGGTCCTGGAACGCCCCGAATGGGTCAACTTTCCCTAAGGACACTCGATTTGGGGTAACTTTTTGCTCCCTGGCTTCGGGTTTCCGCTCCATAAATGAACCCGGCGCCCCCAAGCTCTCTGATCTTTACACTGTGTAGGATTTAGGATGGAAACTACTTCAAAGGTTCCACGGACCCCGAGTAGGGCCTCGACCAATGCACTAGGGAAGAGGTCAGGAGGGAGGGGGAGCTTTCTCCAGAAGTTGAGAACGTCTGCCAAGGCTCAGTCTCCTAGAGCTGAATTAACCCACCACCTCAGATGCTCTGCAAAGCGAAGGAGCCGGAACACTCGACTAGGAATCTGTCTCAAGATGCCACACACACCCGCGCAGCTTCGACAAGCTGCAGAGCACTCAGCCGGCGCTCCAAAGAATTCCGCGCCATGCGTCACTAAAATACCTCCTCAGCGCCGGGGCTGCAACACCGCACCCCCGGGAAAGCTACAGCCAAGAGATAACGAGGTGGCCACAGAACCTGGGGCACCCTTCATTGAAACCGACAGCATCTATAGATAAAATTCCTCTACAAACAGAAGCACTGAACAGGGTGTTTTACATACACAGCCGCCCTGCACAGCTCTTTTTAAAAGCTACAATTCCTACTCCCTCAAAGATAAAATGAATCACAGAACCGCAGGATACCCGTCAGACTCGGGCACAGCTCCACTCTTACGAGTCCAAACGGCTCTCGTCCGCGATCCTTAAGGGCTTAGGGCAGAGCAAGGAACCGGCTAGAAGCAAGTTTCCTTAGTTATCTTTGTGAGGTATGGGGTAAGGGAAAATGGCTAGAAGCCGGACCAACCTGAGGCGGTGGTGACCGAGGTAGCGGCGGCGACAGCGGCTTCCCGGCGTCTAGAAGCCGGGGCTCGGTGTGACCCCCGCACGCCCAGGCAATTGGCGCCGCGCTCGAGGAGCACCTGGCTGCTGCCGGGAGCTGGGCAGCGGCAGGGCCACCGAGGAGGCAAAGAGGGTGAGGATCCCAGGCGGAGCGGCAGACGCGGCAGAACCCGCGGAGACTGCCCGGGACCGCAGCTGCCCGCGCGCGGACGCGTCTGCGACGGCTCGCCTTTGTCGAGTGGGAAGAGGCTCCGCGCCGCGGGCTACTTAATAGAGGGCTGTTCCCAGCTCTCAGTTTACTCGGTTACGAAACGCCTGAGAAGGTGGACGGCTGCCACGGGGTGATGTATGCTCCTCCGGCGGTGAAGGAGGTCTACTTTTGGGAACGTGTGCATACTTCCAGCATTCCTTCGGCGTGAGGTGGCGATCCCCGTAGTAGCAGTGCCCCGCCGGCGAGGGGGGAGGGATGCAGGGAGGGGGAGGAGGAAGCGAAGAGGGGGACAGCCGCAGTCGGGTTCACTGCCAAGGGAAGCCGCGCACTCCTCCCCTTGGGGCGTGCTGGAGAGCTCGGGTTTCCCTATCCTTGAGATCTTCTTTAATGAATTTATTTTTCCTAAATTAAGAACAATAGGAGGGAGGGAAGCGACTCTCTTATATTTAGAACTGCAAGAATGTGTGACCGACCCCACTCCACCCTAGCCCCATCCCCCATCATCACCACCTACACTTTTCTCCCCCTCCGTCCTGGGTGCACTTAAAACCGATTTACAGGGTTTCCATTAACTAACTGTCTGTGCACGCGGCGCGCCTTCTGTCTTTTTCAATCTCCGAGCGGCTATTGGAAACCGGTACAGCAGCCCGCACGGGGCTCAGCGACGGGATGGCTTTCCCAGTCCTGTCTTGCTTCCCTGATGCTTTGGGACGGAACTGAGAGGCTTAATTTGAGCCGAGGGAGGGCGAGGGACGCAATGAAACCTAGGGCTCCTCAGAACAAGAAGCCGCTAGAGAACAAGTTGCAATCACGGTAGAGACCGTGAGCATAAGATGACCCCTGGCAGAAGCTTTGGACCAAAACTTTGCCCTTAAAACCCCGCGGGGTCAAGGAGACGAATGAAATTAAGTTTTCCCCAACTGCCAAAGAGACGGAGGCCAAATGGGGGCTGACATTCTGCCAGCATCTTTTCGTGTCTACCGCCGCCTCCCTCCTCGGCTCCACCCCCTTGGCCCTGAGCACCGAGCCTGGCACTCAGGGTTGCCAGGAGGACGCACGGGAGGAAGCGCGGGGCTCGTACAGTGTGGCATCAGAAAAAGGATCCAGGAGAGGTTCAGATTACCCGTGTTTGTGCCCTCCGCACAAGCTCCGCACTTTTGGCCTCTTGACGCCCAGAGGTTTACCCCGCAAGGTTGAGCAACCCGGATGAAGGAGGGGGCTCGGAGGCTAACGCAGGAGCTAGGCTCCTGAAATTGACCGCCCTCGATAGTAAAAGCGGAGGTTTTGTCGCCAGTGTAAACCTCTCTTCCCGATTTGATCTGACTTCTGCAGATTGGGCCTTCCCTCCAAGAGGTGCGATATCCTCTGAACTTGGCTTTAGAATGACAAGAACTTGCTGAGCTCCCTCCCCCCGCCCCCCACTCCACTCTGCCCCACTCACAGCTGCCTCCAGCGAAAGCCAGAGGAAGCCAGAGAGAAGACTGGAGGGAAAGAACGGGAAAAAAATGGGAATCCCCACCTCTGCACATTCCCTGAGCCACACACGGCCCACTCGAAGTCCAGCTGGGCAGCTCTCACAAAGAGCCCACACACGCGCACAGTGCACATTCTCCCCCTCCTTCAAACTCTCACAACCCGGGTGTCCGGCACAAACCCCCAGGGCGGGAGCGCTTCCTGGGCGTGAATAACCCGACGTGTACAACGCAGAACCAGGTCAACAGCCGGGTACCACTGAACTGTTATCCCCAGCCGGTGGAGAGCCAGCCTCCGCACGCGGGCCAGCCCTCCACCCGCACCCTCACTCAAATTCCTTTTTACACACGCACATGGGCTGGTGGCAGACTCAAGGACAGAGCCGAAATGCAGATAAGTCCCGGCAGCCGCCGGCCGGACATCTGGTCGCGCTGCGCCGCGCCCTGCAGACGCCCTAGCCCGCACAGTGGCCTGAACGACCAGAGACGCCCCTTGGGAAGCCGACACCCAACTATCTAGAAAAGGAAAACTGTTGCCTTGCACGCCAGCCAAGGCGGGCTGGGGCTTGCATTTAGCTCAGGTGTGTGTGTTTGGGTGCACGTGTGTGCGCGCGCGTTTTTCTTTACATACGTTTTGTTGTTTTTTATTTGTGATGGGAAAGTTATTGACTGGGGAGCAGGGTAACTCCGGGTGTTGATAGTACTGCTTTTAAAAAGGGTTCTCTCCTGTTGCTTTGACTCAGAACTGCACATGTGTCAATCAGCCCGGGAGTTGAGCGGCCAGTCACCCGCCCGGGATAAGTGGGGTGCCTCTTCCGGGGGCCGGAGGGCCCCAAGAGCGCTCATTTAGCGCCGCTCTCCAACACAGAGTGGCGTCCTGGGAACCCCCGTGGCTATCCTCTTTTAAGGCAGTGTGGCTCACAGATTCAATGCATTTGAAAATGATTGCTGCAAAGCTCTGTAACAAAACCACCGGCCTCAAAACAGCCCCGTCCCTCGAAAAAAGGATCTCTACACAATGTTTCCAAAGTCGTATGAGAGGAAAAGGAAGGAAGGGACACTGGTTCGGGGAGTACACAGACATACATCCACAAGCTAACCCAAGCACACCCCTTCCCAGGGGACCTGAGTGCAACTCAAGGGTATCCAAAGGAGCTCCTCAGGGGCCTTCCAGCACGACATCAGCACGGTTTGGCCTCCGGGGGCCCTTACGCAAGCTAGACTTCTAGCACGCTAAGTAAGCAACTGCGTTTAAAAAAAAAAAAAAAGGAAACCCTCTTCCAATCTGCCCCCTTTAGTAGTGCATCCAGTTCCTGACACCCCCTTGGAATCCGTTAATGTTTGCAACGAATTGATATTTACCGACTGAAGCAGAGCTGGCTGAACTTATTCAGCCTGGTTGCTCTCTGTGGCTTTTCGTCCTCGGTTTATACCCCGGAATCTCCCTCTGCTCACTCTCCCTGTCTTCTGCTCCCACCTCTTCTCCCTCCGACTCCGGGGTTCCCGGCGGGTCCGGAGCTTCAGATTCCTTGTCCGACAGCGCGATCTAGCGGTCAGCGCGAGGTCAAAGTTACAGGACGTAGAGCTAGAAGTTGAGAGTTCTAAGAGAGATTTTTAAAAAATGTGTCATCTGTCTGATTCCCAGGAATGGCTGAGAACCGAAAAGATGGCAGAACAAGTGAGAAGATGGTATAAACTTTCTTTGTGTCCTTTAACTAGCCGCCTATGGAAATTTTTGCTTAAAGTCTGCACAGCAAGGCTCTGGTCAGGGGTAAACAAAGGGTGAGGTGCTATTTTCAAGAAGGAATTCAGATTACAAGGTCGTCCCTAATTTATAAAAAGGCAAAAGCGGCCTCCTCGTTGGTTTGCTTGGGGTTAACCTAGTCAGCGTTCCTGGTACGGATGAGGGTGCTTGCTGAGGTGCCTGGTGGGGAGGGGGAAGAGGAACCCCAGTGAAGGTTCACTGTTCGTCCAGTTCTGGGGGCTGTGTGTGCGCTGTACCCAGAGTGGACTTTAGGGGCCTTGGGTGAAGAAAGCCCTCACAAGCCCTCTGACGTAAGGGTGTGAAGAGAGGAGGCGGTACTCTATCTACCCGAATTCTCAGGGGCAGCGAGGCAGTATATCTGAAGAAACAAGAAGTCACATCAAAACAGTGTATCTGAATCCTCTCCTTTAGAATGCTGTGCACTAAGTCAAAATGCACTTAATGAGCACCTTCCATGTGCCTGTACAGCCACAAGCTCACAGCACTGGATATGGAGAATATTAAGATGAGGCCTTGCCCTCAAAACTCTGTCAGGCAGCAGCTGGGGCGCCTGGAGCAACGTCACTGGCCCCTCGGCTCTCTGAAGAGTTTATGGCTGTGAAATGTTTTCCCATTAAAAATGAGAAGCAGTGGACAACTGCCCTTCTCTGCACTAGCAAAGCTGAAGAATCCAGAGACCAAAACCATCCCTAAAGCTAGGAAGAGGGGACATATTGCATTCCTGCCTTCTTGACAGGCTCTGCTTCTTCACAAAGAACTATCTCCGTGAAGTCTACAGGCCTTGCACACACCTCACCCAGACCTCTCACTTGTCCTGAAACAATCTCTCCCTGTCAGAGTGGGAGCAACTTTGGAGCAGAAAACATTAACTGCATCATAGTTATCCTCCTCCCCAAGGTCACCTCATGTGACCTCAAAAAGTTGTGGTTGAGTGGAAAGCTATAAAGCTTTAAAAAAAAACAAAACAAAACCCTGCATCCTAATACAATATCCTTTTAGGATGAACCATTCAAATGTAATAGAAGTCCAATGCTGGTGGGAGTTGATGATTCAGTTAGCTCTGACCTCCTTGAGCAAACTGTGAAAGACTAAGGAAAGACATTCACTTAAGGGTTAAGAAAGCAGCCCTTTGTCACCTCATATCGATCAGATTCAGTATTGGTCAAGTCATCCTTACCACCTTGGGACTTAGAATCCATTTATTTTATAGCCATCAGAGTAGCACAAGGTCCAGAATTTCTAGTCAGACCACTGCTCTGTGTGTGGACAGTTGGTTTGTGTGCACTGACACAAACTTTCAGGTTGCTGGAAAGTGTGAAAAATCACAGGAACCTGTTTTTCAGGATTTGGTCTTGGCCTTCCAACTCACTACCTAGTAGACTGAAATGCAATAGTGATGAAATCATAGAAGGTTTCATTGGCCCCAGTTGGAGCTTCAGTGTAGGATAAAGTGTAACCAGACCAAGGCTTCACTTGAGCAAGCGTTTTTATACACTTACTTCATTCAGCCCCATTTATGAAGCACAGGCACTCAGGTATTCAAAGAGGACTGAATCCCAGACTGAAATGTTCCTAAATCCAAGGTGAAATGGATGCGCCCTCTGGTGGAAAAGAGGGAAAAGACGGCCATTACCTGACTAGACGACCCCTTTCATCGTGTGTGTCTTGAGCATTCATTCAGCAAACGCTATTACTCTAATCATGATGTTCACTAGAAACTGTGGGAGATTTTTTCTTTAAGGCAAATCAAAAGAGATGCTGGCCGTAAAAAACGTAAATGTAGTAACAAAGGCCAGAAATAAACATGAACAAAAGTCAAATGATTTGAGAGGGGTCTGGAGACAGTGTGTAATTGGAAGCTGACAGACCAACATGAAAAATAATTTGGGGGGAAATCACACTATACAGAAGCAAGACAAATGACATCACAGGAAGCAATCAACTCAACCTATGATTCAGAACATTCTACAGAAAAGCAATTTCTCCACAAACCAGTTGCTCTATAAATCAGTCTCCCCACAGACCCATGACAAGAAAAAAGTGGGGAAAGAGTAGATTGTTACAAAAAAATATTTAGGAGCCATAGCAACCAAATAATAACAATAACAATAATAGTTGTCAAGAACCATTCTAGGATCTGAAATGGTTTCCTATTCGCAAGCTAGCAAGTTAACATACTACAGAGTCAGGGATGCTGGCAGAACACCCAAGGAACCAGACCCAAAGGACTGACTGACGGCAAGAGCAGTAGCCAGAGATCATCGTTTGCACCGGTCCTCCAGGCCCCGGTTCCCACAGGCTAATCCAAAGAAGGCCCAGCGGCCCTTACATACACAGCGGGTTGCATCACGGGAACAGAACCGAGGTTGGGGAACCCATGTCTTTTGAGGGCAGTGAGCCTGTCTGACTTTTGCCCTGAAAGGAGGCATTATCTTTGTTACACTGGACAGTAAACAAACTTGCCCTTTGCTCCGCAGGGAGAAATTACCTCTGTATTCTCAGGCCGCAAATATACAAACACCCTAGGAGCGATCCTCTGAAGCAAAAGCAGCAAGTTCCCTGCTCAAAAGACACGAGACGCATGAGGGACCCGTGGAGAGATGTCTCCCCAGGCTAAGAATTGCAGCAAGTTCATGGAATGGAGAAAGTAGCGTATGCTGAAGTGGTCCCTGAAGAATTTCTGGAGGAGGAAGACTTTAAAGGACTAGCAGTTAACATTCCAAGCCCAAGATTCAAAATGAGAAGTTGAAAAAAAATAGCAAAGGGACAGGAAATATCTTGGGCCATAAATTAAGCAGAGTTGTCTTAGCAGAAGGTTTGTGAACACAATGGAATAGTATTAGAACTCTTGGAACTCTTGAACAGCTTGGAACTGGCTGAGATTCTGGAATTTACTCCTTTAAATATAATAATTAGTGAATAATTGACAGGGTGTATTCCAGACACTGCACGAAGCAGTTTACATATGTCGTATTTAATTCATAGCTCGATGCTTATAGATAAGGAATTGAGGCTCAGAGGAGTCAAGTGATTTACTAGTTAATTTTGGAACTCACATGTCAACTCAGCTCTCCGATAACTGAGTTCATGGTCTTTCCGGTATATTAAAATGAATGCTTGTTACACAAAAGAATGATAAAAATCTTGTTGTAAAAAACCTAATCTGGCAATGGGGCTCACAGTAACTTGCTGAGAAGACAGCCTGCAAGCAAGGAGACAGGGAGAGGGGGGCCAGAGTCCAGGTGAGAGACTCAGTGGGTCCGTCTTGGGGCACTCACAGCAGTGGCAAGAGGAAGATGACTGGTGTTAGGAAGTCAGAAAGGGAAAATATCTTAAAATGACTGAGCAAAGTCAGATGACTGAACGCATGATGTGCCAGGGGGAAAAGTAGGGAAGTGGGAGAGGAAAGCTGGTTTTAAGAGAACATGACAAGGGGCGCCTGGGTGGCTCAGACAGTTAAGTGTCTGCCTTTGGCTCAGGTCATGATCCCAGGGTCCTGGGATGGAGCCCCTCTTGGGATTGATCCCCAAGCACCTCCCCCCCATCATCAGGCTCCCTGCTCAGCGGGGAGTCTGCTTCTCCCTCTCCTTCTGCCACTTCCCCTGCTTGTGCATGCGCTCTCTCTCTCAAATAAATAAATAAAATCTTTTTTTTTTTTTTTTTTTTAAAGAGAGAGAGAACATGACAAAATGGCCTTACATATGACCAAAACCCTTGGAGGTTTTTTTTTCCCTAACAAAGAAAGTTTTGGGGGAACTTTCTACTACACTTTATTAATATGTTGATATAAAATATAAATAATATCTCAGATGCCAATACAGATTTTTCTTAAGAGAGAGAAATGCATCCTTCCCTTTTTTTGCCAGAATTTTGCAAAGTGTGAAAAACTACTGAAGAGTCACATTTGCACTCTGTGTGACAGGCAGCTAGTTATTCAAAGGGAAAACGATGGCATTGTGGTTCCTTGGCTCTCCCGCAAGCTTGTTCATGGGTGGCTGAATTCATAACACTGCATGTGATACAAAAAGCATCTGGGAAATGCTTAAGCAATTTTCTCCATCGTCCCCCTGTGTCTGCTGCCCCAGTGCTGGACTCATCAGGCTGAGAGTACATAAAGTCCTCACTCACTGTTTAAATTGAGAAAATCATTTCTAACTTTCACACATGGTCTAGGTTTGTTTTTTTTTTTTTTAAGTGTAGTTGTATTTATTGAATGGCTTTTTTTCTTATATTTTTGGTTTTTTCTTGGTAGCAATAGCTTTGAACAGAACCACTAACTGCCCCCCCAAACAAAAGCTTCTGGTCCTGATGTCAGGAACACTTAGGGCCATGCTCACAACACAGAGCTAGGGAACCCAGTGTTGAGGTTATGTTTTTATTAACACTCTTTTGAAATGAAGTCTTGGGCCTTTACTATTTTTATTGCTACCTATGAAGATGAAATTGAAAGGTCTGGTCTTGCATTTTCTAGCAGTGTGTGATGCTCATTCCCATGTCTACACTGGAGCCAAGGCTAGGATTTCAGCAAATAAATAATGGGCTTTCACAATATGGTTATTATGTGGGCTCTGTGATTGGCTCAGGATATTCCTCCCATTTCTGCCCTACTGCCCTACCATGGGGCGTGAGGTGACTATAGGAGATCCAAGCTAATGGGTCTCAAGCCAGCCTGCACAAAAGAATCACTCAAGGAGTCTGAAAAACCCCTGTACCGATGTCTGAGCACCACCCTTAGACCAATCAAATGGGTTCTCCATGGTAGAGCCTGGGCATCCATACATTTTTGAAGCTGCCTAGATAATTCTGATGGCCCATGAGGGTTAACACATGCTTATCGAAGTCATGCCCCTTGGCTATTCATGAGGTCTGCACTGAGGCGGCTGAAAACCCAACTGGTACCTGGGAGACTAAGGGGAGTCATCTACTCCTGGCAGGTCAGGGGGGCCAATCACCGGTAGGGCTGGTCCCCCAAATCATCACTCCAAAGGAGTGTTTAAATTTGGGTTCAGTGTTGCCAGCAGTAGTCAGAAAATTATTTTGAGGAAACCAGCAAACGGAGGGAAAGTTGATCAGCCAGGGTCATAGAGCCGGTGGTGGGGCAGCCAGAATCAAACCCAGCCCCACCTGCTTCCCAAGCTTCCACAACCCCCCCTTCCAGGTGACACCTGGAGAGAATCAGCTTCATTGCTCTCATTGGCTTTAACGATGAAATCAGACGAAACCATGGTCCAGTTTCATTTGCCAAAGGGCACTCAAAATGCTCTTTATTTCTTGCTCTTACTAATGTAAGACCAAAGATGATGACAAATTTGTTTTATTTCTTCCATTCCCAATGAAAAGACTTTAACATGGTTTACTGTACGTATATTACACAGGTCAGCTGAATACTTTGAGAGAGAGAAATATGTATGACAGGACTCATCTATCATCAGAATGATAACAGAACTCTGATGTTCTATTCTCACGGAAGAAAGAGAGAAGGGATCATGAGGACGACCGGCAGACTGTAAGACCAGAAGCGGTCTTAGAAATCACGTAATCTGCGGCGCCATTTCACAGTCACAAGACCTGAGAACTGGAGCAGCTCAGGAGGTCCCGCCATGTCGTGTTTCTATCATTGGTGCCAGGACCAGAATCCAGGTGCCAGCTGCCTGGTTGGTCTTCTTTCCATTATTCTGGGTGCCCTCTTCTTGGGCATGTCATAAATTTGGCAAAACATGTTGGAACTCATTGCGGCGCTCCCTCAAGAATGGGCTTGGACTGGAGCAGTGGAAGCCCGCCACCTGTCACAGGATATCTGCCTCTGAGATCTTTGAAACTTAAAGCAACACAAAATCGCCACCAACAGGCGGTGACAGATGCATCTAGGCGTGGCCAGCCCACCCAGCGCTTAACCAGCGCAGCCCGCGGAGCTGCTAATAAGGATCCAGGTGCCTCGGGACCGCTCGTTCCTGCTCCTTCCAGGCCTATTTGCTGCAGATGCTGAAGCAACACCGGGACAGTTGCCATGTGTCCTGAGTGGAGGTGGAAGGACCAACCCGTCGCAGTGGCCTCACGTCCAATAGGCAGTGTCTGCTTCCTTCCTGAGACCACCTTTGGGAATCCATGAGAACACTGCCATCCCTGCTTTTAATCTCTCCTCTCCTCAAAGTGTCCACCGCTAGTGCTCTGTTGCCTCAGAAGGGTTCTGCTGCCAGAAGCAGGGGCAGAAATAACAGGGACGAAAACACTCCTGGAAGTCGAGAGGTGGGCAGTCCACAGCTGAGACAGTGACTGTTCCATGAAGTCCTCAGACATGCAGGCTTCTGTCATCCTATTACTCCACAGATGAGGACTCAATTTCAAGGTACTACATGGTCCAAGATGGCTGTTCTGACCTAAGGTAGGACACAAAAATTTTAGCCAAAAGGAAAAAGCAAAGGACCAAAAGAAAAGTGGGGACCAGGGGTCACACGGTAATCTTTGTTGTCTTCAGAGGAAGATTCCCACAAGCTGCTCTTTGATGATTGTGATTATATTTCTTTGGTCAGAACTTAGTCACGTGGCCACATCTAGCTGCAAAGGAGGCTTGACAATGGGGTTTATTCCAGCCACCCAGGTGCCCACCTAAAACTCTCAAGTTCCATTATTATGGCAGAAAGAGAGAAGAGAAAATAGGGAATGAGCAATAGACTCTATCACTGATAAACAGCAGTGCAGTGGTGCATAGCCACCTTCTGCCGCCATCTGGGCTGGGCTGGGCACTTGGTAGCTAAAAAGTAAGCCCAGCCAGTCCCTATTCAAGGTGCCAAATAGTCCTGGTTACTGACATCAGATTTAATAAGACCTTAGTAAGAATTTTGACTCGTTCCACTCAGTCTGGAGAACTAGCTGCCAAGAACAGAGGAATCTTCTTTGCACTATTGTCTTCAGAATTTCCTTAACTCCTATTAACTTCTGGCCCTCACACTTAGCATAATTTTGAGGTTGGCTTTACTTGAAAGCAAAACCATCCTGTGAGCTAGACGGCCTATGGAAACACAGGTCCCCAGAGAACAAAGGGGCCATGGAATCATCAGTGATGACATCATGGCATAGACATGTGTTTTCCCTAGCGAGTCATTTACTCCATTAAAACTTCATCTTTCCTATCATGGAGGGCATTGCAAGGATTACAAGACATCTTTTTTATAAACAAACATCATGCTGGAACACAGAAAAGGCAAAACAAATGCAGTTATAAATAGAAAGGGAATATAGGACAATTTCCAGGAAAACGTAGGCGTTTTATAAATGATGATGTCTGAATTTCTGTGAAAAGATGCTTGTGTTAGAGATAGTGGAAGAGTCACAGAAGGATCTCTACACCCCCTCAGATATTGAGAAGGCTCCTAGCTTCTCAGATGGATTTGAATCCTCCTTCAGGATCATCACAGTGTAATTTGAGGAGTCTTTGACATGTCACACAACCCGAAACTGAAAGCACATCGCAGTCACGTCTAAAACCTCATAGTTTTGTTCTCTGGGACCGAGATGGACTGTGGGAGGAAAAACATTTATGAAAGTACCACAGACGACTACTCTAAACTACATAGGATGTTCTAAAGGGGCAGGAAAAGAGATTAAATGGATCTGAGAGAGGGGACCATTGATGTGGTCATTATAGAGTAAAAGTCAAAAGAAGGTTCAACAGAGGAGAATTTAGGGGGAAAACAGCTTTTAAAATTGACCAATTAAAAGGCACTCATGGGGGACGCCTCGGTTGGTTACGTGTCTGCCTTCAGCTCAGGTCATGATCTCAGGGCCCTGGGATCGAGCCCTGCTCCACAGGGAGTCTGCTTCTCCCTCTCCCGCTCCTCTGTCCCTCCTCTGCTGCTTGTGATTTCTCTCTCTCTCTCTCTCAAATAAATAAATAAAATCTTTTTAAAATTTTAAAAACAAAAGACCCTCATGACATATATATTGCATTTACCAGCACATCTCAGTGCAATGCCCACAACAATCACCTGAGGCAGATGGGGCTGCTATTATTTCCTCAGCATCTCAGATGGAGGGAAAAAAAATCTGATGTTTAAATAAAAGGCTGCAGGATTTGCTTCAAGCCGCATGACCCGCAAGTGGCGCAGCTAGAAAAACTCCGATGCGCTGTCGCCACTGGCAGAGGAGTACGACGGCCGGCGGGCTCCAGTCTCCTTCCAGCCTGGTCGTTGGCCATTTGCTGTGTGTCCCTCATCCTGGAACTCAGCTCTTCCCATCTTTGGCTCGTCCCCAGACTCAGCCTGTCCATACTCGGAATGGCTCTCCCACTCAACTCACAGCTCGGGCTTTGGAAACTGGTCCTCATAAATCTTGATGAAGTGATCCTATCAGATCAGCTTCCTGAGGACTTGGAGTTCTAACAAATTATTGGGGGGACAATGACACTGCAAGGAAGGAATTTGAAGTATTGCTAATTAAAACAGTGGAGGAATTATCTGGGAGGAATGGGTCTTATTCAGTATCTTTCTACTCTGGCCACCAAAAAAAGCTAGACCTCAATACATCCATCCATTTATTTTTATACATTTTCTTAAGTTACTTAGCAACATCTGACAATTATATAACCAGAAATCTAGTATACATATGATACTCATTTTAAAAGCATTTATGAACTGAAAACCACATAGACTACTGGTCGAAGTATAAATTAGTACGATTACTTTGCAAAAAGGCTAGTATTTTATTATAAAGTTAAACACGGGCTTACCATACAAACCAGAAATCCCAATCCTCCACGTTTACCCAAGAGAAATGAAAATATATGCCCATGTAAAGGTCTATACATGAATGTTTTTAACAGTGTTATCCCTAATAATAAAACGGGAAACAACTATAACAGCCGCCCGGTGGATAAACATATTTAGAGCACGCGTAAGATGGGTACCGTTTACACATGGAAAGTAATAACCTGCTGACATGTGTGACATGGGTGGATCGCAAACACATTATGTCCAGTGAAAGTGAAACACAAAGGAATACAGACAGACGCACCTTGGAGATGCTGTGGGTTTGGTTCAAGACCACCACAGTCATGTGACTATTGCAATAAAGTGAGTCAGATGAATGTTTTGGTTTCCCAGCATGTAGAAAAGTTATCTTTACACTAAACTGTAGTCTATTAAGTGTGCGATAGCAATATGTCTAAAACAGCAATGTGCATACCCTGATTTAAAAATACTTTATTGCTAAAAATGCTAACCATCATCTGAGCTTTCAGCGAGTCACAATCCTTTGGCTGGTGGAGGGCCTTGCGTCGGGGTTGGTGGCTGCTGACTGATCAGGGTGGGGGGTGTTGAAGGCGGGGGTGGCTGTGGCAATTTCTTAAAACAAGACAACAGTGAAGGTTGACACATCAACTGGCTCTTCCTTTCATGTGAACACTTTCAGGCCATTATAAGGTGATTAACTGGCCTAATTTCAATATTGTGTCTCAGGGAGTAGGAAGCCCGAAGAGAGGTGGAGATGGGGAACAGGCAGAACGCACACATTTATCAGGTGAGTTCATTGTCTTGTATGGATGCAATCCGTGGCACCCCAAAACAAATACAATAGTAACATCAAAGATCATCGACCACAGATCGCCATAACAAATAGAATAGTAATAGCAAAGTTTAAAATATTGTGGGAATTACCAAAATGTGGCACAGAGCCAGGATGTGAGCAAATGTGATGGGAAAATGGTGCCAATAGCCTTGCTCAACACAAAATTGCCACAAACCTTTAAGTTGCAAAAGCACAGTATTTGTGAAGTACAATAAGCCAAAGTGCAATAAAACGTACGCCCACACGTGCGACGTATGATTCCGTTTTATGTAACCGCATAGCACTAGCAAAACTGTGGGGACAGAAGTCAGAGCAGCAGCTTCCAGGGGCTGGAGATGGGGTAGGGGATTGACGACAGAGGAGCAAATGGAACTTTTAGCAGTGATGGAAA
Source organism: Ursus maritimus (assembly GCF_017311325.1). Lineage (NCBI taxonomy): Eukaryota > Metazoa > Chordata > Mammalia > Carnivora > Ursidae > Ursus > Ursus maritimus. The sequence continues at coordinate 27,083,396 of NW_024425452.1, forward strand.
TGTTCTATACCACAGTTGCAGTGTGGTTACAAGACTGTATACATTTGGCAAAGTTCAAAAAAGTACAAAGTACCTTTGACAATGGTCATCAATCTGTACAATTCTAAATGTTGATTTTATTGTATGTGAGTTACTCCTCAATAAGTTTTTTTAAAAGATTTTATTTGAGACGCTTGGGTGACTCAGTTGGTTAAGTGTCTGCCTTTGGCTCAGGTCATGATCCCAGGGTGGTGGGATCGAGTCCCCCGTCCTGCATCAGGCTCCTTGTTCAGTGGGGAGCCTGCTTCTCCCTCTGCCTGCTGCTCCCCCTCCCCCGCTCATGCTTTCTCTCTCTCTCTCTGACAAATAAATAAAAATCTTTTAAATAAATAAATAAATAATTTTATTTCTTTTACTTAATGCAGGCCTTGATCCCAAGACCCTGGGATCATGACCTGGGCCGAAGACAGATGCTTAACTAACTGAGCCACCCAGGCACCCCACTCCTCAATAAATTTAACTTTAGAAGTGTATTAAAGAAACTGTGTTTGAAATATTTGGAATCTCAGATCTGAGAAAGAAAAACTTTTAAAGAAGAATTTATTGTAGATTTGCTATAAGACAGGCACTTTGCTGGGATCTAGGAATAGGGAGATGAAAGACAGTCCATGACCTGAAGGAGCTTATAGTCCAGTGGGGAAGAAGAGAGGAGCAAACAAAGCTGCGACATTGAGTAATAAGTGCGTTGGTGGAGCTAGGCTCAGTGGGCTGGAGCGCGCAGTGGGTACCTAAACCAGGTTCCTAGAAACAATGGACTCCCTAAAGAGACATGATGCTTGAGCTGGAGCCAACATGTTGTAGGAGTTAGTCAACCAGGTAAGAGAAGGACGTCCTTAACTAAGGAAGTATGAAGTACAAAAACAGAGAAAGAGAGAGGGATGAAGTTTTCATGGATCAACTCCAGTCTTGAAAATTTCCAAAATGAATAAGGTAATGAACGAATAAAAGAAAAGTTAGGCACATTGGAAAGTATGTTCCATGGCAGTGAGAAATATTAAAACGTGAGCTGTTATTTTCCCAAGGAAGTAGTAGATGATCTGGAGAATCCAGAAAACCAAGTTCAGAAGATAAACGAGATTATTACATGTGAAGAACGAATATGCTTTGCTTTAGCACAGTGACCTATTCATTCCTCAGTGACTCAAGGATCAACACAGACTTTACTGATCTGTTCCATTTCTAATATTTACTACCTTCCTGCTTTATATCCTATCTACTTACTTCAATTCATTGAAGTAATAGCTTGACTTCAACTTTCTTTGCATACATTTTCACCTTTGAAAAAAAAAAAGCTAAGCACACAAAAAGCTGGCTGGCTCTCATGCTGTATCGTTGCAAGACGTACAGAAATCAGTTAGCCTGATGCGTTACTTCATGGTACAAAGTCCCTTCCCAAGGAGGCAACAAAAACAGTACAATCGGATGATCCGCCTAAAGCGTGTACATGGTCTCATATTGCAGGTTCCCGCGTGATACCTCACAACACTTTCATTTCTGTTCTGTTGGCTACAACTGAGTCACGTGGCCGTACCTACCTGGAAGGGAGGAAGGAACCCATAGGCTTTATTCCAGGCAGTCCGTGGCAGCTGCTAGAAATGGGAAGAATGGGTAGGGTGGGATAAGCAGGAGTCTCTGAATCAAAGATGAGATTTCCCTTATCCCTCAGAATACTGGGGCCATCGGGAGAATGAGTTTTCTTGTTAAACCATAACCTCTAGAATTTACTTCTCAGAATTTTCCTCTGATTTGGAGCTCTTTGTTTTTTCATTCTGTATAACCCTGGAGCCTCACAGATGACTTTACAAAGCACTAAGAACAGTGCCTAGGGTGGGGTAAGTGCGAGATAAATACTGGCTATCGTGGTCATTGCCTCATTGTCCTGAAGCCACAGAATCTTACAGTTACAACAGAGATAATTTAGTCTCATCTCTGCCCCATCTCCCACCCCTCACTCAGATGTTCGTTTACAGTCTTGGTAACCTCGTGAAAAATAAGGAGATGAATTTGGTGGAATAGTGCTGTATGAAAGCAAATAGCATTTAATAATATATTTATAAAATGAGGAAAATGTCTTTTGCAGAGTTGTGTCTCCTTTTAAAAATATTTTTTACTACAATGTGGCCAAGAATACTTTATCCAGCTAGGCTGTCATTGAAAATAGAAGGAGTGATAAAAAGCTTCCAGGACAAACAGAAACTAAAAGAATTTATGATCACCAAACCAACCCAACAAGAAATATTGAAAGGGGTCGTCTAAGCAAAGAGAGAACCAAAAAGTAACATAAAGCAGAAAGGAACAAGACAATATACAGTAACAGTCACCTTACAGGCAATACAGTGGCACTAAATTCATATTTTTCAATAGTTACCTTGAATGTAAATAGGCTAAATGCCCCAATCAAAAGACAAAGGGTGTCAAGTTGAATAAAAAAGGAAGACCCTTTGATATACTGTCTGCAAGAGACTTATTTTAGACCCAAAGACACCTCCACATTGAAAGTGAGGGGGTGGAAAACAATTTATCATGCCAATGGAGATCAAAAGAAAGCTGAGGTGGCAATCCTTATATCAGACAAATTCGATTGTAAACCAAAGACTGTATTAAGACATGAGGAGGGACACTATATCATAATTAAAGTGTCTATCTAACAAAAAGATATAACAATTGTAAATATTTATGCCCCTAACTTGGGAACAGCCATTTATATAAGCCAGTTAACAACCAAATCAAAGAAACACATCAACAGTAATACAATAATAGTGGGAAACTTTAAAATCCCCCTCCCTGCAATGGACAGATCAGCTAAGCAAAAGATCAACAAGGAAATAAAGGCTTTGAATGACACACTGGACTAGATGGACTTTGCAGATATATTCAGAACATTCCATCCCAAAGCAACAGAACACACATTCTTCTCTAGTGCACGTGGAACATTCACCAGAATAGATTACATTCTGGGTCACAAATAGGTCTCAACCAGTACCAAAAGACTGGGATCATTCCCGCATTTTTTGGACCATAATGCTTTGAAACTGAAACTCAATCACAAGAGGAAAGTTGGAAAGAACTCAAACACATGGAGGCTAAAGAGCATCCTACTAAAGAATGAATGGATCAACCAGGAAATTAAAGAAGAATTTAAAAAATTCATGGAAACAAATGAAGATGAAAACACAACTGTTCAAAATCCTTGGGATGCAGCAAAGGCAGTCCTAAGAGGGAAGCATATAGCCCTACAAGCCTTTCTCAAGAAACAAGAAAGGTCTCAAATACATAACCTAACCCTACACCTAAAGGAGCTGGAGAAAGACCAGCAAATAAAGCCTAAACCCAGCAGGAGAAGAGAAATAACAAAGATTAGAGCAGAAATCAATGAAATAGAAACCAAAAGAACAGTAGAACAGATCGATGAAACTAGGAGCTGTTTCTTTGAAGAATTAGTAAGATTGATAAACCCCTGACCAGACTTATCAAAAAGAAAAGAGAAAGGACCCAAATAAATAAAATCATAATGAAAGAGGGTAGATAACAACCAACACTGAAGAAATACAAACAATTATAGGAACATATTATGAACAACTATATGCCAAAAAATTGACAATCTGGAAGAAATGGATTCATTCCTAGAGATGTATAAACTACGAAAACAGAACCAGGAAGAAATAGAAAACCTGAACAGACCCATAACCAGCAAGGAAATTGAAGCAGTAATCAAAAATCTCCCAACAAACAAGAGCCCAGGGCCAGATGGCTTCCCAGGGAAATTCTACCAAACATTTAAAGAAGAATTAATACCGATCCTTCTGAAACTGTTCCAAAAAATAGAAATGGAAGGAAAATTTCCAAACTTTTTTTATGAGGCCAGCATTACCCTGATCCCAAAACCAGAGAAAGACCCCACCAAAAAGGAGAATTACAGACCAGTATCCCTGATGAACATGGATGCAAAAATTCTCACCAAAATACTAGCCATAGGATCCAATAGTACATTAAAAGGATTATTCACCATGACCAAGCGGGATTTATTCCTGGGCTGCAAGGTTGGTTCGACATCTGCAAATCAATCAATGTGATACACTACATTAATAAAAGAAAGGACAAGAACCATATGATCCTCTCAATAGATGCAGTTAAAGCATTTGACAAAGTACAGCATCCTTTCTTGATTAAAACTCTTCACAGTGTAGGGATAAAGGGTACATACCTCAATATCATAAAACCCATCTATGAAAAACCCACAGTGAATATCATTCTCAATGGGGAAAAACTGAGAGCTCCTCCCCTAAGGTCAGGAACAGGGCAGGAATGTCCACTATCACCACTGTTGTTCAACATAGGACTAGAAGTCCTCGCCTCAACAATCAGAAAACAAAAAGAAATAAAAGGCATCCGAATCAGCAAAGAAGAAGTCAAAATCTCACTCTTCGCAGATGACATGATACTTTATGTGGAAAGCCCTAAAGACTCCACCCCAAAACTGCTAGAATTCATACAGGAAGTCAGCAATGTGGCAGGATATAAAATCAATGCACAGAAAGCAGTTGCATTTCTGTACACCAACAACGAGACAGAAGAAAGAGAAATTAAGGAGTTGATTCCGTTTACAACTGTACCCAAAACCATAAGATACCTAAGACTAAATCTAACCAAAGAGGCAAAGGATCTGTACTCAGAAAACTATAGAATAGTCATGAAAGAAATTGAGGATGACACAAAGAAAGGAAAAATGTTCCATGCTCATGGATTGGAAGAACAAATATTGTTAAAATATCTCTGCTACCTAGAGAAATCTACACATTCAATGCAATCCCTATCAAAATACCATCAACTTTTTTCACAGAACTGGAATAAATAATCCTAAAATTTGTATGGAACCAGAAAAGACCCTGAATAGCCAGAGGAATGTAAAAAAGAAAACCAAAGCTGGTGGCATCACAATTTCAGATTTCAAGCTCTATTTCAAAGCTGTAATCCTCAAGACAGTATGGTACTGGCACAAAAACACACATAGATCAATGGAACAGAATAGAGAACTCAGAAATGGACCCTCAACTCTATGGTAAACTAATATTTGACAAAGCAGGAAAGAATATCCAATGGAAAAAAGAAAGTCTCTTCAACAAATGGTGTTGGGAAAATTGGTCAGCCACATGCAGAAGAATGAAACTGGACCATTTCCTTACACCATACACAAAAATAGACTCAAAATGAATGAAAGACCTAAATGTGAGACAGGAATCCATCAAAATCCTTGAGGAGAACACAGGCAACAACCTCCTCAACCTTGGCCACAGCAACTTCTTCCGAGACACATCGCCAAAGGCAAGGGAAACAAAGGCATAAATGAACTATTGGGACTTCATCAAGATAAAAAACTTCTGCACAGCAAAGGAAACAGTCAACAAAACCAACAGACAACCAACACAATGGGAGAAGATATTTGTAAATGACATGTCAGATAAAGGGTTAGTATCCAAAATCTATAAAGAACTTACCAACTCAACACCCAAGTGACAAATAATCCAATCAAGAAATGGGAAGAAAACATGAACAGACATTTCTCCAAAGAAGACATACAAATGACCAATAGACACATGAAAAAGTGCTCAACATCACTTGGAACAGGGAAATACAAATCAAAACCACAATGAGATTCCAACTCACACCAGTCAGAATAGGTAAAATGAACAAGTCAGGAAACAACAGATGTTGGCGAGGATGTGGAGAAAGGGGAACCCTCTTACACTGTTGGTGGGAATGCAAGCTGGTGCAGCCACTCTGTAAAACAGTATGGAGGTTCCTCGAAAAGTTGAAAATAGAGCTACCCTACAACCCAGCAATTGCACTACTGGGTATTTACCCCAAAGATATAAATGTAGTGATCTGAAGGGGCACCTGCACCCCAATGTTTATAGTAGCAATGTCCACAATAGCCAAATTATGGAGAGAGCCCAGATGTCCATCGACAGAGGAATGGATAAAGAAGATGTGGGATATATATATAATAGAATATTACGCAGCCATCAAAAAAATAAAATCTTGCCATTTGCAACGACATGGATGGAACTAGAGGGTATTATGCTAAGTGAAATAAGTCAATAGAGAAAGACAATTGTCATATGATCTCACTGATATGTGGAATTTAAGAAACAAGGCAGAAGATCATAGAGGAAAAAATGAAACAAGACAAAACCAGAGAGGGAGATAAACCATAAGAGACTTCTTAATCTCAGGAAACAAACTGAGGGTTGCTGGAGGGGAGGGGGGTGGGGGGATGGGGTAGCTGAGCAGTGGGCATTGGGGAGGGTATGTGTTGTGGTGGGTGCTGCGAATTGTGTAAGACTGATGAATCACAGACCTGTACCCCTGAAACAAATAATACATTATATGTTAATAATAAATAAATAAATAAACAAACTAACTAAATATGTATATAGATATACTGATCTTTTTTTTTGCTGCATTAAATTTCGTCTCCGTAGGCCTTCCTGAAAGCTTCCACGGCAGGTGGCTTATCAAATATGCCAGGTTGGTCCCAATTCTAGTAACTGCAACTGTTTGTGTGAATTCTGTCCTCACTTGAGAAAAACAAAATTTGCGTTCCTGTAGATGATAGTGCCAAAACTCTCCAAATAAAAGGTTCTATGCATATATGTTTATTTTTAAATTATTGATTATTGACTTATTATAAGCAGGCACCTTTTCTAACAAATCGACTACATTCTTGGTAACAAAATTGAACAGAATTACAGTTGCCTTTTCCAGTTTTTATTCCACAGCCATTGAGGACTTTCCCAAATTTGCATATATATATATGCAAATTTCGATACACCCAGTATATCGAAGAGAATTGGTTTTCTTTTTATAAGTTGGGCTTTTGTTTTCAAGAATGTCACTGAAAACTGGGCAAGAAAATACTAAAAACTTTCAGCTCTCTGTGTATCTTTTGTTGTGAACCACAGTTCCAAAAATACCATTTTGTTGTATATACTAGTGTTATATTTTGGTAGATAAGATATTTCCTGATGGCTAATTTTGCAAGACAGACCTGAGAAAACCTAGATAAGATTGTTGATCTATTATTTTTATTTTATTAGAAAGCACCCTGGGTAATTTCCATAGCATCAAAATGACCTGGGAGGAAAAAGAGTAATAACTACTTATTTCCATTAATTGCAGTATAATAACAGATAAATACTAGTGAGAACATTTCCATTCACTTCTCTTTTTTTAGAAAATTAAATAGAAAACAGCATTGCAATTTACTTAGGGACAAACTGTTTTGGGAACTGAATTTATAATTAGGCCAAAGACTAATCAAATTTCTTAACAAAGGAAACAAATTTGCCTCCAAACAACCTTGTATAACAGAGTTAATCCGACAGATCTGGATCCTATCCTTCAGGAAACTAATTCATCTTTTGGGAACTCTGAACAAAAATAACATCTGTCAAGTGTTTCCTTATCCACTAATAAGTGTAAAATATTAACAATGGCTCTAACATCATTGTCTCGTAGCTACTCGCTGAGTCAAATCAATGAGTCAAATTTTATTCCCTGTCTTCTTCACAAACACCTCATTATCACAAGAAGTGGTTCCAAGTCCCTTATTCTTTCAGAGGTTGGATTGAGCCCTGTGAGCAAACCTGGAAGCCTGATGATTTAATGCTCTCTTCAAACCAGAATCCATAAACATTTATTTAACATACACTGCGGGTGGGATGAAACTGATTACCTGTTCATAAAAACTGGATGCACCTTCCAAAGAACTGGCACTGGATATAATTCTGTATTTTGACTTATTTGCAAATTTCTCTTTACTTGCGGTGTTTTCACCCCTTTCCTTATGAGTGATGAAATGAAAGGATGAAAAACTCTTCCTTACATCACCATAAGTCAAAGGGCATAGGTCTGTCACATTCGTCCGCTAGGGCTTCCGTCACAAAATACCACAGGCTGGGAGGCTTAAATCACAGAAATTTATTTTCTCATTGTTCGAGAGGCTGGAAGTCCAAGATCTAAGTATGGACAGGCTTGATTTCTCCTGAGGCCTCTCTCCTTGTCTGCAGACAGCTGCCCTCCCCCTGTGTGTTCTCATGTCTGTCTGTCGGTCCGCTCTCCCCAGTCCAGGGCGTGGCTTCTCTGTCTGTATCCTAATCTCTTCTTACAAGGCTGCCAGGCTACTGGAATAGGGCTCAGCCTCACGATCCCACTTTAACTTAATCACCTCTTCAAGGCCCTATTTCCAAAATAAGGTCACATTCTGAGATAGTGGGAGGCTTTTAGCAGATGAATTTGGGGAAGACATAATTCAGCCCGTAACAGCTGGCCCTCCTAGAATGTTAAAATCAGACAGGGAAGGACTTTACTTCAACCCCTGACAGCTTTTGATTACAAAATCCTAAAATGTAACTATCTTCCATGGTATTTCGTATTTCACTCTGGGATTCCAAATCATTTTCTACACAAGAAAATTTGCAGAAACAGAAGGAACAAAATCAGATCTGCTTCCTAACTTACTTCTACTTGCTGAAGTAGGCTTAGTATCATGGGGGGGGGGCAGGGAAAACAGCAAAATAGTCCATTTTTATCAAGTGCAAGTTGCCTCTTCAGCTTTCCCTTGTGACTTTTTTTTTTAAGATTTTATTTATTTATTTGACAGAGAGAGACAGCCAGCAAGAGAGGGAACACAAGCAGGGAGTGTGGGAGAGGAAGAAGCAGGCTCCCAGTGGAGGAGCCTGATGTGGGGCTCGATCCCAGAACGCCGGAATCACGCCCTGAGCTGAAGGCAGACGCTTAACGACTGCGCCACCCGGGCGCCCCCCACCTCGTGACCTTTGAAACCGGGAAACCTCTTGGAAGATGCACTAAAGAATTTAAAATTTAGAACTCTTTTTTTTTTTAATCACTCATTCCTTGGAAGCCACATCATGTCAAATATATGTCATGTTTTGACCCACAAATAATAGGATACCTTCCTCTCAGAAGGGCAATTATTATCCAACACGAAGCCCAGTGGTCAGCCATTCCAGGTTGGTGAGGTCAGCACCAAAATGAAGATGGAATTGGGGGGTTCTTATCCCCCTCCATCACCCCCCAGACTTGGGGCCTGGAAGGGAAGCCTTCAACCTCTTGAATCTCTGCTCATCAAGAAAGAAAGCTTTGCCCAGAAGGGTAGCAGAATATGCCACTCCCAAATATAACTGTAGAAATTCAGGACATGCCACCCCAATATGCCACTTCGGGGCATTGATTGACGTGAGCACTTGCTCACGGCACTTGCAAAATAGCAAACGCAGCGAGAGGCTTTCTCTGAACTCCCCTTTTTGACCTAAAGACACATGGTCCCAAAGGAACTCAATCGTCATAAATCTTCTCCTGGGCAGCTTCAACAACCAGGGAATATTGATAAAATTGGATACCACATCCAGAAAGACTTTGTCACAAGCTATCAAACCTCACTTCTATTCTTCAAAGTACCCATTCATCTTTCCTAAAAATGATTTCCTCTTCCCCTATTAAAATGGTATTTAAGCCTGAATCCTAAGGCACCTCCAGGAGTAACTCATTTTCCCCTCAGTATCTTCCATGTGCACAGGAGGCATAAGTGATCATCAGCTTCTGTTTGTTTTCCTCTGTCGTTTATTACAGGGGTCTCAGCCAAGAACTCAGAAGGGTGGAGGGAAATTATTCTCCTCCCCAGTAGTCCCAACCTCCTCTAAGCCATCCCTGGTACAGAGAAGTGGAATTTACTCCATTGCTTTTCACACAATACACAACAGAGATGGGCTCAAGCACAAGCAAACTGCTTTTTAACTGATTTTCTCACAAGGGCAGCACCCACCTCTGCAGGAGTGGGATTTATTTGCATTTCACCAGAATTTTTGAGAGAACTTGAATTTATCAGCATTGTTCTATTTTCGTGCCTTGCTTCAATTATCTATTGTTGCATTAAAAGTGACCCCCAAATGTGACTTAAAAATAATACTAATTTATTTTGCTCACTGACCTTGGGCTGAGTGGACGCAGGTAAGCAGTTCTCACTTGGTTCTCTGTGCAGGTGCGGTCGGGCAGTGGGGGCTCAGGATCACCCTGAAGGCCGCTTCACACATGTCAAACAGCTACAGGCTAGAACAGCTGGGGCTCCTTGGACATTTCTCTGCCTTTCTCCCTAGGAGGCCTCCCCACAGGACGACCTCAGGTGGACATTGAACATGGCCGTGGAAGTGCCAAAGGTGGAACTACCAGAAGCTGCCTGGTCTTTCCTAATTTAGCTTTGGAAGTCACACAGGGTTGCTTCAGCCACATTTATTCATCAAGGCAACTACAAGACCACCCGGGTTCAAGGCGAGGGAATAGAGACTCCACCTCTTGAAAGGAGAAGTCTCAAAGAATTGGTGGACATATTTTAAATACCACCACGCAGCCCTTAAAGACTAGCCCTCTTGTTGTCTACTCAGCTGGACCACCCTTAGTTTACTTCTGAGTCCACGGAACCAGCTCTCCCTGGACATCTACCCCTCCAGACCCTCATCTCTCATCACTCTCCTCGTGGGCAATTCCCACTTTCACTTCACATACCTCCTTTGCCAGGACGGACTATTTAAAGAAGGAGAGGTCATGGTCTTTGTGAAGCGGGATCAGGATTTCCGGTTAACCTCCAGTTATTTTGATAAAACCGAAATAAACCCAGCTAAGACAAAGATTCTCACAGCCAGTGTTTCAAAGGAGTAAATTTTAGGCCTTATTTCTTCTCATGCTTTTTGGTCTCCAAAGAAGAAACAAAATGCAGAGATAGCCAACTAGCAGTGGGGAAGCTTCTCCTACACCAGCTAGGCCCAAGACTCCCAGCTGCCCAATGGACATAAGCGGAGAAACAAAAAGCAGGCAGGCCAGTACATGATGTCTGCCTGCCTGTCCTCCTGTCCCTCCTACCCCCCGAAGGCGGACTGCTTGTATTTTGCCCACCTATGCAGAAAGAATGAGCATCTGGAATCTTAGCTCTTTCTCCCTTGAGGGTCTCTCTGCTCAGTATCAATCAAGCTGACCAACCTTTCCTTGAATAAAAAATTCCAGCGAGAGCCTGGAGTAATGAGTATGTCTCAAAAACAATTTCACCAAGAAAAATGGAATGAAATTTCCAGTGACAGCTTAACCACTTTAGGAAGAAAAAGAACCCTGTATAATTGATGCGTAGTGGTAAGAAGGACAGGAATCCAGTGGTGCTCAGTCCGGGAGAGAGAGTCCACTGAGTGGAAATAAATGACCCAAGACGCCAAATATCTTTGATTCCGTCTTAATTTATATTAAAGTTGTCTTGTTCATTTGTTGGTTTTGTCTTGTTTGAAGCAGGAAACATTGAGGGACACGTCAGGAAGCTGTTTCTGCGAGCACATTTGAGAACGCAAACCACAAGATTTACAACAGGCTTTGTTTAGATAAGGTCGAACTGAGCAGATATACATACCAGTTACCATAAAATAAAAGTAAACTTTATACTTATTCTGTATTTTGTCATCACAAAATTTTGTATTTTGTCATCGGTGTAACTCTGTGACTAAGATAAGGAGTTTCCCTATAATCTTCAAAAATTTATCTTACTAGTTTTTAGGACTTCTACTTGTAACCTTTATGTTATAAATATTTGGTTTTAGGGGGCACCTGGGTGGCTCAGTCGTTAAGCGTCTGCCTTTGGCTCAGGGCGTGATCCCAGGGTCCTGGGATCGAGTCCCACATCAGCCTCCTCCGCTAGGAGCCTGCTTCTTCCTCTCCCACTCCCCCTGCTTGTGTTCCCTCTCTCGCTGGCTGTCTCTATCTCTGTCAAATAAATAAATAAAATATTTTTTCAAAAAAAATAAATATTTGGTTTTAGAAACTGCATTTGTTAAAGTGTTCGCGGAGAGTTACAAACCCTGGGTGCCAAGGAAGTTTGATCTTATCCACCAACCTTGAGCAACTGGTCCAGTGATTTTTTTACTTTGTTCAATAGTAAAACAAAAACACTACAAACCTTTTCTTAAAATTAGGAACATTGTCAAAAGCATTCTTACCTGCAAAAAGTGTGTTATACAAAATAACGTTACCAGGCCCACCTGAAAACACAACGTAGAATCTTGATTCGTCACAACCTTGGCATGGAGCCCTTGTGGGATGCCCTGCCTCTTTGATTTTCTGACATTCCACCTGCCAGATTCAAACTCTGAAAAAGGAGCACATTGGGAGGATATTTGGAGGATCAACCTTGAAAGAAAAAGCTGTGTGTGAAAACCTCAGAAACATGACAGAAAACTGAAAAGAGATCATATAGGGAGTAAAATCGTGAAATATGTCACAACCCTATATTTTGTGTGTGACAGGGTAAAATTTACATCACTGTTAAAACTGAAAACAAAGGCAACCCGTGGCTCATGGAGGTTCCCAACACCACCCTGGCACAAGGTGCTCCCCACTTCCGACCCCAAGCATAGTAGCTACAATGAAGTTCAAGTTTAGGGGTGTTAGGAATATTCGATCAAACCACTGACCTAGTGTCCTCACAGATTGACAGAAGAAAAAGGGGAGGAGGACACTGTTCTGGCTTATACGGGCCTTAGGACATAACAAACAGATATAGTATATGGGCTTTGATGAGAGCCTGACTTGAAAAAGAACATATAAAGGACATTCTGGGGTGAGTCGAGGCAATCGAATATAGCCGGTATATTAGGAAATAATTGCTCATTCATCGGGTGTGATAACGGTACCATGTGATATAGGATTACATGCTGAGGTATTTTGGACTGAAACTTCATACAGTCTACAATTTAAAATGGTTTCATGAAAAAACACATAGATGAAGTGTATGTGGCAAGATAACAATTGAGGAGAGGTGTTAAGTACACTTTTCTAATTTTCTTTATGTCTGAACATTTTCAAAATAAACATTTTTTAAAGTACATGGATGTGGGACACCTGGGTGGCTCAGTCGGAAAAGCGCCTGCTTTTGGCTCAGGTCATGATCCCAGGACCCTGGGATCGAGTCCTGCATCAGGCTCCCTGCTCAGCGGGGAGTCTGCTTCTCCCTCTCCTTCTGCCTGCCGCTCCCCCTGCTTGTGCTCTCTCTCACTCTCTCTGACAAGTAAATAAATAAAAATCTTAAAATAAAAGAAACATAAATTAAGTACATAGGTGTTATTCCTAGCCCCCATTTTTTTTTTAAAGATTTTATTTATTTATTCGACAGAGAGAGAGACAGCCAGCGAGAGAGGGAACACAAGCAGGGGGAGTGGGAGAGGAAGAAGCAGGCTCATAGCGGAAGAGCCTGACGTGGGGCTCGATCCCAGAACGCCGGGATCACGCCCTGAGCCGAAGGCAGACGCTTAACCGCTGTGCCACCCAGGCGCCCCGCTAGCCCCCATTTTTAAAATTCTTACAATAAGAAGGAAAGGCATGTTAAAGTGGCTTAGGAAGATGGGACCTGTTAAGTTCAAAAGACAACTAGCAAATTCAGCCAGAGTGCCCTTCTTCAGTTGTTAAGGCCCTCACATTGAAACGAAACAAATCTAGAAATCTTGAATCACCCTTAGATTTCTTTGTTGGACAGTGCTGTGCCAACTGTGCTTCCCCCGTGACTGTCAAGCCAGAAGGCAAAGCGTAGTTACCCCAGCAGCCAACCAAATCCACCAGAGGTCAAAAGTGTTGGACCCTCAACACGGGTGGAGCTAGAGGCCATCATGTTAAGTGAAATAAGTTGGGCAGACAAACACAACTACCATACGATTTTACTCACATGTGGAATTGAAGAAACAAAACAAATGAATGAAGGCGGTAAAAAAGAGAGAGGCAAACCCAGAAACAGACCGTGAACTATAGAGAACAAACCGATGGTTACCAGAGGGGGTGTTGGCAGGGGGGTGAAATAGGTGAAGGGGATTAAGAGTACACTTGTCATGGTGAGCACTGAGCACTGTACGGAACTGTTGAGGCATGTATTGTACCCCTGAAACTAATAGAACACTGTATGCTGACTATAGGAGAATTAAAAACAAATAAATAAATAGGGGGAAATCTAAATAAATAAATAAGTGCTGTACTCTCTGACAATTGGTCAGAATAAGCCTCTGTGTCATGACGCAGCAATAATAACAATGAGTAACACTCTCAGTAGTAATAATAATGCCTAACGTTTATCAAGCGCTCAGTGAAAGGCCTGGCAGATTGGTCTGGACATTACAGACGCTGCTTCTAGACTAGTGTCTGGTAGATAAGGCACGTTGGACGCGCTGAGCTCTGCGGTCATTATGGATAGTCTGTCCCTAAGCCAGGTGTTCACCAGAAATTATTAAGTCTTTCTTAGCATCTAAAGGGACACACTCTCAAGGTTAAGCGCTATCAGCTAACTGTATACGGGTTACACAGGCAGCGGGGACACCCCCCTTCCCTCCTCACACCCTCTTCTTCCCTAACTCCCGCATGTCTTGTCCTCCCGAAGAACTTGGTCCCCCCCAGGCTGGCTGAGCTGCCTCCAGGCTCCCGAAGTCCAGCCCTCATGACGCATCCTGTGAGCCGCTCCACACAGTTCAGGACCAACGTGTTCATACTTCTATAATTTTTTCCGTATCTCTACTGATTCTTCAGCTTCTCCCTCCCGCCTTCCTGGCCTGAGTAGCCAGAAATACTGCGTCTTCCTTTTCGACACCTCCGTCAGGCCAAAATGCTCAGAAACAAGGGGTGCACGGCAGACGAAGGGAGTAGGGTGTCTTCGGCCGGCCTCCGCATCCAAACACACGATTGCATGGGTCCCCGAGGGCTGTGACTTCTTGTAGACACCTGGAGCCACTCAGTTCAGCTCCCAGGGTTATCAGGAGGATCAAATGACCTAAAGTAGGTGGCGACACTCGGCAAAGAACTAAGCACGGCTGTGTGAGTAGTGACTTAGCTCGATGCTGGGTTCCTTATGTCTTCCTTGTTTAATACCGTCAACCCTACATCAAAACTTTAAATTCGTATTTTTATTAAAATGTTTTCAACTGTTAAGAACTCAGCATGTATTCAGAGGGTGCTCATAAAATATTCACTTATTCAACAAATATGTATAGACGAATGAAGCATAAGACAGTCATCTTTAAGGAACTTATCATTGAATGGAGAAAATAATGAACGCAGGGGCACCTGGGTGGCTCCCTCGGTTGAACCACCAACTCTTGGTTTCAGGTTCCTGAGATCCAGCCCACCTCTGGCTCCCTGCTCAGGGAGCAGTCTGCTTAAGACTCTCTCCCCCTGGCTGCCTGAGTGGCTCAGTTGGTTAAGTGGCTGTCCTCAACTCAAGTCATGAACTTAGGGTCCTGTAATGGAGACCTGCCTCCAGCTCCCTGCTCAGCCAGGAGTCTGCTGCTCCCTCTCCCTCTGCCCCCAGCTCGTATGCTCTCTCTCTCTTTCTCTCTCTCTCAAATAAATAAATCTTAAAAAAAAAAAAAAAAAAAAAAAAAAAGAATGAATGAATACAAAGCACACTTGCTCTGACATGTAGGTGTAGGCAGTACCGTCGGAGTGCAGGTGACTTCCGACCCACAAGAGGATGGTATTTTAAACTTAGATTTACTGAAATGTTATTTCATTCTATGTGAGGATGAATGTGAGGTTTTCCTTTTCGTTCCTATCCAACACTGCCTCCTAGTGGTGCCATGGCCCCCTTGCAGCGCCTCTCAACTCTCCCCACCCGCAAAGGGGTACAGAAAGGGATTTGGAAACATTGCAACAACGAATTGCTACAGAATCTGAGTTGATTTGTGAACATGACTTTTACGCTGAGCCATTTCAAATGAAGCCTTCATTTCCCTTGTTTTTCCTTTCCAGAAAAACTGTGTCCTTCACAAAAGTGTCATGTACTGTGGTTCTAGCATTTTATCACAGGGTGCACTGGGAAAAGACAATGACCCCCAAAAAAAGATATAAAAGGGAAAAGTGGAGACTTCCATTACCTTCATGGAAGGGTCTACTCCTGCTCCCAGGCTGCCACCGAGAGCCGCCACCTTGTAGACACTGCTAAGGGGAAGAAGAAGCTCACAGTTCCCTGAGTTTGAATCTAATTGAAACGTGATCCCAAGAACGTCGAAATCTTGAGGCAGGTATCAAAAGCCAAAAATACTGTGACGTCAAAAGCGGAGCTGTTTTCTGTTTTGCAAGCGCTGACAGCTTAGGTACTCTTCCGGGGCCAGCAACGACTTGCTCTGGGATGACCGCCATGACAGGCCCAGGGACTATTCAGGCAAAAGCAGAGGCTCTAGAATCATGTGAAAGATTGTCAATGCAGCAGACAGAATTACAGCTCTGGATACTTTGTTCCACCCACAAAACAAAAATGTCCATTTTTGCTTTCTAAATATGGGTTGGGACATTGTGTGTCTAAAAACGGGTGCTTCTTTTTCAGCACACAGGGGTTTTGTTGGAGAGGTGCTGACAGGAGCCGAAAGCTGGAGGAGCCATCTTTACCAGAAACTGTGTGAGACTTGGATTCCGGAATCGCTGCCTCACGGCCTCACTGAGGTTCTGTGGCTCCGAATGTAACTCAGGGAGGGCAAGAATTTTGTGTCATGGGTGTTCTCCCCAGGACGTGGAACCTTGTTGGGTTTATAATTGGCATTTCAGTGTTTGTCGAATGAATATACGAAGGCAAAGTGCTCCCCATTTCCCCATGCAAACCAGTTCGGCCCCGGGACACACGGAAGGGCAGGTTTGGGAACAGAAGACAGAACCCTGGGCAGAGCAGTGCCTGGCTGAGGTGATTTCTCGTGCTGTTGGTGAGGGAGTTAGACACGAAGGGCGAAAGGGAGGAATACGGAAAATCATGTTCCTGGTCATATGTGAGGGGCTGACGACTCACAGAAATGACATAGCAGTGCTCCTGTGCGAACAGGGGGGAGCTCAGAATTTTGGTTCTTTGGACACTGTTGTAAATGTGGCCTCCACGGGCCCCCAAGCCGGTGTGACCTCCGGGAGAACTAGCACAACATAGCACTAGGCTTTCACGGCTCCCGAGCAGCTCTTTTCTGGTCTATAATTCCCATATTTTAAAAATCTGAGTGTGTCGAGATTGGGTTTCATTTTTGAAGGAAAATGCTGCAACTGTAAATTATGATTTCTGGTCCCGGATCATCTCCACCATCAGCTTTCCCTTTTCATCTGATTATTGAAGGTAGAAATCTAAGAATAATGTTGCTGGCCCTCTTTACAAATTCACCCATTCTTCTCTTACTTCTGCTGTCTTCATGGTGGTTATTCTCACACAAAACGTGACTTGTAAGACTTTAGGTGATTATTAATATCCCTACGAACACTTCTGCCACCCTTACCTTACTCTCACCCAAAATGACGTTTCACTTCCCTCAATGCTTTCAAGTCTTGCTTAGTCTACTAAATATCCTCATTAGCCATTCTGTCTCCACTCTGGTCCATCTTCAAGGTTATTGCCTAACCCTTCTGAATTTCTCCAATCATCTCTCCTCCTGCCCTCAGGAGAGCCTCCTCAAAAAAAAAAAAAAAAAAAAATCAAGAAATGCTGCAGTGGATTTTTGGATGCCACAATATCATAAGTCTCAGATCCGAACCTATCAGAACTTCTTTTTTCCTGCCACAAAAAACCTTGAGCAGAATATTCTGCATTTCTTGAATTAACTTGTTTTTCTCATACTGAGATTTTTTCATCTTTCTGTTACTCTTGAAACACAGAACCACATTCTTCTAAGTATGCATACCTCCTCCTCACCCTTAATTGAATACACTAGGTGCATACAGTATCGAATCTATAATTCTATATGTTTTTAATACTATATGTTTAATCCATGAGAAACTCTTCAGAGTATTAACTCCTTAAAGCTATTGATTGTCAAGGAGTGAGCCCTAAAAAAATAGGGTCAATGATGATAACTTTCCATTGATGCACCCCGGACAAGTCAGAGCCCTTTCTTGAAATTTCTGAATACAGGGCCAGAAATACTCCCTCCCCATTTTCTTTCAGGTGTGTTTCTCAAAATTCGTATGTTGAAGCCCTCACCCTCAAAGTGACCGTTTGAAGATAGGGTCTTTATGAAGGTAACTAAAATTAAATGAGATCATAAAAGCTGGGCCCTGCCCCAGTGGGATGGATGTCCTTATGAGGAAGAGACACCAGAGCTCGCTCTCTCCGAGCCACACAGAGGAAAGGCTGGGAAGAGAGCTCTCGCCAGGAACCGACGTGGCCAGCACCTTGACCTGGGACTCCTAGCCTCGGGAATTGTGGGCAAATAAATTCCTGTTGCTTAAGCCACCCAGTCTGTGGTGTTCTGCTGCGGCAACCTGAGCAAACTAATCCAGGTGGTGAAGCTGCGAAGCACGCGTTAACAGAGGACACGTTGCTGCCGTGCTGAGGAAGGGATTCTAGAAGAATGAGCTGAGACGAGAGACAGAGTCCTACAAGCACGCCTGTCCTCCAGTTATTTATACATAGAACACAGATTAGAACGTGAGCAGAAGCATGTTTCTTTATCTTTTTCATAGTTACTATACATGGATTCGTTTTGTACTAAAAATGTTTTCTGAAATGGTAATATAATATATTGTATTTAGTACGTATTCTATACATATCCATTTTTTTCTCAGCATGCTTAATAATCATCTCTAATAAAAAAAATTTCTAACAGTGAAAAGCTTGATTTGAAAAACTATGATCACCAGTGTATTATTGAAGCTAGGCTGCGGCCACTTGGAGAAACGAGGCTAGGGTACCTTTTACGACCTGAGAAATAAACTGACATTTAAAATTGCTTCTTAAGAAATGTATCGCTTTGTTTCATTTTGTTTGTTTTCACATCTTTCAGTCCTTTGGAGGGATTCTGTTAGTCGCTCTCGGCAGAGATCTTTATTGATAAGCAGGGACAGAGGTAACCCAAAAAGAAACTCCTACCTTCTCATCCATGACAGGAATTTCTGGTCCATTTTTTTCTTAGGATGTTCTAACTAAAGTGGAAAGAACCTTTTTAAAAACTCATTCTGGGGGCGCCTGGATGGCACAGTCAGTTAAGCATCTGACTTGCTTTCAGCTCAGGTCAGGATCTCGGGGCTCATGCGATCGAGGCCCGTGTCGGGCTCTGTGCCCAGCTCCGAGTCTGCTCCAGACTTTCTCTCCCTCTGCTCCTACCCCCTGTACACGCTCTCTCTCAAATACACAATTAAAAAAAAATCATTCTGATGATCATTAGGATAGAATCAAGGTGGAAAGATGACTGCCGTATGTGCCATGAATGACTGAGTTGCGTGCACTGGCTGAGACAAAATGGCCTGGAGAGATGAGACGACGCCAAGGAAGAACGTCCGTCAGCCTCTAGTCCACGAGAATGATGCCAGGAGACCGGTTTTACAACCCCCAGAAGGAGGGTGGTGGCCGCCTACAAGAGGTCAATAAAGACCTGACATAATCTCAGAATCTCGTCTTTCATTATGTATTAATGGCACATTTGTAATTGGAAACCAATATCAAATCCAAATTTATTTACACACATGCATTATATTCTAGCACTGAGGCTACAAAAATCCAATATTATGAGTTCTTCTTCCTCCTGTAGCAGATTTCATATATGCTTTAAAATTACCATTTCAATATATAGTTTCCTATTTTCTAAGCAATCTAATTGTAAACATTTAACCATTTTTTTTCCCCTCTGGTGTAATAGAAATCCAAATCATTTGGGAACTGTCTTGGGTTTTGACTGGTTTTCCTCATTAATGAGATGAATTTTGTGAAATGTCCTTGACTTGAAAAAGTTGCTTAAAAAACACATAAGTAGGGGCGCCTGGGTGGCACAGCAGTTAAGCGTCTGCCTTCGGCTCAGGGCGTGATCCCGGCGTTATGGGATCGAGCCCCACATCAGGCTCTTCCGCTATGAGCCTGCTTCTTCCTCTCCCACTCCCCCTGCTTGTGTTCCCTTTCTCGCTGGCTGTCTCTCTCTGTCAAAATAAATAAATAAAATCTTTAAAAAATAAATAAATAAACAACCACGTAAGTAGCAGCTATGAAACTATAATTTCAGTAGCAATAGGCAATTGGAGCAGATACATGGCTAGATTCATGGAAATCAGAGAGAAAAGAGAGAATAAAAAGTTGTTCACCTTTAAGATGCAGATTTATCAAACACAACATAATGTTGCATGGGGGGGCAGGGCGCGAGTAAAGTTGTCCTAAGTATTTTTCTTTCTGCGTTCCTCATCTAGGAAGCAACATGGTACACAGCAGATAAAAGAATTGGCTTCAGGAGGAGACAGATCTAGATTTAAAGTCTAGTTCACAAGCAAGTGCTGTGTTTGATCTGTCAATAACTGTACTTCCTCAGTTTCTAATTCTTGCTAATAATAGTAACAACAACTGGCTGGGATTGAATGCCCACATGTTTGTTTATTTTTAAACTTCTTGTTAAATCAGTACTATGGCTATCAGATTGTGTTGCATAACTTTATGAAAACAAAATGATCAATCTAGAGACTGTGTGTAGGGACACGGCCATTTGTCATGTTAGTCACTGGGGAAGAGATCGCAATCGCTGCTTTCTCCAGCTTCCTGTGTTCCAACAACATTGGTCTTCTTTTTGCAATTCAACCACGCAAAGTAATTTCCTTTTCCCCGGAATGCTTTTTTCCTGACATTTATCACAGCTGGCTCTTTTTTCTGGTCTCAGTTCAACTGAGTCCTTTTCTAGCTTCCACTCCATCATTTTTCCTAAGAAATCACACTGTTGGTTCCTTTTTGGCGGTTCCCACTGTAGACCATTATCATGCTTGTGAATGTATTTGTTGTCTATCTCCACTGACCGGGACAAAGTAGGCATTCAGTAAGCAATTGTTGGATGGTTGGGTAGATGGATGGATGGATGGATGGCTGATGGATAGATAGATGGATGGATAGAGGGAGGGAGGGATAAGGAAGGATGCGGTCTGATAAAGATGCTCCTCTATTCATAATCCGATCACTTTTGATTACCTCTATGACTAACACCTGTTCATCACCTCCAACATCTCCCAACTGGGTTGTCGCAGTGGGCCTCGTAATGGGTCTGCCTGCTTCTACCCTGGGTCCCCTGTGGCCCTACTTCAACACCACAGTCAAGCTAATCCCCTTAAAAACATGAAAGTCTGTCTTCTGTAAAAACAAAACAAAGCAAAACAAACAAAAAAACTGCAACGACTTCCCATATCCCTCGGAGTAAAAGCCAAAGTCCTTACAACAGCCTCAAGTCCCCACTTAGCGCGGTCCCTCCTTATCTCTCTGACTTCTCTTCACTCTTCACTGAGAACTGCTACGGCCTTCCTGTTCCCTGAACATGCCAGCACTTTAAGGCATTTGCTCTAGACTGTTTCCTCTTCCTGTAATGCTTTCCCCCCATATATCTGAGTGACTAACTTCCTCACCTTCTAGTCTTTATTTAAATATGACCTTCCCATTGATGTCTATCCCTACACCTTATTTACTACTATAACCAATCACCCCATCTGCATGCCAGCTCTCCCTGATGGTCTTTTTTTCCATACAACTTACTACCTTCTAACAGATTGTACCATTTATTTTTATATTTTTTTTAACCATCTTCCCTGCCACGTCTCACTCTCTTATCAACTCTGTTCACCCATGATTCCCAGGCACATACAACCATGTCTGGCATGTAGTAGGCACTCGGTAACTTGAATTATTAGTCTTGGTGTATGTACAAGAGTCCTGGGTAGTGAATTACAAGATGTTGCTACCCACGGGAATGCGTCCAGGACCCAGGAAGAGGGAGTTCAAGCTAGATGCCTGTGGAATTGCCAGCTTTGGGGAACTTATGCAAAACTATCTCAAACAGCAGGAAGGGATCTCTGCAAACCCTGAACCAAACTGCCTATAACAGCATCATAATTCTTGTTTTTATCATTCTCGTATTCTCCATATCCATTTGCATTTGTGTTCCCTAAGGAAGTCTTTTTGAAACACTCTTGTGTGCGGTTAAGAGACCATTAATGGCCACCATTTATTAATCATCTAAGTACTGTTTAGGATAAATGGTAGAGTTGTGGTTCCATTAGATGATACAGTAAGTGGGAAAGTCAGGAAACCCTGCTTTGGTTGGTTCCCGGCTGAGAAACCTACCAGAACTAATTTAAGCAAAATGGGGAAGTTTTTTGCCAGTGGAATGCAACCAAGCCTAAGAACAGGCATGGATATGGTTATGAGCATCAGAAATTAGAGCTAGGAACCGAAATGCTTCCAGGTCGTCTCCTTTGGTGTTGACTTAATTTTTTTAAAAAAACAGACCGGAAGCGGCAACGCCGCTAGTCGGAGCCGGCGCGGGAGCGGGAGTCCCGGCGGGCGCCGGGCTGGGCAGCGCGGGCCAAGGACCGCAAGCACCTGCTGCAGGAGCGCCCGTGCGCCTGCAACCTGGACGCCTGCCAGGGCGACTTCGCCAGCGGCCCGCGTGGCTACAGTGCCCCCGCCCCGCCGCCCCACACTCACCCGGTCACAGGGACACCCACCCACCACCCCAGGGTCTCCAACATCCACAGTCGAAATATCACCAGATAGCCTGCCAATTCCGTTGTTGTCGTTGGAGGCTGCCCGGTCTGCAGAGTCGGGTTTCGGAGGACTCCTCACCTCCCTGGGCATCCTCTTGACCATCGTCCTCCCCCCATTTGGATTCATCTGCTGTTTTGCCTTGAGGAAGCCAAGATGCCCCAACTGTGGAACAAACTTTACTTAAAGGGAGCAACACACCTGGCTTTCCTACATCCCGCTATCTTTTTCTAATGTAAATGTCCTGTACAATAACCTTATTTGATTAAGCTTTCAGGACTGTTGTGTAAAGTGAGGTGGGGTAGCTTTGGCCTGTGTGAGCTGAGGTTTCCTGGGCACAGGGGCCATGGAGCGTGGAGACGCAGCAGCACTACTCCTAGGGTTAATGACAACCCAGGAAAGCACTGCCTTTATTTTTTTCAGTCTTCATTTGGAGAAACGTGAGAAATGATGTTTTAAATAAATGAGATTCAGGGGCACCTGGGTGGCTCAGTGGATTAAGCGTCTGCCTTCAGCTCAGGTCATGATCCCAGGGTCCTGGGATGGAGCCCCCTGTCGGGCTCTCTGCTCAGTGGGGGAGTCTGCTTCTCCCTCTCCCTCTATCTCTCCCCGTTTACACTCTCTCTCTCAAATAAATAAATAAAGTCTTAAATAAATAAATAAATAAATAAATAAATAAATAAATAAATAAATAAATAAATATTTCTAGTACTGTAAAAAAAAAAAAAACAAAACTGGGGGAAAGACTGTTCGTTGCCAGCTCAGTACTCAGTCTCATCTTCTTATTCTATAGATTTCCAATTGTACTTGGCAATCTGCCCAGCTAAGACATCTCCTGGCCACTCTGAAATCAGGCATGACCATGTGACAAAGTTCTGGCCAAAGACTTCTAAGCTGCTGTCTTTGTCTGGAGCTTCTAAGGCTCTTTTAAAGAGAACTCACTTACTCAGGGTGTGCGCTTTCACCAACCCCTCTTCCTGCAGGGCACAAACAGAACAGGCTGGGGCGGCAGCAGTCATCTCACAAGAATGAGCACCACACACTAAGGAGAGCTGAAAGACAGAAGCACCTACGATGTGGATCAACTGTGAGCCTGGCCTACCAGCCCTGACCTGCTCCTAGTCCCTGCTTTGTGTCAAGTTGATAGGGATAGGAGATGAAAAGATACAGTTGCTTTTCCCAGAAAGCAAACAATAGAAGCAGCTTTTATTGCACACCCGGTACTTATCAGAAACCATCCTTAGTGCTCTACACGCACTAGAAAAAAAACCCAAACAAACATGCGCATTAAGTGTTATCCCACTTATACAAGAGATCCCACATTTAGCAAGGTTAGCTACCCATGGTAATCCAAGGCTTGAAGCTGGGTCTTCTACCATTTGTAGGATTGACTACAATGCTACTATACTGGTTCCCAGTCTTACCAATTATAATTGAAATTTGAATTCAAACTCAAAGGAATGAAAGTCTTGATGAAGGTGAGAGCAGGGAACATAGGGAGCAAAGGGGAGAATGTCAAAGTTTCCGGCAGAATCTTGGGTGCAAGAAGCAGAGCAGTATGGTCGGTGATTAGCATCTCAGTTTGGATCTCGAATATGAAGTGGAAGAGACAGATGTTAAATAGGTGGGTAGATTATAAATTGTAGCAATCAATGTGAAACTGAGCAGGAACTGGAGACTGGGTAGATTATAAATTGTAGCAATCAATGTGAAACTGAGCAGGAACTGGAGACTACACTGATCACTCTTCCAGGAAGCCTGACTGTCCAGGGGAGATAAAGTCTGTAGGGTATTCATATTTGCATACATTGCTATTAACAGTGTATTGAAGCTATCCCAATCAACATTTAATCAAACACATCATAAGATAAAGCATACTGGAAAGACCATGAACTTTAAGAATCAGATAAAACTGGATTTGAAAGCTTCTGCTGTCACTTATTTGCAGCTTTGTGTAAATTGCATGCCCTCTTTGAGCTTGTTTCTTCACTTGTAAATAGTTTAACTTCATATACAACAGCCATAGATTACGAATGTAACTTTGAGCATAATACTAACAAAATTACACTTAGATATACCTCCTATGGTATTTATGTTAATGGGATAACATCATCACGGAATTCCTTCTATTTATTAATGGATACTAATCTCAAAGAGATCATACTGCATAGTAAAGATAAAAAAGAAGATTGGAATGAAGTTTGTTTTGTTTCCCAATGGCCACATTTCAACACTTCTTGACTGTGTTCTATGGACTTTTGATTAGTCTTTGAAATCTGTCAATAATTTTAACAGCTCTCTCACTAAGTGCTAAGTATAGCAGACATTTTCACAGGACTCTGTCCAGCAACCCTTACTCTGGGATCTTGTCCCTTGGCCCCTGACCATCTCCAACCCTGGTTACAATGCAGACTTTTAAAGTGAAGGGCAAATACTAAATTCAGTGTTTATTTTTTTTTTTTTTAATTTCAAGTATCTTAAGCATTTAACCTACTTTTACTTTAGCCAATCTTGGCTTGTTAACATAGCCCAAACAGAACATTTTATAAATTGTTATGTCAGAAATAGTATAATAGTATAAAGCACCTCTCACAATATTGAGATGAAGGCTATTAGAGGATATCAGACTCTTTTTACTACACAGCAGTATCTTTCAAATGATGTCATAAAAGCATTTCAAATCACATTTACGAAACTTAAGTTCCGTGAAAATGCTGACAAATATAGCTTGTTTCAAAATACTACCAGTGGTTGCTTTTTAGCTCCAAATCACCAAATTGGACCAAATTCCAGCCCAATCTAAGAACTTTCTCAGCATTTAGAAATGTCTGATATTTATTCTACTCCCTTCCTTCCAAAGCAGTGTTCTCTGCTGATATTAGCAGTAAGATTCTGTCAGAAGTTGGGCAGATTACTGCACTTAGTGGCAAGTTAAGATAAAGCGGCTATGAAGATCCTTTCCAGTCTTTGAGATTCAAGGCTGACACATCTTTTATTAGCTACCTTTTGAGATGGATTTATACTTTAAGCCTCAATGTATCAACATGAAGATTTACATTGGCTATTTCACATTTGACTCAATTTTTCCAAATACGCTACTTTTCTCAATTTTATCCAGAAATTAAGTTTACTTTTTGAGAGAGGCGGCAGAGCGGGGGGGGGGGGGGGGGGGTGTTGGTGCAGAGAGGGAGAATCTTAAGCAGGCTCCACGCCCAGTGAGGAACCCAACACAGGGCTTGATCTCACAACTCTGAGATCACGACCTGAGCTGAAATCAAGAGTTAGACACATAACTGAGCTACCCAGGCACCCCCAGAAATTGAAGTTTATAAACCTTTACTTGATTTCCCCTAGATTGAATGCACCTAGACTCTAAACTTCGTAGTGTTGCAAATGTACACCTAGCAGAGGAGACGAAGAAGCTTGACTCCTTAAGTTCCTCCCAAAGATAGCTTTTAGAAATGAACTAAGTATTTTAAGGGAAGTTACCCTTGATGTTAAAAAGTAACAAAAGCCCATTGTTAGTGTGAAAGAACAAGTCCTGAATTATTTTATAGCTTCTCTACTAAAGCCTAAATCTAAGCCATGGAACACATCCAATATTTAAACATATGCTAACATAGCTGAGAGAAAGAAAGAAAGACACTTGAATCCCAGGAGCCAAAAATGACCTGCTTCCACTAACCCCAATTTCTAGCATATCCCCGGATATAGTACAGCAGGGAGGGGAGGAATTCAAAGAAATATGCTTTCAAGTGTCACATTCATCTAAGGCTGAAGACCATCCACTGTATACGTCTGAGCTGCTCTATTATATTAAATAAATTATTTATAAAAATAAAATTTCACTAATATCATAATGGTATCTTATACAACCTCAATGACAAAAGAACCATTTTTTTTTTTTGCTTCCTAAGATTTACAAGGCTGATCAAAAATTGAAATTATTGGTATAAAGTGATAAAATAAGACAAAGCATGGTAAAGATTCTTTTATTGGTGGCAGTTAGTATAAGTCAATAAATATTGATCCCCAAAGAAGAACTCATTTATTTATCAGTTACTGGTCCATAGAGAACTGAATGAAACTGAACCAACTGCCTGCTGAGATGATAAACTGAAGTCAATCCTGCTTCTTGGGAAATGAAGCCACAGCTAGCTGATATATGGCATATGCTGTTCCTGAAAAATAAAAAGAGACAAAAAAAGAACAAGAAATTCTGAGATATTACATGTGTAAACCTAATATTCCAGCTAAAAAGTTGTAAGAGAAAGAGGCAAGTCTGGCTTTAAGAGTACTTTTATGGGAACATAAAAAAGTATTTTGATAAGTGCTGGCAAAATTTAACATAAATATATGTTAAACACATTTATTCTAGTTTTTTGGTTTTTTTTTTTTAAGGATTTTACTTATTTGACAGAGAGAGAGCACAAGCAGGGGGAGTGGCAAGCAGAGGCAGAAGGAGAAGCAGGCTCCCCACTGAACAAGGAGCCCAATGCGGAACTTGACCCCAGGACCCTGGGATCATGACCTGAGCCGGAGGCAGACGCTTAACCGACTGAGCCACTCAGGCGCCCCTGATCTAGTTTTAATATCAGTTAACTTCTATAGCAAGTGTTAGATACAGCATAATAATGTATTTGTCAACTTGATAGTAACATGTAAAATTTTTTTTAAATAAGATTAAGAACATATATAAAGGTTATTTCCATACTAACTTAAGATTGCCTGAGAAATGCTAAAAATGATTCAAACACCGAAAAAGAGGTCAAGATATGCAAGCACTCCCTAAAGTATATTATCAACGTAAAACCAAGAGTGATTCATTTAAATTATCAAGTTTAATGTAATAGCTAATAAGTGAAAAATTATTAAAACTAACTACCAGAACTTATGATGTACTATACGCTGGTTAACTGAACATAATAAAAAAATAAAACTACCAGAATACCTAAGAAATAGTTACATTGATCTAAAAGAATTTAGGACTTTATTTATTTTTTTTTTTTTAAAGATTTTATTTATTTATTTGACAGAGATAGAGACAGCCAGCGAGAGAGGGAACACAAGCAGGGGGAGTGGGAGAGGAAGAAGCAGGCTCTTAGCGGAAGAGCCTGATGTGGGGCTCGATCCCAGAACGCCGGGATCACGCCCTGAGCTGAAGGCAGACGCTTAACCGCTGTGCCACCCAGGCGCCCCAGGACTTTA
Source organism: Ursus maritimus (assembly GCF_017311325.1). Lineage (NCBI taxonomy): Eukaryota > Metazoa > Chordata > Mammalia > Carnivora > Ursidae > Ursus > Ursus maritimus. Next base: position 27,111,192 of record NW_024425452.1, read on the forward strand.
TCTTAAGAGAGCCCAAATGCCACTATCTAGCTGTTGTCCTCATCCATACATGTCCCTTCACTGTACTCAATCCAAGCCAAAGAAGGCACCTTAGCATGCGCAGGACTTTGTAATCAGGTTCAAATTTCAGCTTTTGCACACAGAGGCAATATTATCTCGAGTAATTAACAGAATTTCTTCAACTTTAAAATAAGGACACACACACAGTAATCACTCAAACATTGTTTCCCTTCCTCCCCCAGAGAGCAATGATTCAAATTCTTAACTCTGCTCCTGGTATACCAATTTGTGATATTCCATTACTAATACCGAACAATGGACCTGCCCAATCCACAGAAAAAATACCAAAGCACTTTGGATATAGTAATAAGTGTTGTTCTATACAGGTTTTGTTTCTGTCATAAATACGGATGTTGAGTATGGGTGTCAAATGTTGTTTAATTATGTATCACAGTAAAAATGTTAGAAAAGCCCCTGTTACAGGAGATGGGGTAGAGTAGATGGCCTGCAGAGCCACCATTAGCACACTCTGAAAGCTACCTCTATCATAAATACTCATCAAATGTTATTGGGTTTTTTTTCAAGGCATTAAAATGCTCTTATATAATATGTATCAATCACCCTCTTGAACCCTGACATGGAAAGCATTAAGATTTCAGATTCTGGAGACAGACTTCCTGTGTTAAAAATACTGGCAGAGTAAAAGCAATGAAGTTGTTAGTTACCCTCACTGTTACTTATCTATAAATCAAGCACTCCAAATATCTTACCACCAACTGTAAGCATCATAGTGGCTCGATACAGGAGGGCATCAGCTACTCCACCCTTTAGATGCACTGGAATTCCATTATCCTCCTAGATTTAAAAAAAAAAAAAAAAATAGTTGAAAACAAATCATACATGTATTAATTAAGTTCAAACGACTAATCCATTTATATAAAATTAAGTGCCTCCTTAAACCCCTGGAATTAAAATACTGTAAACATCAAAATTAAAAGAATTACAATTTTCCTAATTCTGTCTCTACTTCCAATAAATTATTAAAATAAGAACTCCTAAAAGTCAACATTCTTTCTCTTAAATTCAGTGAGAATGCAATAAAGATGTTCTTTCCAAGAAATATATAGATGTTAAAGCTGTGAAAATATACTAATTGAGTTCATCAACTGAATTATTAAAAAGATCAGTAATCACACTTTAGATTTAATCATAAAGAAGATTTATTTTTTCCTTAAAAAGGGGGCGGTTAGGGGTTTTGTTTATAACCTTAAATTATACCCTTAACCCCTAGTCCAGCACCTGGCATACAGTAGATATTTAATACATCTGTTAAATATAAGTATTTTATTTTTACATAGCATACAAATGACCCCTGACTTAATATGGTTCAACTTATGATTTCTCAACTTCACAATGGTGTGAAAGTAATACACTTTCGGTAGAAACTACTTTAAATTCTGAATTTTTACCTTTTCCCAGGCTAGCAATATGCAGTACGATACTCTCTCATGATGTGGGGCAGTGGCAGCCAGCCACAACTCCCAGTCAGCCACACAATCATGAAGTTAACCAACCAATAAACTTACAACCATTCTGTATCCATAGAACCATTCTGTTTCTCACTACCAGTACAGTATTCAAGAAATTACATAAGAGATTCATACTCTATTATAAAATAGTCTTTGTGTTAGATGATTTTACCCAACTGTAAGGTAATGTATGTGTTCTGAGCTTGTTTAAGGTAGGCTAAGCTATATTTAGTAGGTTAAGTATATTAAATGAATCTTCAACTTAACATGTTTACAACTTATGATGGGTTATTGTTTGACGTAATGACATAACCCCATCATAAGTCAAGGAGGATCTGTACAGAATAGAAGGCTTTTTAATGACTTAAAATTTTATTTGGGAAAAACAGATCACCCCAGGAAAACAAAACAAAACAAATCACTAATAATTTAACTACTTATAAAGGTTAACTACTCTATCCCACCACCGTCTTTCCTCATGTCAAAACCACCATTAACAGCGTGGTACATATCCGTAAGTGTATTTTTAAAGATTTATTTATTTAGAGAGACAGCGTATGCATGCGCACGTGCACACACACACACACACACACACGCACACACACACAAGGGGAGGGGAAGAGGGAAAGAACTGCAAGCCGACTCCCTGCTCAGCATGGAACCCAAGGTGGGACACGATCTCTGGACCCTGAGATCATGACCTGAGCCAAAACCAAGAGTCAAACAGACGCTCAACTGACTGAGCCAACAGGTGCCTTAATATCTGTAAATATTTTTTTTAATGCCATGTTATCTTTTCTAATTTACACAAACACTTGTTTAATATACAAAATGAGATTATGCCAAATAAGGGTCTGCCATACACTATTTTTCACTTAATGTACCTTAGAAACCATTCTGTTAGTCCCTTTAAGCCCACCTTATTCCTTTTAATGGGTACATAGCATTCCATTGTGCAAAAATATTATAATTGAATTAGCTAGTCTCCTATTAATGGATATTTAAGTTGTTAGGGTTTTTTTGGTATTAAAATTCTATAATGAATAACCTCTTTCCTTTTTTTATATTTTTATCTACTATTTCTGCAGAAAAGATTTTTTAAAAAGATTTATTTTAGAGACGGAGAGAGTGTGCTCCCTCTATAAAATTTTTACTTTTCAATCATGTGTCAATAAAACTGGAAAAAATACATTTTCTTCTAATATGTTTTGCAGGAGAAGCACTGACATCTGCAATTTATCTCTTTTTTGAGATTTTATTTATTTGAGAGAGAGAGAGAGCACGCGCGAGAGAGCAGAGGTGGAGGGGGAATGGGGGACAGAGAGGAAGAGGGAGAAATAGGCTTCCCACTGAGCAGGGAGCCCAACACGGCTCAGTCCCAGGACCCTGGGACCACGACCTGAGCTGAAGACAGACACTTAACCAACTGAGCCACCCATGTGCCCCTGCAATTTATCTTTCAATATACAATACAGAAGGGATTGAACTTTACTTTCTTTAAAATAGCCAATCTTTCCAATAACCACTTTACTGTATCCTTTCCTCACTGATACGAAATAGCACCTTTAACATATATTAAATTTCTACATATATATTTGTTCTGTTTCTGGGCCGTTTCTATGGTCTATTTGTCTATTCTCATGCAACTACTCCAAACAGTGCCAACCCAATGTAACTTCTCTGAAGTGTCTTTGACCTATATACCCTTACCCTCTCATTTCTTCTGCTTCCCCAAGGGCTTCTTGTATATAGCAAATGTCCAATTAGCTATCGATAGTTCCTTATTATTCTTTTGCTAATACAGCAGGATCGGTAATGATCAAACAATGTCAAATTTACTTCCTATCTCCACCTTTTGGTAATTATTACAAGTAATAATTTCCTATAAAATATTTCAATACCTGAAATAGCTTTTGTTTCTCTGGAACTTTATTTTCAAACTGCCTGCGTGAAGCAGTACTTATGGTCCTCCGGGCAATCTGACGAAGAGCCTGAAATGAAAAATCCATAGGTGTTAGGCAGATTTAGGTCTTAAAGAAAACTTCAAAACCAACCATTTTCAATCTTTAATATTACAGGAGAGGGAAACTGATAGTTAAAACATATCCAATTTGTCAGTAAGAATCCTAAACCAGCAGCCAGGTTTTCCAATTGGTTGTCCATCCACTACTCTTTATATTAAAATTCTACAGGCTCCAAAAACCACATTCAAGTAGCAATTCATGCAGATTCTGAGCAAAAAGAAAAAAAAATCATCTTTACCTGAATTGAACTAGTAGTAGCATTATATAATCCTTGAGCAAAACACTGACATACAGATATTACAAAAATAAAGAATGATTACAAAAAACACTAAGTTCAAAACGTATTTTTAGTACTCTACCATATTATTAAAAATCCATTACTTGATACCAAAATAAAATGGTATGATTCCTACTTAATTAAAATGCTTTCCTCATTACATTTTTCCTAAAAAGATCTTTAATAAGGTATAATTCTTTTAAAAAAGAACCTTGCATTATATATCCAAATGAATTAAATAATGAAACAAATATGCACTCTATATGCCAAAATAAATGATACACTGAGAGGCTAAAACCTTACTGAATAATTACAAAAGAGAACGGTCACGGTTACATTTTCCTTCTTTTTTTCGAAATTTTGGGAAAATATTTCACATGCTCAAAGCCGGTGTAGGGGTGAAGGTCACTGCAGAACCGCCTGATGGAAGCAACACTACACTTCTGCCATGACTGCTCCGAAAGTCCCAACCAGAAGTGAATGACTTGCTTTTTAAACCGCATTCTGATGCTCACAAAGCTCAGAAACGCTGAAACTTAAAGTCTTTCAAAGTACCGCTGGAACACCGTTTTGTCTGAAGCTTGTGGGTATCAGAAACTTCCCACTTGGACCTTAGTTTTACTCGTATCAGAGCTACCGACTTCCAATGACCGATTGGTTTAGGGGTGGCCACTAAAAACTCGAGGCTGCCTAACTCACCTCTGTCACTTCCCAGCTTCTCCACTCCCTTCATCTACCTAGCACAGCCTGGGGCGAGAGGAACAGATGGAAGGGAAAGTAACGGCAGGTGAAAAGGACACGGACCAAGGTGACTTCGGAAGTCGCCTTTTCCTACCCTTCTTTCCTCTCATGAGAGGCTTCTCAGTCAAGGCCCCTTAGCCTCCACTTCCAACCTTCCCGCCCCACATTAGGAATCCAAGCCGAGAAGCTTCTCACCAGCAGATTCCGCAGCATCTTGGCTCAGTTACTTCCCACCAACCGCGACAACCGACCACCAGGAACGAAAATCCCCGCACCGGAACCGGAACTACCTCCTGGCCTTGCGCAAGCGTCAGGGAAAATAAACATTTCCGGGCGGGGGAGGGGCTTGAGCCTCTCTAACCATAGAGAGCGAAAGAAAAGCTAGAGCGGCCGTACGGCTGTGGCCGCTCTAGCCGACGGCCGTTTCTGTCTCTTCAGCTCGTTCCTAACCCGGCGGATGCCTTTCAGGCGGGTGGTCCCTGGAGCTAAGGCTGGGAGAAGCAAATGACTTTTGAGACCAGAGAGGCGAAGAGTGACGTGTCCTGTACTTTTTAACTAACATAAAATTAATGTGAGACCAGGCTGTCGTAGAATATTAGTCTATTTGGGACGAGAAGGCGTTTTAAAAACTTAGCAAACCTTGAGCCATTGTTTAGACGTTGAAAAAACACTGGGTTGGCCTATTAAGTTGTGAAGCTGCATGAAATACAAAACAAAAAAGATAACTCCTCTTACACGGATACAATCCGTTTTTTCCGCTGATGAAAATTTGTGAGGGCGTTATTGTTCCTTGTGCTGAGAATATGCTGCAAGGAGCTGCGTCGGGATACTGATTTTTATCTTCTTGTACCTCTGGATGCTGCAGAACTCCCCAGTCAAGAAAATACCAGCGCCCCGAAATTGTCGAAGCTGTTCGCTCGTTTCTACGTGTCTGGGAAAATGCTGAAAAGAGGGGGGAAAATTTAATTGTGGGGCAAGAAATGGGACGCAAATCTGTACTCTTAATTTAAGTCTTACTGTCTCAGGTCGAGCAGGGCGCTTTCTTTGATCGGAGTTGCCAGGCAGAGCAATTACTGTAGATAGGCTGTGTATCTTGTATCAGTTTTGCCTAAATAATGCCACATTACAAATATCTTTTTTCTCTGCCCCCACCAAGTGTGTATAAATATAAACATACAATCATTTACCCTGTACTAAAATCTTTCCACCTTTTTACAAACTCTTCTAAATATTTCATTGTGATTTCAAATAGACAGTGGATGATATATGGGTTCAGCATAGGTGAAATGTGCGGATGAAAATTAGTAATATCAAAATTACCCCTTCTCATCTTTTGGGTTAGATCCACCAAATTATCTGTCCCCAGTAGGTTCTCTTCCTCACCAAGGTTTATAAATAGCCAATTCAGGGGCACCTGGGTGGCAAAGTCGTTAAGCGTCTGCCTTCGGCTCAGGGCGTGATCCTGGTGTTATGGGATCGAGCCCCACATCGGGCTCCTCTGCTATGAGCCTGCTTCTTCCTCTCCCACTCCCCCTGCTTGTGTTCCCTCTCTCGCTGGCTGTCTCTATCTCTGTCAAATAAATAAATAAAATCTTTTAAAAAAATAAATAGCCAATTCATCTCTTTTCTAGATAAGGACTGAAAGGATCTGGCTTAATCCCCTCTCTGTATTATGCACAGTGATCAAAACCTTGAGGACAGTTACCAGATGCCAATAGCTGGAGCATACAAATTTTTAAAAAGTAGATTGTCAAGAATTGGAACTTGTTAAAGTTATAATGTGCTGTCTTACCATTTTCTCCATCTAGATTGTTAACTTCTCAACAACAGAGATTACTTTTTTACCAATCCCCTAGTACTACTTAAAGGGCTAAAGGTTAGCCAGCAGATGAATTAATGATATATACTGGGTAATAGATCTATATATTGGATGAAGGACACTTATGGCTTTGTCCAAAAAGAACCAAAGATTCACATAAATTAGATCCTAAAATAGATGCAGATCCTTATTTGCATGTCACTTAGTTCAATTTCCCCCTTTTTACTAGATCATTCCATCAGCATATAAACATATTCCCATATTAAACGAACATTTAAGTTACCATCCCATTTCTCTTCAGAATAAAACACAGATTTCTTTATACTTGTCTTCTCTTCCTCTCCTAATCTTTTTTTAAAATACCATTTTGGGCAGGCTTTTGGTGCTTCTCCTAGGATCGCCAAAGGCCTTTACATTGTTAAATAAACTGTCAATCTCAATTTTCATCCTTTCCGTCTATCAGCAACATCTAACATAATTGATCACTCCTTCACAATACACTTTAATTTGGAAATAAGCCATAAATGCCATACATTGTAACGTATCTGTATAGTTTCAAATACGGTCTTAAGGAGCTTGCTCCGTTCACTACTCTTTTGATGATTCCTCCATTTCAGCAATGTTTCTAGTTTCCTGAAACCTCATCCTCTCAATCTCTAAATTTCAGAGTACTGCCTTTTTTTTTTTTTAATGATCATCCCTTTTGTGATTTCATCCAATGCCATGAAATACCATTTGTGTGCTGGCAACTCTCCAGGCTGACCTTTCCCTTTAAGGCCAAACATCTCCACTTAGATGTCTAATGGGCATCTCAAACTTACGATCAAAACTGAATTCTAGGGGCGCCTGGGTGGCTCAGCCATTAAGCGTCTGCCTTCAACTCAGGTCATGATCCCAGGGTCCTGGGATCCAGCCCCGCATCGGGCTCCCTGCTCCACGGGAAGCCTGCTTCTCCCTCTCACACTCCCCTTGCTTGTGTTCCCTCTCTCGCTGTCTCTCTCTGTCAAACAAATATATAAAATCTTAAAAAAAAAAAAACAAAAAACAAAACTGAATTCTACTCTCCACTCCTTATTTCCAAGGCTTCTCCTCGGCAATTTTCATTTCAAGCCCCAAACTCTGTTTTCCATCATACTCTATAAACTAACCCATTAGAAAATTCTGTCGAATACATACACTTTCAAAATATAATCTGACTCTGACCACTTCTCGTTACTGCTACCACCACTCCAGGCCAACCCACTATCTCTTGCTTGCATGACTGCAAAAGCCTTTTTAACTGGCTTCCCTACTTGTACTTTTACACTCGAGTCTATTTTCCACACAGCGACGATGCTTTTAAAGATTTAAGTTAATGACTATTTACAATTGTTTTCTTCACTGCTGTACTTGCGGCATTTGGCACAAAGAAAACGCTAATTACTGGTTCAATGAATATAGTATGCCACATTAAAGAACTTATTGAGAATAAACACTCAAAAAATCTTGGATATTCATTGTACTACTTTCAAACATTTTTCAGTCCCAAGATTCCTCACTCATTGTCTCCTTGCTCTTGTTCTGTAAATTGTGATTATCCCGACAGAAAAATATACCGAAATTTGCCTGAGTGCCTATCAAACTTTATTGGATCTTCTCAAGCACACCTGAAATTTATTTCTAGATTTGTGAATTCATCCTCTGTAGCAGAAGTTATTTTCAAAAGTTACCCATCCAAAACATCAGTTGGAGTTTCATTTGTAATATTGGAAAATTATTATCAGATTACTAGACATGATCAGAAAGTATTTCCTTCAGGGGCGCCTGAGTGACGTAGTCGTTAAGCGTCTGCCTTCGGCTCAGGGCGTGATCCTGGCATTGTGGGATCGAGCCCCACATCAGGCTTCTCTGCTATGAGCCTGGTTCTTCCTCTCCCACTCCCCCTGCTTGTGTTCCCTCTCTCGCTTGCTGTCTCTGTCAAATAAATAAATAAAATCTTTACAAAAAAAAAAGTATTTCCTTCAGAGGGTTTTTGAACATTATAACAGGACTGACAATACACTATTTAGATACATGGAAAATGTGAGGTAGGTAATGGTTAATTTAAGCCTTGTCAGTAAGATAAGTTTATGTGAAAACACTAAGTGAAAATAATTCACAATTACTGATGCAAAGTTACCAAATCACAGTTATTCAATCTTTCTTTTCCTTTAAAAAACAAACAAGATTACAATCCTTCCTTTGATCCTGCCTATAGCATCTATAAATAAAAAGAGGAAAGCCAGAATAGAGATTTGTGTGCTTGGGATGTGGGTTTTAATTCTGGAACCACGCTTAATCCACTTCCAGTTTTATAAAAACAATATAGAATAGCTTCAGGTGACATTTAATGTACAAAAACTATTAGCTACAGAAAAGATAGCACTTCAATACAATTCCTTATTTTCTTTGATTATTACAGTTAGGAATCAAGAAACATTTGGTTATCTCTTAATTGCTGTATTCATTATTAAATAATTTATCTAATTGCAAGCCTCAGTCTTTCCATCATTCAAGTTAAGGACTGGCTTTGAATTAATTATCTCTAGCTCTAAAATTCTTGTGTATGAAAAATAATAAATAAAATATATTAATGAGTTTACTCCTTGTTGAACATAATTTATTGGCCACCTAATATGAATCTAACACTTTGCAATATGTTCAGGGAAAAACTTTTAAAATCCCTCACCTTCTGGAGCATATAACGTAATTAGGAAGGTAATAAACCCATAATAGTAAATTATGATGTGGATGCAAATGAGTCTTAGGTAACTGGTTTAGCAAAAGTTGCTCATGGGAAATTCAAGGAAGATAGCAGTCATTAGGGAGGTTTTGAAAAGACGAAATTTCAGCAGAGTCTTGTAGAATTAGAATAAATGAAGTAGTGAGTTTTAGCAGGGTCCCACAGAATAAATGGAAGAGAGATTAAAAGTCATTCTAGAGTTAGAGCAAGAACATGATTAATAACCCAGATTTAGAATCAAGCATCATCTACTGCAGGAACTTTAAAACAGATGCCTAGGTGTAGTGAAAAGAGAAAAAATATTGTAGTTAATAACCTGAAGTCAGACAGATCCTGAACCTGTCATTTAATAGTGATTATGACTGAAGGCAAGTTTAATAATCTATACTTCAATTTATCTGTAAAATGGATAATAGTATCCATCATCATTGGGTGGCTGTGGAGATTAAATGATATAACTCAATAAATGTTAACTGTTAAAAGATTTTATTTTTAACATTTTAATTAACATTTTAAATAACATGTTCGGGGGGCAGGAGAGGGACAAGCAGACTCCATGTGGAGACCACCACCTGAACCAAAATCAAGAGTCCCCCGCTTAACCTACTGAGCCACCCAGTAATATTTATAGGGTACCTATAAATATTAACATTTATTATGGAAGAAAAAGTTGGGTAAAGAGAAACAGATCAAGAAAATCCAGGCAGAAGTTATAGCATAGACAGAGGCTAAGAAGAGAAGGTGAACAGATGTCTTAGGGAATTGCAAATACCTCGGTTGGCAGAAAGACAAATGAGGGTGTGAGGGAACAGTGGAAGGCTGGGTGAGATTTTAATAATGATTTTAAATTTGATCCTGAAGGTGAATGAGGGCTATTTAAAAGTTTATGGGGGGGACTCCTGGGTGGCTCAGTCGGTTGAGCATCTGCCTTCAGCTCACGTCATGATCCCAGGGTCCTGAGATGGAGTGCCACATAGGCCTCCTTGCTCAGCAGGGAGCCTGTTTCTCCCTCTGCCTGCCACTCCCCCTGCTTGCGCATGCTCTCTCTCCCCCTCTCTCTGGCAAATAAATAAAATCTTTTAAAAAAATAAAAATAAAAAAGTAAAAGTTTATGGGGTGAATTGTCCAAATCAGAAGTCTGTTTCAGGATCATTCTGGTAGTAGTGAAAGGCTAGATTGAACATAAATTTCAATGGTCTGAAAGTTCATTAGAAGTCCAATAATAATACAAGGAAGAGAGACAATCTGAAATAACTTAGTAGCAAAGAGATGTAGATAAAGGGATGTAGGTAAGGGGATGGATTAAAGAGACAACTATGAGGAAGTGCCTTCAAAAATCAACAAAGTATGGTGGTTCTATTGGATTGGGAAGCTGAAGAAGACAGGGAGAGGTTTCTGACTTAACTGATGAGGTGGTTGATCATCCCATTCACTGTATCAAGGAATGTAAGAGAAACCAACGCTAGTATGAAATGACTCCTATTTTTGCCTTCTTATAGAGCTTAAGAAATCCAAAGACAATCTAATGAGATCCCAGCTGAACAATCTAGAGCTCAGAAGAGATGTCAAGGCACAAAAAAAGATAAATCTGTGTATAGATGGTAGTAGAAGTGACTAGGAACTTTATGATTGCTCAGGGAGTATATGTAAAGGGAGAAAAGGCCTGGAACATAACCTCAAAGAACTCCCAACATTTTATGTGGTGAGCATAACCAAGGAATATATAAAGGAGACTAAAGACAGATAAGTAGGAAGAAAAGGAGGAGAGTTCTTCACAAAGCCATATGCTAAGAATGAAGAGGGAAGGAAGATGCCAACTATCCGATGGAGCAAAAAGTTCAAGGGTGAGTTTATTTCCTGTGACAAAAAGGAGTGGCAATTGTTCATTGTCATTTTTCTATATTTTCTGCTAAATGTTCATCATCTATCACTTCCCTTATGCCTCAAAACAAAAATCTGTCAAGTGGGTATTAAAATTCCCATTTTACTGATATGAAATGGCAAATGATTTAGGAGATTAAATAATGCGAAGGTAGATTTTTTAATATATATGTATATAGTTAAGAGCCAAGTCAGCCTGCTTCTAAAACCCGTACTCTTTCTACTGCATTTTTCAGACACAGAGGATAGAAAACAGAGTACAATGCAATTGTGAGGTGAAACCCTAGCTAAAGCTGAAGATGACAATAATGTATAAATTACTCTTTTACAAGCTTTGTTGTAAAGAGGAAAGATAACACACTCCAGGGATTACTTTAGACCACTAATTCAACTGCAATTTAACATGCATTTTTAAAGCTATTTTTTTTTCTGTATTTCTGGTCCTTGAGCAAAGTAGCATTCAAATCTTGACAGTGAAAGTGATGTACAGTGAGTTCAATCTTCTTCAACATTACCCTGGATAAAAAGCTTACACACCAACAGACAAGCTCCCATTAATATCACTGACAGTACATAACAAATGTGTCTTTAAGATCTTTAAAAATGTTATAAAAGTACCAAAAAGTAATTCAAGGCATTTTCTGGTTTAAAAAAAGTGGATTGGCTCCAAGAGTTTATCTATTCTCCCTTTCACCCCAGTAAATTGAAAAAGGAATTGAAAAAGTAGGAGTTATTGATAGTTCTCATTATCTTAAATGAATCTCAAAGGCATGCTAAATGAAAGAAGCCACTTTCAAAAGGTTACATATAATTCCATTTATGATTTTCTAATAGAAGACGAACTATGGGGGTGGAAAAGAGATCAGGAGTTGCCAGGACTTATGGATAGGGGAAATGGGGAGTACAAAGGAGTAGGGTAAGGGAGTTTTGGGGGCTCATGGAGCTGATGGTACTGCTCTGTATCCTATGATGGTTATAGGAAGCTATACATAAGTTAAAATGCACAGAAATATACATGACAAGAAAAAAAGTAACATTTACTGTATGATCATCTAAAACAATTTTTAAAGACATGGGCCCAAAAGGATAGAGTTGAGAAGGGGGAAAAAGTGAATTCAGCAGATTTCTAGGAAACAGTAGATGAGATATGACTGAGCAGAACAGAGCAGGCTGCATTCCAAAGGGACTTTAAGGGGGGCACCAGTGAGAAGTATGCTCATTGGTTCACACCCCGGAGAAGCTCAGACTTGGACATAAAAGTTACAGCAACAGGGGCACCTGGGTGGCACAGCGGTTAAGCGTCTGCCTTCGGCTCAGGGCGTGATCCCAGCGTTCTGGGATCGAGCCCCACATCAGGCTCCTCTGCTATGAGCCTGCTTCTTCCTCTCCCACTCCCCCTGCTTGTGTTCCCTCTCTCGCTGGCTGTCTCTCTCTCTGTCAAATAAATAAATAAAATCTTAAAAAAAAAAAAAAAAGTTACAGCAATAAGGAATAGGCCTGAAAATGACTAGTTGAAAATTATATACAAAAGAATGGTCAGATCCAAAGACCTCCAACTTACCCCTCTCAGCCAAACAAAGACAATCTCTCACCTCCATCATCGTCTCCCACAGGTAGGAGGTCACTTTTATCTGGAGAAAGTAATGGCAGACAACCAGGTAGAAGGGATATGCAGAGGTACAGGTATATGGAAATATGCATAAAGTGGACACCAGAAGGTGAGGTGGAGGACAAAGCAGAAGCAGTTAAAGACAGGGAAGAAACAGACCCTCCTTGACCCCTTCCTACTGCAGAAGACCAGAGAATTCTCTAGAGAAACTGAACAGACCCAAAGAAAAGGCCTTCAGCCAAATGTCCGGCTCTCTGCCAACCTCTAATGCAGTACTTCTCAAAATTTGGTCCACCTACAGTTGCTGACCTGCCAACTCTTTTTTACTTGTCTAAGCTCTTTATCATGAACAGGAACAAATAATTCGCCAAGTGGCATTTCTGAGTAGCACTGTGCTAGTGAAGCCTATCACTTGTCAAGCACTGGACACAAAAAAGAGCTTTCAATTAGTTTTTTGGGGCCATTCACATATGACGGATTGTCAAGACTAGCTGGAAATACAAAGAAAGTCACCTACATGAAGAAGAGAAAAAAAAAAATTTTAAATAGCAACAGCAAAAATCAATGCTAACAAAGAAAGAAAAGCATATATATCTTCAGAAAAATATTTTATCTGTGAACTAAGATGAATATATTTTCAGAAACAGAATAGAAATAAAGGAAGTCTTAGAAATTAAAATACTTTTTATTTTTATTTTTTTTAAAGATTTTATTTATTTATTTGACAGAGATAGCGATAGCCAGCGAGAGAGGGAACACAAGCAGGGGGAGTGGGAGAGGAAGAAGCAGGCTCATAGCAGAGGAGCCTGATGTGGGGCTCGATCCCACAACGCCGGGATCACGCCCTGAGCCGAAGGCAGACGCTTAACCGCTGTGCCACCCAGGCGCCCCAAAATACTTTTTAAATATACAAAAAATTCAACAGACGATAATGTTGGAAGATCAAAATGAAATCTTCTAGAAAGCACAAAGACAAAGTGTCTAAACACAAAGTGTCTAAACAACTGGAGAAAAAGAGAAGAAAATTAAGCATCAGTCTAGGAGATTCAGTATCTGATTAGGACAGAATCTGATTTCTCAAAAGTAACAGTGAAACCTAGAAGAGGGTGGGGCAATGACTTCAAAACCCTAAGGGAAAATTATTTTAAACTTAAAATTGTATATGCAGTCAAGCTATCAATGAAATTGTGAGAACGGAATACAGGCATTTTAGACATGTAAGGATTCAGAAAACTGGCCTCTCATATACCACCTCTTAGGAAGCTTTAAGTGCTTTAGGAAGTGCTCCAGTAAACTAGAGAATAAGCCGGGACACAGATCCAACAACAGAAGGGTGACAAGAGGAGGTCATGGGATAATGGCTGTGTAACTGGCCAAGAGGACCACCAGTAAAGACTGGCATGGAAGGACAAATACAGAATAGACCTCCCTAGTGAAAACAGAGAATCAGACTATCTGATATTTGGGGACAAAAACCCCTCAAAACTATTGATGAGAACATAATGGACCTGACAGAGAAATTAAAGAGAGTTTAAGATAGGTTTCCAGAAAGTTATGTGTTAAAAATGTTAATTCTAGGAAAAACAAAATGATGCAAAACATAATCGTGGGGCACTGCTGTGCTCTATAGTCATAATTAAACAACAGCTACTGTATTTACTAAATATAACTATAATAACACAATGGGAGAAGAGGAGGTAGGTGTGTTAAAGAGCTAAATCCTCAGGTAACATTATCAAGAAGACAATAACGCCTAAAACTGTTAAAGCAACAGTAGAAGTCATATTATTTTATTATTTAGATATACTAAAGCAAATACCAAAAGAAACTTTTGGACTAAAAGTGATTATCTCTGAAAGTTAAAGCTGGGTCAGGGAGGGAAGCCTGAGTGGCTCAGTCAGTTAGGTGTCTGCCTTCAGCTCGGGTCATGATCCCAGGGTCCGGGGATCGAGACCCGCATCGGGATCCTTGCTCAGCAGGGAGCCTGCTTCTCCCTCTGCCTGCCACTCCCTGTGCTTGTGTGCTCGTGTGCTCTCTCTGACAAATGGATAAACCAAATCTTAAAAAAATAAATAAAGTTGGGACAGGGAGATTTTAAGTGTGTATACACGTTACTTTGATAAAATGTAAGTTTATACATTTACAAATAGATAAAATCAAATAAGGTCACATGGCTGCTTTGATTTTAGACATATTTATTCTGAAATTTCAAATGACATTAGGGGAAATATGATTTATGTTTATCGAATGGGGCATGGGCAAAAAAAAAAAAAAAAAAAAAAGCTCTAAAACACTTGACTAGATCATCCAAACTCTACAACAAACATTTATGCATCAAAATTCTTCTTGAAACAACACTTCCTTACTCCCTCTACCCTCCCCTCAAAATCACCGTGTTCACAAAGAACAAAGCTTTTCATCTTAACCAACAAAGGGCCATACTATCATTCTAAGGCAGTGTTTCCATGAAGATAGGAGGTGAGCCGACTCACCAGCACTGATTAACCCTACAGTCAGCGGTTCCTCCTTCCTGGTCTGGCTTTTCATTTCCTGTATGCCCTGCCCTCTTCATTATTTTCATTATTCTTGCTTCTCTACCAGTTCTTCCTTTTCTATTTACTAGACATTTCCTTGATCTAATACCAAATTGAGCCCATCTGCCTATAATTCAGGTGACACTCTGACCACCTTCTCGTAAGAAAAGATGTTTCCCATTATACAGACAAATCTTGCAGTTAATGCTGTCAAAGTGATTAATACATACACTTACTGGCAATCAAATCTAGACATGGAAATGTTAAAACTTGGGACTTATTAAACTGAGCTAAAATTTAGTGTTCAACATTAGCAAGAACACTGGGGCATTATTATTTTAGCAAGACACTTGAACATAGCAAAATTAATTTTGTTCATTTTTATTAATACAGAACATACTAACAGAACATTATCTTTAAATATAATCAAGGTTACAAATAAACTGTTACTAACCAATAAACAAGAAATATTCACTTGACTCTCCTCTTGAATAATTATCCATTAGGTAGTACAGTTATTTTTCCCATTTTTAACTGCCTTATGATTTCAATGAAATTTCTTAGCTTTTACTTATTAAATAATTCCTTCAATTGGGAAACTTCATATATCAAAATACATCCTGTAAGTCAATGCATTCTTCAATGCCTTCTACTTAACCTAAATGCAATAAAATGCAATCTGATTCTCTGAAAGTTGAATATGACATCAGTATTTCCAAAAGATGAGCATAAAACCCGTAAGAAATGTTTTTCCTCCCCCCACCCTGCTTCACATAGGCCATCTGAATGTTCCACATTCTTCATAATTAGTAACAGAAATCCCTTATAGCTCAAATGGCAGGAGACCAGAAGGGAATTGGGCCATCAATGAACTTGTAAAATAGATGGAACTCCAAATATATTTTAAGATTCTGTCTTCACCAAAGATGAGAAAGTATTGGAAAGGTCTTCAATATTTCTTTAGTGGCACCTTTGGTCCCCTAATCAGAAAAAGAGATGCAGGATGGCAGTCCTCCTTAAATAACACAAACTCAATCTGGAAAGACTGATAAAAGCCTTTTCCCCCAATGAGGCACCGCAGAAAATAAACTGCCATGTGCAAGAGGGCCAATTACCAGAATAAATAACAATATTCTGAAGGACTGACAAAACTAAGGATATTTTTAGACAAAGAATACCCTATGCATTCAGAAATTTCAGGATAATCATACAGTAAGTACCTCATGCAAGTAATAGTCTACCAGTTAAAAGTCATTATGAACTACAAGTTCTTTTAACTGAATTTCATGTTATACAAAACTTACGAAGTGTGGCACATTTCTATTAAACATTACATTATTTTTGTTTTTTTTTTTAAAAACATATATTAATCAAAATTGATACATTACCCAGACCTTTTGATTTAAAATACAACTGAAGGAAATCATTACAGACTCTGAATAAACAGCTATTCTTTTATACAAACATATGGGTTATTTTAGTAAAAAAAAAAAAAGCAATTTCAATGCAATTAAGCCATCTCTGATTAAGACATACATTTTCATGCATGTGAAAAAATAAGTTTACATTCAAGAATAAGTTCCATAGCAAACAAATTACAGCATTTATTCAATAAGGAATATTAAAATAATTCCAGTTAATAGAAAATAAAATAACTCCAACCATATATATATTATAATTTATCATGTGCACATTGTAAAATCTCCAGAATTTAATTAGGATATTTAAAGAATTTATTTTTAAAGTATGTTTTAGAAAAACCAACCAAAATAATTGGTACCTTAACTAGAGAGAATGTGCATACACATCCACATTTGACCTATATACAAAAATTGAATGAAATACAGAAGAAATGAAGGTTACTGTTTTCTAAAATTTCTGCAATATAACATTAGTATTCAAATCAAAACTTACCTGCAAAATAAAAACAGCTTGAGGTATTTCCAATGCTGAAGCAAATTTCTGAATGTTAAATACCACAAGAATGAAAACAGTCTCCTTTGAACATTTACATCTGGTTTATAGTTGAAGCAGAAGATGAAGGTCTGCCAAGAAGTTTTCCCATCTCACCTATATTCTTGTATCCCTTATGAAGTGTAAGCTTCAAGGGAAATGATCACATGTAAAAACATATCAAGTGAGTTGGGGTTCCTGACTGCAACATCTTAACCAAATGGAAAAAGGAATTTTAAATTCTCCCACCTGAGACCCACCTGACCTCTTCACACATGACCATTAATTCCTATGCTGGACAAGGTAAGCATGTCCTTGTCCTTTGAAATCAAAGCTAAACTTGACAAAGAACTGTACTGGATAAATTGAATACAGGAACCACCTCAGCAAAGATGGTACTTTAAGCTTTTACACACGACACATGAAAATGATGAAGTGTTTTATTTAATTTGGTCTTTCTTCATCGTTTTGTAACTCTGAATCCTTCAAGGTTAGCAAATCATTATATTCATACATCTTGTAATCCCTTTCTTCACACAACAGGCACACGGATACAGCATCATATGTCAATATAATATCAACACAGCATACACATTTAAGCAGTAGATGCATTTCACATGAAAGAGGCTCTATGCATCATATGGCCTGACCCAACAAAAAGCAAACATTAGAATGCCATTTTAGCAGTTACAGTGTTGATATGATCAATATAGTTAATTTGTTTCATACCCGTCATATATTTCCACAAGACATCCATAAAGAAGAAGCAAAGGACAAAAACTGCTCTTTAAAAAAAAAGTTACGTGCCAACTTCAAAGATGACATACTAACCAGACATCAGCATTCGAAAGCTAGGTTGAATAGGACTGGCCTTGATGCACATGCAGTAAATTTGTTTTCAGGATAAAAAATTAAATGGTAATGTCAGCAGTATTACTACTGTTTCTATATTTATGATTAATTACTAGCAGTACAACTCCCAGAAGAAAGGAGATGGATCCAATAGCGATGTAAGCAATCCCCAAAAATGGATTTTTTCCTCCCATCCATGAAATAGTGCTCAAGATCATCCGTTTTCGTCCATCAAAAGAATGTACAGGGTAATCTGAAGAGCGTATAGGAAGACTTTTCCATTTCTAGTAGATTTTTAAAACACAACTTAAAAATCTGGCATTTCATTGCTTGTAATTCATTGGTATAATTCTATGATACACAGGCACCTTACTCACGTTTTCTGAATCACAGAATAATTATATAATTATTACCCTGAAGCGCTGATTTAGCAAGTTAAATACTGGTAGTAAAATCCATATAGTTTACAAGCAAAAACAACCAAATTCAAATTAAGAGTCATATGGTTTCTCAGGTGCTTTTACTCTCATTACAAAGAAGGGGCAAAAGGCCACAAAGAATGTAATGTGAAACAAATATTTCAGATGAACAGCAATAAAACCCACAGTGGAAAAGGAGATTGACAGACCAGAAGAAAAAGGAAGAGTGAAGAGACTGGAGGTCTCCGTGAGCTCAAAGAGCATGAATGAGAGAGTAATTATGAGAATATGAGAGGACCCTGAGCACAAGGTCAAAGAGTATGATACTGAAGTTTTAACTTGCTGATTTGCAGCAATGACAAAACTCATGGTGTGACACAGAGCTGATGGCTGAAACAGAGTAGAAGTGAAGGGTGGACTGTTAAAGAGATTTAAGAAATGGGACACCAGGATACTGGATAAACTATCTACATGGACCAATTCTAAGATTTTGGGGAGAATGAGGGCAGAAAGGTTTACAACCTTTTCAAAAGCATCTTTTGAATCAAGTTTAGGCCTCATCTGTTTCTCTAGCTTCTGTAATTTTCCATCCCCCCAGATGGACCCTATTACTCCAAATGGCAGACTCTGCCACTTTCTTAAATCAATCCTAACCTGATGCAGGAATGACTGTAATAAGATAGTTAGAACAACTAATAAAACACTCTGGGGGGGCAAAGTATCAAATCACCTATCTAGCCTCTCTCTGTATCAACCCCCAAAATGGGATTCTGTCTTAATTCTAAGATCTAGGTTCCTACGTTATATGTAATTTTTATAATTACCCTTGATGCTTTGCCGACCCAGATTCCTGTCTCATCAATCTTTGAGAGCTAACATTCCTCCTGACAGTTCTCTTCTCAATGCCTGGGATGCAAATAGTCTATTAACTAAGACAAAGTACTGAGTACTCCAAAGACTTACCTTTACTATGCTCTAGGCTACAGGCTTGTATATGTCCTTACACCTTACCAGATTAGATTTCTGAATGCTAACTGTGACGGAGTTGCCTTTTACTTTGGCAATAGCCTAAGGATAATGTTCTTTCTATCAGCACCTCAACTGGGTCTGTCTGTGTAAAATTGCTCCCATATGGGCCTAGGTTCCAAAACTGGGCTACTTTTAGCCTGTCATTATCAGGTCATATTCAGTTGCATACTCGAATGCAAAATCAAGAGACTAAGGATCTAAAAAGACATTTCTTTTGAAATAGGTCTATTAATTTAATCATTTACTAATGCATTATAAAACCAAAACTATACACTTATGGCTAATTTGGATTATGAAAACTCAAAAATGCAAAGATCATTAGAAAACATGCAAATGCTAATATCTGAGAACCTTTCATTCATGATACATGTAAGCAATGGGCTACAGATTAAAAAATAAAAGGACTCTGTTTAGAATAAGAGGTCATGTCCAGTATTTCCAGCTAAAGAAGACTTTGTATCCAGGACAATGTGGCTTGGTCTGACTATTTGAGTGAAGTAACTAGGGATACAGCCTGTAGTAGTGTCGTGGCTGATGGTACAGTCATGGCCTTTGGAGTCGATAGCTTGATTATGAACCCCAACTCTTCTACTTATTACCTGTACAACCTTCGGTAAGTTACTTAAACACTCTATGTTCCTGTATTCTTCTCTGTGACATGGAGATGATACCCATCTCATAATGCTTCAATTAAATGAAACAATGCATGGACAGTACTTAGTAAAATGTTGACATATAATTACAATGAAATAAATGATATTTATAAGCACTGAAAATTACACCTGAATTATTAATGTGGAACAGCTAATGATAAAAATGTTTTGGTACTATGAACAGAATAATAGTTATAAACAATTATGTTGATGTGAACTAACATCCACTGATTTTTAATATCTAAAAATATATATTAAACAGCCCAGTACCACCAATGCTTATTTAGCATCAGTTATGCTCACTGGCCTTTGAATTAAGCTCAATCACAATCTCCATTGTAGAAATAGTTAGCTTATTAATAAACCGAACACCAGCATCTTAAATAATTTTACCAAATAATATCCTTAAATCCTAGTACAAAGTATTATCAAAATTTAAGACTTCTGGAAGATAAAAATGAAAAGATACTTTCTCATATATACACATATACTCATAAAAATGCAGAGATCGAAACTAAAACAGAGTAGCATCTTGCATAACTGAGTTAAGGCTGAACTACACTCCTTCCAAATTCTATGAATCTGTGCACATGGCCAAAAAAGGATACTGTACGTGATATTCAAATAGTATCGTCCAGCTGGTAATGTTGGATGTAAATCACTTTTCCGCTCTATAAGACGATATAACTTACGAAAAGTAGGTAATGCTGCAGTACGCATCCAAACAATAAAATCCTCATTTATGAACCCATTATTATCTGGTTCAGAATCCAGCATGTACACTGGTTTAACCCAGTTTACTGGCTTTGTTGTATCTTAAAAAAAAAAAAAAGGGGGTGAGGGGAGGGGACAAAATATTCAATTCTATTATGAGTTTCACTGAAAATTCACTCAAATAAAACAAAGATATATAATACACAATCTATTTTTCGTATTTTCAAAGGTATAAATATATTCTAAGAAAGTCTTAAAATCTAGAAACAAACCAATTCCTCATGTAACAACAAATAACTACAAAGATTTGATGACTATCTCCATTAAGAAAATACTAAAAGTATGCCATTGGTAAGATGATTTAGTGCAAAGATATAATGGTAAAAAACATTACATTATGAAATTGAGGCACAGAATCAAAAATAAATTTTAATTTATAACTATAATAAAAAATTGGGTCTGTTTAAAAGAAACTTGCCTGCAGTTTTAAAAGACAATGACTGAAATGCTTATAAGAAAATACTGGAAAAATTCAAGATTAGAAGTACTTATACATTTCCTTTAGAATTTCAGTACATTAGAACGTACAACATATTTTACCTAAGTTGGTATGAAGAAAAGTTGCTGTTTTTTAAAAAAGCATAAACATTTTTAAGATTCTAAAGATAGAAAATTTTAGGTACTTCATTAAAACTCCTAGCTTATATCATGTTTTAAAGAAATATTAGTAAATTTTACCTTTGAATCGTTCTTTTAGACTTTCTCCTCCAGGGGGATTTCTGAATTTCACATTTTTATCTGTCCACCAAGCAATACCTTTCTTTTTCAAAGGAATAGGTATAGGATAAGATTCATTGCCAACAAGAAACAATTCTAATGTATCTAAACAGAAAAAAAGAAGATATTGTTAAATACTGAAAAGCCACAGCACCTACTATACTCTATGAGAAATGAGGATCTGGTATCTGCTCCCAAAAGTGGCTATAACAGAGTAGGCAGGCATACGCTGTACATTTGCTCTTGATTACTTACATGTGAATTACCTATGGTAACTTTATAATCCTAGATGGACTTCTCTTTCTTCAATACAGTTAGAGGTCACTTCTCTTACCTAGCTAACTGATACGTAATAAGATCAAATGTTTTAATATTAACCCAAATAAAATATTTTACAGGGTAAATCTGCTTCTCCTCCTTTCCTTTAAAAAACACATTCCTGGGGCACCTGGGTGGCTCAGTTGGTTAAACATCTGCCTTCGGCTCAGGTCCTGATCCCAGGCTCCTGGGATCGAACCCCGTGTTGGGCTCCTTGCTCAGCGGGGAGCCTGCTTCTCCCTCTCCTTCTGCCTGCTACTCCACCTGCTTGTGCTCTCTCTGTCAAATAAATAAATAAAATCTTAAAAAAAAAAAACCCACATTCTTGAATAGTTTCTGGCTTATCCATTTCTCTATCTGTACTGTCCAATACAGTAGCCACCAGCTACACGGCTACAGAGCCACTGAAATTAGGGCTGGTCCAAATGAATATGTTTTATAAGTATATATTTCAGAAATAAAAAAACTCAATACAAAAAAATAGGATACAAAATATCTCATTCATAAATTTTATATATTGAGTATCACTTATAGGTAAAAAGGTAATTTTGGGGTTCGATAAAATATATTATTAAAATTAATTTCACTTGCTTTTGTTTATTGTTTTTAATGTGAATATCAGAAAATTTTAACATATATACATGTCTCACATTGATGGCTTACATTATATTAATATCAGACAACGCTGCTTTAAATGATCAACTATACCTTCTTTGCACTGGTATAAATATTCAGAGTTGATGGAAAAGACAGCCTGGTTTTTATTCTATCATATACGAAGTATGAAGTCTAGCAGAATGTCTCTGCTTCTTCTTCCCAGAGAGAAATTCATTCTTAAAATATAAGAATTCTCAAAAACATGTCACAAAACATTATAACATCCCATTAAATAACTAACTGATATATTTATTTTAAAGTTGCTCAGGGCACCTGGGTGGCTCAGCCAGTTGAGCATCCGACTCCTGGTTTTAGCTCAGGTCATGATCTCCTGGTTTCGGCTCAGGTCATGATCTCATGGGTCATGAGATGGAGCCTGGAGTCGAGCTCCATGCCAGCGGGTAGTCTGCTTGTATATTCTCTCCCTCTGCCCCTCCCCCAACTTGCATATGTGCAAGTGCTCCCGAGCGCTCTCTCAAATAAATGAATCTTTAAAAAAAAAAAAAAGTTGCTCAATTTCTCAATTTCAATCATGTTTACTAGACTATCAAATCAATATCAATAAATTACACACATTTTCCTATTTATATATGTTTATAATCTGTATCTTTGTTTATATCTGTATCATACCGTTAAACATGCTGTTGGCAATAGCTCCACAAGGAGCAATTGGCTTGTCTTCATTTCTTCGATAAGGCTCACATTCCTTACTGGGATTCTGAGGTTTAGAAGGAAAAGAAGAGAGAAATTATCACACAGGCCTCTGGGGGAACTATGAGCTAGCCATAACTACTGATTAAAAATTCAATCCCTACATGTGTCTCACTTACAATACATACAAAATAAGTCTGTATTGTAAAGACTATAATACCACATTTAAATACTCAAGTTATTTCTCAATGTTACCATGTTACCTTTTTATGTAACCCTTCCTTGCAAATACTTTGTCATACAGGCATATATCAAATTGACTTTTTTAAAATTTTCGTATCAACACAAAAATCATACCACAAAGAGTTTTCTGCTCAAGAAAAATTAAGAAGCAGCCTCTGGTCAATCCAGTTCTGGCATAATAAAAGGAATCTTCAACTGAAAGCAGACTGGAGGCTCTAGTTCCACCTATGTACTATGTACTAATCAAGTCCCTTGATTTAGCTGGGCTTCACTTAGAAAATGAACGTGTTCAACTAGATCATCTCAAATTTTGCAATTCTGGGTTAATCCCATGGTCCCATGTCCAAGGAAGTAAGGAGGGAGGGTGAGGTTTTAAATATAAATGAACTCGCAGTAGGGCAAATATATTCTAGCCACTGAATTCTTTAGGAAGTTTTAAAAGAAAGGAAAATATTATTTACTACCTAATGCATCAGAGATCCTGAACTAAGCAATGCTAGATACTTTCCAGTAACTGGTTTAGGAAAGCCACTTATTGAGTACCTAATATACCATGTATCCTGCAAGGTGCTAGACACAGAAAAAATAAATAAAGTCCCTGCTTTTAAGCAGCTCACAGTATAATAGAGGAAAGAGATCCATACACAACCATTATATGAAATAAGAGCCATGATGAAGGTGTCTATATTCATTCAATATGTATTTATTAAAATGCCTTCCATGTGCTAAGCACATGCTCCTTGCCCTCATGAGCATACAGTATAGTTGGGAGAACAGAAGACAAGTAAGTAAATATATAATTACAAATTGCAGTTAAGTGTTACAAAAGTGGTATGCAAGTAATTAATGGGGGAGGGCAAAATAAATTACTTTAGAATCTATGGTAAGGAAAAGTTTGCTCTGGAGGTAGTATCACATAAGTTAAGACCTAAAAAAGAATAGGAGACAAGCATGTGACAAGCAGGCAGAAGAGGGTTTTAAGCAGAGAGAATAATACACACCACTGAGAAGGAACTTGTTATTTCTGAGAAGGTAAAGGGAGAATGTAGTTAGAGTATGGGAACAAGCAGAATGACATATGATGATACCGGAGAATTACGCATGGTTCAGATCATCCTGAGATTTTACTCCAAATGGTAGACCACTGAAAGATTATTTAAGTGGTATTTACATTTTTTAAAAGACTACTATGGCAACTACATAAAAAATGGCCTGAGAGTAAGGCCAGAACAGATGATGTGGATAGAGTTAGGAATGCATGATGTGGGGAGAGTTTGTTAAGCAAGGTGAGAAGTGACTTGGGATAGGGTATGAATGAATTAAATATGTAAAGAAGCTATTTTGTATCCAAGGGCACTATAGAAAATAGGCCTCCAGGTGAGAGCACCTCTAGGGCAAGACTTAACCCAGCATCCTAGGCAAACAAAATGTAAATGCCAAAAGGGCAGATTACTTGGTCCCAGGAATGGTTAGGGAGAAGCACACATGACCCAGGGCAGCCAGGCCAAAGGTACATTAAAGATAAAAGTTGGAAACAATGAAGTAGAGTGGAGTGGTAGGTTGATATCAGATTGTGAAGGACCTTACATACAATGTTTTAAGTAACTTAGACTTCAATCTGTCCATTCTTAAAATCTTTAAAATTTTTGAAAGCTACCTGGTCTTAAAATCGTGCATTTTGGTCTAGCTCAGGGACCAATAAATAACAGACTACAGGCCAAATCCAACCCATCAGCTGTTTTTATAAATAAAATTTTACTGGAACACAGTTACAGTGCACCCATTCATGATAAGTATTGTCTGTGGGTTACTCTCATTCTACAGTGGCAGAGGGGAGTAGCAGTGTCGGAGACCATATGACCTGCAAAACGGAAGATATTTACTGTCTGGCTTTTATAGAACCAAATTAATTAGTTCCTAGTCTAGGCTAAAAACTTTTTGCTTGCAGCCTGTAAGAAAAGAATCAATCTCTGCTTCTTTTGCCCTTAGCAAAGAGAGCACGGTGTATCTAAATAAAAGAATGTAAAACCACCACCATTTTCCAGGTCTCTAAAAACGCCCAATGTATAAATCCCAATCAACAAACTCAGAAAGATCTAAGGACTTGGCTGTGTCTCAACATCACCTTCTCTGGATTGGAGTCCTAAAACCCCATATGGTATTGCAAAATATTGCAGACCTAACCAGAATCTTTAAATAGATTTGTTACTTCTTGAGAGCCCAAACATTAGGAACTAGCAATAAAACCAGTAAAGATAACCTAGAGCAGATATATGCTTACCAGGAGCATTCTGGTCACAATACAGTGCTAAATTGCATTCTAAGAGATTCACTGTTCTGAAGGTTTGCTGCACTGGCAGCAATAACATAAAATACTTGGGCACCAACCACTGCTATGAAAAGTTGAACAACAGTCGGGAAACTAAGATCCTCTAGCCCAAACCAGGCTGGGCATCCGAAGGGGAATTTGTTCTGGGAGGCCTGGGTGGCTCAGTAAGTTAAGCATCTGCCTTCAGCTCAGGTCATGATCCCGGAGTCCTGAAACAGAGCCCCATGTTGGGCTCCCCGCTCAGCGGGGAGCTTGCTTCTCCCTCTCCCTCTGTAGCTCCCCATTTGTGCCATCTTGCTCAATCTCTCAAGCTCTGTCAAATAAATAAATAAAATCTTTAAAAAAATAAAAACCCTCACTAAACAAATTATAAATAACAAGTAACACTTTAATTTCATCCTAACATTAAATTTAACATTTCTAACTAAGCTACTACCACATATTCTTATATCTACCACATTTTCATATTCCCATCATTTTACTTACAAGTAAAGCACTAGAATCTCCATTTAGCTGACTATCATCTCGAGATTTCACATAACGACGATGGTTTTGATAGAAATTAGACAGTCCATAATACATAAACACATTGCCCTAAAGAAAGAGAAGGGAAACAATTTTCATATGAAACTATTATGTATAAACTTGTTTCATGCATACATAAAAGCTGTATCATTTGGACTTTACTAGTTCAGAATTTGTGATAACTTAAAACAAGTACTGGAATGAATCCTACCAATCCTTAACAACCTAAAACACGACAAATTGTAAATAAGGTTAAAGAAGGTATGTTACAAAAATTCAAGAATAAACTTTGAAATGTCCTTAAAGACTTCAGAGAAGCACTATTTGTATGAAAAAAACCCTCAAGGTATCTATTAGCCTATTCTACTTTCAACTTCAAATTTTCTCCAATTCAGATTATTCTCCATCCAGAGTCAACTTTTCAAAGGGATAATGGTCAAACTTTCATTTATTGCCTTCTGAACTTGAATTGAGACATGATAAACTTCTCAACAGGATACTACATAATATTACTAATAAATTAATAATTAGTAAAGTAAGATAATGCGTCAATACATAACAATCAAGAAAAATACTTTAATATAGTTGGAGGAGCCAATTTGGAATAACTTGGGAAAGAGGGTGACCTACATACACTACAATTATTTAGAAGGCACCACAAAACCACCCCCCCTTGAATGACTTAAGGTTTTAAGAAGTAGCAAAAATATTGAGCTATTTTCTCCTTTCCGGTTGCTACCTCTATAGTCTATGATCAAAAATAACTCAATAAAAAAACAGTAACATTTCAAGTAGGCTTTATTTGGTTTGTTATTTTCACATACACAATTACTTATTTTAAAATTTGATTTTCAAATGTCAAATTATGCAAACTTTCCCATTCCACATAAAGAAAATGTTTACATAAAAATTATTTTTGGTTATCAAAAATATCACAAAAACAAAGAATATGCTTTAAAAAAGATCATCTCAATTAAGAAGCAGTACAGTAAATTCAACTTATAAATTGAAAAAGAAATCCTTTCATACTGAGACAAAGTAACTCTGAAAAGGCTGTTAGTCCAATTCAAAGTTTGGCCTTGTGAAGGAACACAAGCTCACAAAAGAATGGGGCTTTTCAGAAAAAGAAGTTCTGAAATAGGTGTTTTTGGATGGGGAAGGAAACTAGTGAAGCTTCTAATCATTGCAAGTCTGTTTTATCTCAATTCTGCCTGTTCAGACAAAAGCAGAACTTAATGCATCCATCTTTACAGTTTTCTTCATCACAGTGAAAAAATTTCAATTTTTATGATGTTTCAAATTTATATATTATTTCTGCTGAAACAAAGTAAAATAAATTCCTGTCTTCTCCCAAATTTATTTTCATGTTTTTTTAGGTAGTGTTATTGTCCTTTATTTCAGAGCAAGAGCACCTCCAACCACTAGATGGCAACCACCCACCGGGGACTACGAAAAGTCAAACTGGCCTTTAAGAAAATTTTAAGTGTAGAAAAACTTAAAAAGTTGACAAGCATTATAAAATTTTAAGTGTAGAAAAACTTAAAAAGTTGACAAGCATTATATAAAAAAGTTGCTTCCTGAAGAATAAAACAATTTTTTTAGTTCAATTTTTATGTAAAGGAAAGCACAAACTGGTCTTGTCATGCCTATTCTGAATCTTTACATCCTTTAGCATCTGTTCAATTTCCAGCAACAGGTATGAATGCAAAGGACACAACTACACACACACACACAGAGTAGTGTTCTCACTGCTTATCAAGACATAAAAGATCAATAAGGTTTCACTACGTGTTTCCATATATGATAATTCGTATCTAATAGAAAAATAATACAATTAAATAATGAATGACTTAGTAAATTTCCAAAGTAAACTTACTTTAGTATTAAAAGTATTAAAATTATTTGATATAAATATGATACAACATTGATTTGTACAGTAATAAAATTTTCCAGTGAAAAGATAAAATGTTTTAAATTTAGTTTATAAAGTACTAAACTATTTAAATAAACACATGTATTTAATTACCAGACAGCATAATGCAATAGTTGAACAAAACAATCTTCCTCAAAAGGATATGGACTTCTCTACAAAAATGAAATAAGTAGTAAAAAAAATTTTAATAAAATTTCAACATTTCTAAAAGCAGGGCTTTTCTAACACATTGGAATACAGACCTCAAATGACTGTTCCAGTGTGAAGTTAATGGTACAAAAACAAGGTGTCGCATTCGGAGACAAACATTTATTGCAGGGACTGGAAGGGTCTGTTCCGGTATAATCAATCTGTAAGAGAAAAATGTAAGCAAGCACTTCCTTGGAGAAAGTGGATACACTGTGAAATAACTTGCTATTAGAAGAAAAAATGAGTCCAATAAAGCAATGTATAGCCCAGAAAAAAAAGCTTTTAAGGTAATCTATT
Source organism: Ursus maritimus (assembly GCF_017311325.1). Lineage (NCBI taxonomy): Eukaryota > Metazoa > Chordata > Mammalia > Carnivora > Ursidae > Ursus > Ursus maritimus. The sequence continues at coordinate 27,139,906 of NW_024425452.1, forward strand.
TTGACAACGTAAGGTAATAAAAACTGAAAAGGGTCCTATGTTATTCTACTAGCCCATCTTTCCAAGTAAATTCCTCTCTCCTTTTTACCAGGAGAAATATATTTATGCATAAAATCAGATATAAAATTCTAACTGCATGATATATAAAGATTTAAATAGCTATATAAAAGTCTAAACAATTAAAATACCAAGTTGATACAGAGATCAGTAAATCAATTATTGCTCTTAAATTTCTAATCTTTAATACTTTTCAGTCACCTCAGCTTTCCATGGTACATTTTCAAATTAAAAAAAAAAAAAAAACCCACAACAACTAGTAGGTATCTCAAGAGCTACCATTTTCTTAAAAACTGGGTGTTGTAAAATAGAGAATTTGTCTTGTCTTTGTCCTGGCTTCCTGGCAGGGAGCTTCTAAAACCCTTGGAATTTCCCCAATGACAGGAGAGTATTTGTTTTTGATAAGCCCTTTGATTCACACCCTAGAGTTTCTGCTAGAGACTGCTGAGGATGGGGGTTGGTCCCTAGAAAGACTATATGTGATTAGGGACTTTGGCCCTGCCCAAACTCTGGGGAGAGGGGAAAGGCTGGAAATTTAGTTCAATCATATGGGCCAATGTTTAATCAATCATGCCTGTGTCATGAAATCTCCAAAAAAACCTCTGGAAACAGAAGCACAGGGGTGCTTCCTGGTTGGTTAACCCATTGATGCGCCAAGAGAGTGATGTGCCCTGATTCTATGGGGAGAGGGCACGAGATTCTTCTATATTCAGGACCCTCCCAGACCTCAACTTACGTGTCATCTTCATTTAGCTAGTCCTAATTTATGTTGTTTACAATAAAACTGTAATCCTAAATTTAGCACTTCCCTAAGTCATTCTAGCAAATTATTGAAACTGAGAAGGATCACAAGAACCCCAGATTCATAGCCAATTGGTCAGAAGTGCAGATGGCCTGGAGACCTCTAAACTTGCAACTGGCATCTGAAGGACAGTCCTCTGTGTGGGGGGGGGGGGGGAGGGCGGGGGTCTTAGGAAGCCCCTGGATTTGTAGCTAGTTGACCAGAAGTGTGGGTAGCCTGGGCACCTAACTTGCAGCCAGTGTCTAAAGTGGCAGCAATCTCACTTGGAACTGTGCCCTTACAGCGCTGGAGTCTGATGCTATTTCAGGGTGGTTAGCATCAGAATGGAATTGCAGTACACCAGCTGGTATCAGAAGATCTGGCCTGATAGCTAATATGAGCCTTTTTTTCCATTATAAGAATTAAAAAAAAAAAATTCTGATTGCAGGTTTTGTGTGAACCTAAGTTTTCAGCCCATTTGAGTAAATTACAAGGAGTAGGAATGCTGGATTGTATGGTAAGAGCATGCTTAGTTTTATAAGAGGCTGCCAAACTATCTGTACTATTTTGCATCCCCACCAGCTGTGAATGAGTTTCTGTTGCTCCACATCCTCACCAGCATGTGCTGCTGTCTGGTTTTTGGATTTTCATCATTCTAACAGGGGTACAGTGGTATCTTGTTTTAATTTACAATTCTCTAATGATATATGTTAAGCATCTTTCATATACTACTTGCTAGATGTATATAAGGGACCAAATGTATCCTACCAAAATTCAGTGCTGAAGCACTAATTTTCAATGTGATTATATTTGGAGGTGAGGCCATCGGAAGGTAATTAGGTTTAGATGAGGTCATGAATGTAGGGCCCCCATGATGGGATCAGTGTCCTTATGAGCAGAGACCAGAGCTCGCTCTCTCTCACCCTGTCCTGGGAGAACAAAATGAGAAGGCAGCATCTGCAAGTGAGGAAGAGGGTCCTCACCAGGAACTGAATCTACCAGCAGCTTGATCTTAGACTACCCAGACTCCAAAACCATGAGAAATAAATGTCTGTTATTTAAGCCACCCAGTCTGTGTTTTCTGTTCTGTTTTTGGTTTGGGGTTTTGTTTTGTTTTGTAGCAGCCCAAGCTAAAACAGAGTTTGGTACTAAGAAGTGGGGTGTTGCTGCAACAAATACCTACAAAGATATAAGTGGCTTTGGAACTGTTTAAGGGGTAGAGGCTGGAAGAGATTGGAGATGGATGCTAAAAATATAGACATTAAGGGTAACGGCAGGACCCAAGAGCGAGCCTTGGGGCAAGACTGTAGGCCCAATGTGTCCTGAAGGCAGAAGAGCATCAAACCAAAGAGGATTAAGCTTGAGCCTTAGGATCTAATGTATTTACCTTGCTAGATTTTGAATTTGAAGACTTGCTTAGAACCTGTCACCCCTTTCCTCCTCTCATTTTCTCCACTTTCAAATGGGAAATGTCTATGCTCTGTATTTTGGAAGCACATAATTTATCTGGTTAAACAGGTGCACAGTTGGAAAGACATTTTGTCTCAGGATGAACATACCTCAAGTGCCACCCATATCTGATTTAACTGATATTTAGATAAGACTTTAGAGTTGATGCTGGAATGAGTTGAGACCTTGGGGGACTGTTGGGATGAAATCAAAGTATATTTTGCATGCAAGAAGGACATGGATTTGAGGAGCAAAAGGGGGAATGAATGGACTGAACGTGTCCCCCAAAAATTTATATACTGCAGCCCTAACCCCCAATATGATAGCATTTGGAGGTGGGCCTTTGGGAGGTAATTAGGTTTAGATGAGGTCATAACGGTGGGGCCCCTATGACAGGATTGGTGTCCTTAATAAAAAGAGGAAGAGACCAGAACTCTCTTTCTGTCATGGTAAGGACATAGCAAGAAGGCAACCTCCTGCAAGCTAGGATGAGGGTTCTCACCCTGAAATCAATCTACCAGCACCATGATCTTGGACTTTCCTGCTTCAATGACTGTGAGAAATGACTATATGTTGTTTAAGCCACCTGTCTATGATGTTTTGTTGTAAGAGCCCAAACTAAGATATTGTGTATCTTCTTGGGTCACATATCTCTTCAAATCTTTTGCCCAATTTTTAATTGGGTTTTTCATTTTCTTATTGCTGAGTATTAAGAGTTCCTTGAATATTTTGAATAATAGTCCTTTAATAATCCTTTATCCTTGGATAATAGTCCTTTGAAAAATGTTTTTTCCTACTCTGTGGCTTGTGTTCTCACTCTTTTGATAAAATAAGAATTTTATGGTAAGCAGCCTTTATTTACCTTAATAAAGTTAAAAAAAATTAGCCATTTAATCTTTATTTCTAAAACTGAACATTTAAACTTTATATATGTTCAGTTTTTCTTTATAATTGAAAAAAAGATTAAAATCAGTATATTGAAAATAGAGTCAGCAACTAATTGCAATATCTGATTGCTTTTTTAAAAAGATTTATTTATTTCACAGAGAGAGTGCGCAAGCACGCGCAAGTGGGGAGAGGGGCAGAGGTCAGGGAGACAAGCAGACTCCCCACTAAGCACATGCTGGACACAGGGCTCGATCACAGGACCCTGAGATCATGACCTGAGTCGAATTCAAGAGTCCGACACTTAACTCACTGAGCCACTCAGACACCCCAACATCTGACTGCTTGTCAAAAACTACAAAACTGTTTAATAAATCTTGATTTTGTCAAATTCTGATATTGAAATGTTCTCCATCAAAGCTCATTTGTTTACTAATAAAACTTTGTTTAGAGAAAATTTTTATTCACCCCAAATATCTAGAAGTTAGGCATACAACTAAAACAAGCTGAAAACACAGGTCTCCTAAATGAAGACAGGCAAAGCATATGTAATTTATACTATGCCCAAACCTCTCAAATCACTCTTTCAAATTAGTTTCAAGAGCGAAAGAAAGATCATTAATTGTGATTAAGCAAGAATATATATTATTTATTTGAACAAAAATAATTAATATGATGGAATGTGAAATCTAAGAAATTATACTACAGTATATTAAAACTGATCATTTTATTGGAACCAAGAATAAGGGGGAATAGCTGTAACATTTTCATTACAATCTTTTGATTATAATTTTCAAAATGTATAAAAAATTGGCATGTCTTTTGATTTCAGGAAAATCTGAAAGTATTTTTTTTAAATCACTAGCATTAACATATTAAGCCTTACTACATGCAAGGCATAATACATGGTACAAAAGAGATACAAGAGCAATCACACCTAAACTTCAATATTGTTTACACATTCCCTTCTATTACACACATACTGTATTTTTTATCTGATCCTCACCAAAATCCTATATTGTTATTTCCATCAAACACAGAAAGAACACATTCAGAAACCTGCCCGAAGTCACTCAAATAGCAATAGCCTGCACTAGGCTAAAACCAAATATTTCTGACCCCAAGCCCAAGTTTCTTCTACTGAACTGTTTTTTCCGAAGAAGCATCAGTCCCCTTCACCCTGTAGAAGACTAAAATATATCACATGAATACAAAGAGAACTACTACAAATGCTAAGTGTCAAACTGAATGGTAAAGAGGACCGTAAGCACAAGGTGAACCGATAATTTCTTAACTGAAAAGAGGAGGATTTGAATTAAGCCATTACAAAAAGGAAAGAAAAAAGATGTGTACAAGCGAAAGGGGGGCATTAGAGAAGCAAGAAGGAAGAGGGCACAGCTATATTTCACGACAATGAGCATAAACACTTTGGATTTATGGACAGTTTTCATGTTGGAAGGAAATAAGGCTAAGGAAGGTAAACTGGAGCCATAATGATACTCTGTGTTTTACTGGCTACTGTTTATTGAATGCACGCTAAGTGCCAGACATAATAAGCACTTAATACACATCGTCTCATTAAAAAGTACAATAGTCCCGCAAAGTTTGTTTTTGTTTTCCTTATCTTAACCTAGAAAACTGCTATTTAGGAAAGTTTAGTAATTTTCTCAAGATTACCCTCTTAGTAATTATGAGCAAGAATTCGAACCCAGCTCTGCTTTTCTCCAAAATCTATGATCCTTTCACACTGGTAGGAAAGAAGGTAGGTACAGATTGTGTGAGAGAAGTAACAAGTACAATAAGGCAGCAGGGTATCCTACAGTACCGATAATATAAAGTATTTAAAATGTTTATTTTTTTATTAACAGGTAATACATCACTGTAGAAAAATTCCGCTTGAAAATGCTCACCAGATAAACAGAGTGAAGGGAAGAAATAAACATCCATATTTAAATTATTTACAGGGGCAGCTGGGTGGCTTAGTCGGTTACGCGTCTGCCTTCAGCTCAGGTCGTGATCCCGGGATCCTGGGATAAAGCCCCACATGGGGCTCCCCGCTCAGTGGGGAGTCTGTTTCTCCCTCTCCCTCTGCCCTCCCCTGCTCATGCACTTGCTCTTTCTCTCTCTCTCTCTCAAATAAATAAAATCTTAAAAAAAAAAAGAGAGAAAAAGAAAATTTAAAAAATAATAATTTACAGCCTCTCAAAAGCAATTGAATTTTTTTAAGATTCAGTCACTATTTTAATCTTTTTTGAAGATTAGTTTTAAAAAAAATCAAAAGCTTAATTCTAAACTTATAGCTACAGAACAAATGTAATTCTTTATATTCTAATCAAATTCTATGGATCATAAGAAATCTGTTGTATGTTTCCATAAATTAGAGAATCTGAGTGGGAACAATAAACAAGGATTTTATCTTTTTTTTTAAAGATTTTATTTATTTATTTGATAGAGAAAGCACAAACAGGGGTAGGGACAGAGGGAGAGGGACAAGTGGATTCCCCACTGAGCGGGAACCAAGAGACTATACAGGGCTCATCCCACAACCCTGGGATCACGACCTGAGCTGAAGTCAGGGGCTCAACCAACTGAGCCACCCAGGCACCCCAAGGATTTTACTTCTAATTCAATCAGTGAGTTTCAATCTCACATTTGGAAATGATAAATTAATGAATTAGGTAGCAAATAATGTAAATTATCGTTAAAGAAAGGACAGCAATAGCAAAACTAACTATTATTTTCCAAATGTCTTCTCCATGCCAGAACTGCTCTTAACCTTTTACAGACAGGAAATTGAAAATTCAGAGGTTAAATAATTCCCCCAAACCAAAAGGCTGGTATGTGACTACACTTGTTTCCTGGGGCTACTGTAACAAACTGCCACAAACTGGGCGTCCTACAACAAAATGAAATTTATTCTCTCACAAGTCTGGGCACTAGAAGTCTGAATTCAAGGAGTCAGCAGGAAAGAGGGATTCCTGCCTTGCCTCCTCCTAGCTTCTGGTAGTGGCCATCAATTCTTGGTATTCTTTGGCTTGCAGCTGCAATCACCCCACCTCTGCCTCTATTGCTACATGATTCTCCCTATGTCTCTGTCTTCACATCACCTTCCCTCTGTGCATGTCTATCTCTCCTTATAAGGACATCAGTCATATTGGATAGGAGCCCACCAAAATGACTTCATCTTAACCTGATTACATCTTACTCTTTTTCCAAATAAAGTCACATTCATAGGTACTAGGAGTAGGATTTCAACACATCGTTTTGGGGGGACACAATTCAATTCAGAATCATATCTGTCCAACTCCAAAGACACTGTTCTGTCCATTAGACTGCACTGCTGCTTCCAATGATCTTGAATGGCATGCACCATATGATCATTTAGAAATGTGGAAGTCAATTTAAAAGCCATTATATTTTGGGGTTCCTGCGTGGCTCAGTCAGCTAAGCATCCAACTCTTGATTTCAGGTCATGTCATGATCTCAGGGTCCTGAGATCAAGCCCTGCTTCCTGATAAGCGCTCAGCGGGGAGTCCACTTGTCCCTTTCTCTCTGCTCCTCCCTTCCTCTCAAAAAATTAATAACATCTTTTAAATAAAGCCATTATATTTAAAAATAAAATTGGTGTCAATTGTGAATGTTCTGATGTTTTAAACGGTACCATATCTTCATATTTTTCAACTAAAAGAGATTAAAAACAACTTTATTGGGGTGCCTGGGTAGCTCAGTCAGTTAAGCATCTGTCTTCAGCTCAGGTCATGATCCCGGGGTTCTGGGATCCAGCCCTGAATCGGGCTCCCTGCTCAGCCAGGAGCCTACTTCTCCCTCTCCCTCTGCCTGCTGCTCTGCCTATTTGTGCTCTCTCCTCTCTGTGTCAAATAAATAAAATCTTTTAAAAAAATTTGTTATGATAAGTAGATATTGCCAGGGTCAAAGGTAGGCAGCCCCAAGATGGGCCACTTTGGCATGAACCTTATTTTCAGTTAAAAGTAATCAAAACCCAGCAGACTAAGGAAATGCTCTTCACCTCCCCCTCAATTGCCTGCTTATACCAGGAAGAGAGCTACTAACAGAGATTCCTCTTAACCTAAGAAACTTACCTACAAAACAGGGCAACCTTTGTTTTCTAAATACCTCCTTTTACCTTCCTGCTAACGGCCTTTTTCTCCCTTGTATCCTCATACCCCTACTCCTCTTCTCAGCTCATATATTGGCATAATGTTGCCCGTCTGGGATTTCCAGGTCTGTGTGGGTTTTCCGTACATACATTACCAGATTTGATTTTCTCCTGTTAATCTGTCTCATGTCAATTTGATTCTTAATTCACCTAGAAAGACCTTGAAAGGGTAGCATAAATTCTTCCTCCCGGACAATATCATCCCAAGACTATCTTAATTTTTAGTGTTTGAAATATAAATTTATAATATAAATTTCACACAAAGTTTTATATATGGCATTTAACCCATTTCTACAAACAACAAAAAATAAATTTCAACATAAAGTTTTAGTTTATCCCTTAAAAGTCTTACTAGGGTTATCAAATTATAAAAACTGCCTAGGATGGAACTGATGAAAAGGGCTTTGCTAATTATGTTCCAACCTATATAACAGGGCGGATTAAAGGAACAGATAATTAATGAGTAAAGCAGAGCTTTCTACTTTGAGGAAATACATGGTCATTTCTATATAAAATATTGTTTTTGTATTGTCCAACTGATGTTCAAATATTAGTGGCTTTTACCTTGGTCTCCAGGGCTACTTCCTGACGATAACTTCACGCTACCTCGTATCATGTGGCATCCATTATACTGCCTCTCTAAATCGTCACTGGTCTCATCTCCACCCTCAGTTCCCTTTTTTATATTTCTAGATGTATTCACTTGCTTGACTTTCTTCCATCCTACTTGAAACTCTCACCATCTCTACTTAAAATCTATGGTGAGCTTTTCAAAATTAAGCATACTGTATGTATACAATTTTTTAAATCCTTTTTGGTTGTGCTTCCCTAAAAACTTGACTTTAAAAAAATCAATAATGATAATTCATTAAATCCCTTAATTTCACACTCAACGGTTGTTTTTTGATACCCTGTAAACGGTACTGAAAGAGGACTTACTTCAACTACCTCCAATTTGGCTTCAGTCTGTACTTTCTAATTGATTAAGTTCTTTCCAGTTTATCGCTTCCATCAAGCAAAAGACCCTACAGGCAAAGCATCCCCATGATTGGGAACCAAAATTACCCTCTCAGCAATAAGGACTCCCCTGAGCCAGCAAGACCAGCATGACTGACCCCCAAGACAATGACTCACCTGACCTTTATTGCCCACCTGCCTGTACCCACTGCCATTTGTCCCACATTTTTCTTATATAAACCTAGAAGTATTTTTGACACTTTGGAGATAGCCTTTGGGAAACTAGTCTACACCCTCCCATGTTGGCCACACTGAAATAGATTCTTTTCTTGTTTCACCACCACTCCTCTTTCTGTCTTTGGATCTTGTCAGCGATGACTAACCGAACCTGATCTATTTGGGACCCCCAGAGCCAGGTGCTCTTGCACCCCTGTGCCCTGGCTACAACATCACCACCGTACCAAGTATCCAAGTTCAAATCTCGACATCAACTTTGGCATTAGCCCCCAAGTTTTGCTAATTCTTCCTCAGCAATATACTTAGTATCCCTGAATTTTGACTCTCATTGCTTCCACTACAGATCAAACTTCGAGACCTCATGCTAATATTTTTAAAGGGAGGGGGGAAAGTACATTATATCTTCTAAAAAACGAGGTTAAAATTTTTTTTTCAAAACTAAACATAATTGTATATAATGTGAGACCTGAGAACTTAGAACAACAGCCAACTTAGTGTACTGATGAACAATGCTATTAGATGCTGTAATATATAATCATTCTTAAATAATTTCAATTAATTTTAGAAATTAAACTACAAATCCATGTAACTGTTGGTCTATGGTTTCCAATTTTTCAGAACTAATATGTATATAACAGCACTTCCTTTTAAAATAAACCTCAAAAAGTCTGTGTTTGTGTATCGGAGCAGGGGGTGTATTTTATGCCATTTTTAAAACCCTGCACCTCCCCTCCTTTGCTGCAACATTTGCCAATCAACCTGTTTGCAAAATTTTCAGCACTCTCTACATGACTGTTCAAAAGGCAAATTTGTTTTGCCTTTAGACATGGGTAGATATCATATTAATATAAGTTTCATCTTGTACGCTGTAACACTTTCCTTGGCTAATTTCAGTAACTCCTTCAGACACAAAATACCATTCAGATGATCAAAAAACTCTCAATAAACTGTTTTAAAATTTCTTGATTGTACTCATTCAGTTTAATCGATTAATTTGTTCATTAAAGCATCTTAGCCCCTATTAGATGCCAACCATTGTGCTATAGGATGGGAATACATAATGGAAAAATACATTATTCATACTACAAAAGAATTTACAGACTAATGAAATAGAAAGTCATGTTAATAATTACAGGATATAATTTGATGTTATGAAAGGCCATAAGCTAATACCTGTGGAACCTGACAAGCATTTATATGAGGTGGGGAAAGGGAGGAATCAGGGAACATTTTCCATAGTGTTGACAGGAATGAAATTTGAAACAAATGGCGGAATAAGAAAAGGAAGGACATTTCGGGTAGACCTGGCAGCATGCCACATTCCAGAAACTACAGTAGTTTGCTATGGCTAGAGCAAAGGGGAGGGGAGTGGTAGGAGGTGAGGCTAAAGAAGCAGAAAAGTAGCCTATCTTGAAGAAAATTACATTCCACGTTAAGGGGTCTGAACATAAGCCTGAATAGGAGAAGGAGTAGTAGGAGAAATTTTAAGCAAGAAAACGAAATATTCAGACTAGCTAAAAAAAAAAAAAAAAAAAAAAAAAATCACCCTGTCAGTAATGAAAGAAAATACCAGACTAGAAGCAAAGAAAATAGAATGTTACCGCAATAATCCAGGTGGGAAATATCGAGAACCCAAACTAAGAAAAGAGCAGTGGAAATGGGGAAAAGACAGATTCAAAATATAAAAAGTAGAATCTATAGAACTTAGTGCCTAGAGATGGGATGATGATAAGTAAGCTTAGCTTGACTTCCAGGATTTCTGGTGTGAAAAACCATGTGGATGGTGATGGCACTCACTGTAGGACAGGTTCATCACCGCTTTTCGTGTTGTGAAATGTGTCATGTAACTCAAAGGTCAGCTCTCAGTCCTCCCGTTATGTGAACTATCAGCAGGAGCACTAGGAGTTATTGTTCACACGCTTTTCCTTCAAACTGGTTTCCAGGACACCACGTTTATCTTGTTTTTCTCCTACCTCACTGGCTGCTCCTTTCCAATCCCCGTTGCTGTTCCTCCTCATCTCCCCAACGTCCACAAACACTGGAGTGACTCCAGGCTGTCTAGATGCTCTCACTTTCCTTTGACCTGTAACTACTGTCTTGACTTCATTCCATCTATGTCTTTATAAATCATCTATGCTGATTAACCCTCAAAATTTGTAACCCAAGTCACAACCTTCCCCCTAGATTCATATATTCAATTGCCTACTCATGATTTTCAACTTGGATGTCTAAAAAGGCATCTCATCCTAACAAGTCAAAAACAGAACTTTTTTTTTCAGCTTCTCACCCCCCAAAACCCCTACTACCGTACCAAAACTATTTCTGCAGTCTTCCCCCAACTCGATAAATTATAACTCCATCCTTCCAATGCAGGTCAAACTATCTTAAAGTTATCTTTGATTCTACAATTTCTCTCACCCCCCACGTTCACTACCTGAGAAAATTCTATTAGCTCTACTTTCATAATATATTCTTTTTTTAATAAAAATTTATTAATCCAACATTTGCCTGTTTTAATAATTCAATATGTAGTAAGTAAACAAATGAATAAATTTTATACGTGATATCTACATCATAATATATTCTAAATCTGCTTTTTACTGCAACTATTCTGCTGTGGCCACCCTCACCTCCTGCTTGAGTTACTGCAGTAGACCCTTATGTGGTTTCCCTGTGTGGGGGCAGAGGGCAAGCTGCTCCAAGATGGGTCATTGTGGTATAAAGATCATTTAAGTTAAAAAGCAGACTCAGGAAAAGGTTTTACCTTCCCCACAACTGCCTAAAAATAATTTACAGGACCTGCTCCAGGAGAGAGCTATCACCATAGATAACTACATTCTACTATGAACTAGATACGGTAGACAGGGAAGAACCTAGCAAAGCCTGCTTGATCAGTCTTCTACGTGCCATTGTTTCTGAGTGGCCTGGCAAACATTTATTTACCAAGCAATTACTCATATTCCTGTGAACTACAGTCTTTCCCTTTGAAATTCCAGACCCCCTACCCTTCTACTTAGTTCAATACACACACACACACACACACACACACACACACACCTCATTTTGCCTGTTTTGGGAATTTCCATGTCTATGTGGATTCCCCATATGTACACTATTAAATTTAATCTTCTCCTGTTAATCTGTCTCATGTCATTTTGATTCTTAGTCCAGCTAGAGGGACTCTGAAGAAGACAGGACATTCTCGCTTTCCCATACCTGCTTCTAGTTTTATCCCCCAGGTACTATTCTCCGTATCATGGCCAGAGTGACTCTTTTAACCATAAGTAAGATCGTGTCACCTATCTGTGTGAAACTTTTCGGTGGCTCCCAAAATCCTTATAGTGGCCGCCCATGTGCTGTGCAGCCCACTACTTTACCACTCTAACCTCATCTTCTGTTCTTTTCCACTTCTCACTCTACTCCAGCCACACTGGCCTCTGCTGTTCCTCAAACATCCTACTAAACACACTCTTCAGGACTTTAGCTCTTACTCGTTCTTCTACGTGGAACATCCTTCCCTCAGTGATCAGTATGGCTCATTCCCTGACTTCTTTCAGATATTTACTCAAATACCACTTCTTCCCTGACTATTCTATTTAAAACTGTCAGCCATTCTTCAACCCATCCTATTCCCTTTCCTTCATTTTTCTTCATAGCACTTTTTACTACCCAACATACTTTGGATACAGTGAATTAAGAAGTTAATGAAAGATGAGAATGTACATTATCAACAAGTGTGGACCCTTCTTCTCTAACAGACTGTGTGGAAAAAGAGAATACAGACCAGCACCTACAAGAATCAAAACAAGAGGTAAGAATGCTAGGATCTGAATTCTAGCAATGTGACTAAGCAACGACTTAATCTCAGACTCAACATATCCTTTCAAAGGAAAAAAAAAAAAAGAATAACAACATTACCATTGTGTGACTATATCAAATGACATATGTATGTAAAATTCTTAGCATGGTAAACACTCAAAGGTAAGTCATTCATATCTTTATTACTAAACATAATTAAGATAGGACTTTTCATTTTTTAAGAGGTAAAACTGGAACACACTTATATGCTGAACAGAGAAGGAAAAAAGAGAAGCTGAAGAAAATAAGAGGAAAGTGATGATATTTAAAATTCCTTCTATTAACCTATTTTTAAAAAAAACTTATCAGCAAAAGTGATACACCTAGATTTGCTTTTCACATACAAAACACATAATGCCTTTTACTATGAAATCAAATTCAACTGAATATTATAATCAATATAAAAATGCAATCTATTTTTCAGTGTCTAACTACTAGACTTACATCGAGATGATTTAGCTCCCATCCACTCCATATATTACCACCAGACAAATCTTTCTATATATAGCCTTATTTTGCAGAGACTCCTAACATCTTCCAACCTCAACTTCTGTGCTATAGGCGGGGGGATGGGTGAAATAGAGGATGGAGATTAAAGAGTACACTTACCATGGTGAGCACTGAATAATGTACAGAACTGTTGAATCACTGTATTGTACGCCTGAAACTAATGTAACACTGTACGTTAACTACACTGAAATTAAAATAAACACTTTAATTAAAAAAAAAATTTACCAGCTGAGAATCTTGTTATCAAAATAAAGGCCACATTTCTAGCCTCCCTTACAGCTAGTGCGGCCTTGTTACTAAGTGGAGGCAGTATGTGGCAGCTTCCTCCAACCTTCTTTAAAAGGCCTATCCCTTTGTTTTTTATCTCTTCTTTCACACTGCTGCCTGGAAAAGGATGTGACAACAGAGCTCTATCCACCACTCTGGACTGTTAGCATCAGATCCAATCCCTAAGAATGGCAGAGCCGTAAACTAGACAGAGTGAGGACCCCATGAAACGGTACCTCCACCCTAGCCAGAGACTGTGTTTCTAAGGGATTTTTACATGAGAAGGAAATCTTAATTCCTCAGTGTTGAACCCAATCCTAACAGATACACATTGTATGAATCACCATCATTTTCCTAGTTTAATATACTCATTATCAAATACTCGAAGTCTATCCACAATCTGGCACTGGCTTATTTGCCCTTACTCCTATTTTCTCTACACACCTTTTGATTTTCTGTCACTACACCTTTGCGCATATTAATCTCCTTTCTTGGAATGCATCCAACCTCCCATTTAGAAGTGTTATTTATCCTTCCAGTCCCAGCTTAAAGCCCACTTCCACCACAGAGCCTCTCATGGTTATTAAAGACAGATGTGATCTTATCCTCCTTTGAACTATTAAGGTACGTTCTGCTTGTGCCACTCAACTAGCAAGGCTTAGTCTTCCTTTTAGATGTATGATCTCATATCCCCAAAAGATTCTAGGGTTCTTAAGGACTCTCTGCTTGGGCAAAAAAAAATTTTTTTAGAGAGGCCCTGTCCACATTTTTCTAACGTTCACTATGTCCAGAACAGCACTTTACATAATGTGCTCGATGTCAATTAAAACTCTTGATAAATTTTAATTCAGTCTATGAGTTTTTACCACCCAAACCCACTAAATCCTTTATCAGCTAAAATTCAAGGGTAGCCTGACCTAATGTCCAGATTGTAATAAAATCTATTGGATATAAACAACACAAAGTTTGTGAATATGGGAGTGCAAATAACTCTTCCAGATACTAATTTCACTTCCTTTGGATATATACCCAGTAGTGGGACTGTGGGATCATACAGTAGTTCTTTTTTCAATTTTTTGAGGATCTTCCACAATGGTTGTACCGATTTACATTCCACTAGGGTTCCCTTTTCTCGACACCCTCACCAGCACTTGTTTTGTTAAGAGTGGACCTTAAGCACTCTCACCAAAGTGTTCACACCAAAAAAAATCTTTTTAAAAAGGTAACTGTGGCAGGTGATGGATGTGTTAATCAGCTTGATTATGGCGATCATTTCACAATGTATACATACATATATCAAACCACCATACACTGAACACCTTAAAATATACAATTTTTATTTATCAATTATATACCTCAGTAAAGGTAGGGGGGGAAGTTCATATTAAAGACAACAGTCTATAACTTACCCCAGAAAGAAAGAGGCCACCAGGGAAGAGGAAGTACAGTTCCCTTATTTTTAAAAATTAATGCTTATAAAATGTCAAACGCATACAAGGCACAGTAGAGAATACAATGATAAACTGTAGATCTGCCCATTAGCTTAAATACAAAACACAAAGGACTGAAGTAAAACAGAACAACAGATGTAGATGACTAGATTAGTTTAAGAGTTATCATATTTCTCAGCTTTGTTTTGCTACCATTGTACTCGTTCCTCTAAATAAAACTGTCACTTCTTCTTAGTAATTCTAAAAATACATCCTATTCCTCAGAAACAAACTGAATTTAATGTGCTCGGAAAGGAGGAATTTGAAGGACATGCAGTTTTTACACTGTATAAGAAGGACTGGAAAACTTCCATTTTTGAATGTAAATCTGTCTTAAAGGAAATCAATAGAAGACCTAAACAGGTCACCCAACAAAATGCTGAGTAATAAGGTAAATCATTTTAAGTATTAATTAGATTAAGTTTTTAAAGTGGCATTTTAAGTACACCTTTGAACTAATAATTCCACACTAAAGAATTTATCCTTTCTCCAAAATAAAAATTTCAAAAGCAATTTTTTAAAGGTTGCTTGAACTTTATCAGACTGTAACAAAGAAATGAAGAATGGTATCAAACTGAGCCAAAATTAATGTAAGTTTAGCTAAGGCATTTTTTATCTACTAAATGTATACAAAGGAGGTTGAACACAAGCAATTATCAGGGATCATTATATCTACCTTGAAAGATTATTGAGAATTAGAAAGTTAAACACTGCTATTTTTGTAATACATGATAAATTTGCCAGTATGTTCCTTTAAAACTCTAAATCAAGGGCAGGAAATTCTTTTCTGTAAAGAGCCAGAAAGTAAACACTCTAGGCTTTGCAAACCAAGAAGCAAGGTCGAGGATATTATATAGGTTCTTTATATAACAAGAGAATACAACTTTGCACAAATTTTTATTGATGAAATTCAAAATATCTTAACAACTTGCATACAATTTTCTGATAACACAGGTCTACTAATAAGAATGAAATTATTTTGGGAGGGATAACATTTCACATAATTGGGGTCCAAAGTTAGCGTTCTCTATCATCAAACCAATTACAAATGTTCATCTATAGAACCAGCCTCAGTTCCTGAGCTTGACAAAATGGTCTGGGCCAGCCATATTTACTTTGCTATGCCTCGCTCTAATACTAAAGTTGCTTGAGAAACAAATTAAAACACACCACAACCTCTTAATTTCCAAGAGTCTGCTTCTAAGACACTGCAATTCATTTGAATATTAAAATTTTAAATTTCTTAACATACAGTGCCTTATCTTTAACAATCATTTCTACACAGCAATTTATTCTTCCTTGACTCTTAGCTGTAGACTAAGAATAAACAAGGAATACTACTAAATGCAGAAGAGAAATCTAATCCTCTTAAAAAATCTTATTATGTAAGAATCCAAGTTATAAAGGAATCTAATTAGGGAATTAGGGAAACAGAAAATAACCAGGATTAAGTAACTGAGGGCAGTAAATGACAGAGTAAGATAAAAGCAGAGAAGAGTTGGGATTTCTCTATCAAACAAATGCCACTAAAATTTAATGAAAATGTCTCTTGAACACTTACGGCAATATTAATTTGAATTAAATATTTAGTTTTTAAATTTACTCTGAGTATTACTTTGGAAAATGTACTCATCTGATTCCAACCATTAATTTAAAACTACATAACTTCACACTGATGCCTTTGCAAAAGAATACCTCATTACCTTTTTCAAGTTAGCTCTATTCAAGTAATAGTTCAGCCTGACCAACAAGGGCCCTAGACTAGAAAATCATTATTTTTGCCATAAAAGGATGTACCTGACTCCTACAACTGCCAAATTAAAGGAAATTCCTTGCTACTAATAATAAATGAAGATATTAAAGCACAGTGTTGACATATTAAATATTTAAAATATTCTCTTACAAATGATAAAATTAACAACTTTAGTTTTCTAATGACCTCACTGAACTAGATGGTGGAAAATCTAAAAACCAACTAAACAAGATACACAAACCTAACAGAATGGGGCTGGGGAGATAATACTGCCAAATATAAGCATTAACATTTAAAAATATCTTTTTTATACCTTTTTCAAGAGAGTCCAATGAGCTTTACAAGAATAATTTAATATAACATTTCTGGGAGAAGGGTAAAGACCCACTGATTTTTGTGTCTAAAAAATCGGATTTCTGCATCTTAGCACTTTAAGCTCTATTACAAAAGCATTCTTATTTGACAAGTCTCCTCTTGCCTAGTAATTTGATGTACTATAGCAATGAAAGTTCTTGAAGTTTTCGAAATTAAGGAAATAGGCTAAAGTGTGAGCAACAGTGTAGAAGTTGGCAAGGACTTCTCATTACCCATTTACTTTTAATAACCCTCAACATATTTTTTTTTAGATTTTTTATTTATTCATTTGAGAGAGAGAGCATGCCAGCAAGAGCTCAAGCAGGGGGCAGGGTCAAAAGGAGAGGGAGAATCAGACTGCCTGCTGAGCAGGGAGCCCAGACATGCAGGGCTGGATCCCAGGACACCAGGATCATTACCTGAGCTGAAGTCAGTCACTTAACTGACTGAGCCACCCAGGCGCCCCAACCCTCAACATATTTTAACCTAAACTAGTGGCTAACATAGGGTGGAGAGCTGGCAGAAACAAGCATGTATATTTTGGGGATGTTCTCTAGGTTTAGTATTCCACCCTAAACCAGAACCAATTTTCTACATATTTAACAGACCAATTTTTTTTTTTTAAATTTATTTATTTGAGAGAGAGAAAATGAGAGAGAGAGAGAGAGAGAGAG